>NC_092760.1:20337444-20672444 GCF_047496795.1 Chiloscyllium punctatum
GGGCATGATCCCTCTGTTCCTCCACACTGCCAAGAATCCTGCCTTTAACCTTGCACTCTGTATTCAAATTCCACCTTCCAAAGCGAATTTTCCAGGTTGAACTCCATCTGCTCCTTCTCAGCCCAGCTCTGCATCCTGTCAATGTCCCGTTGCAACCTCCAGCAGCCCTTCAGCCACCCCTCCACTTCCTCATCCAAATCATTTATAAAAATCACAAAGAGCAGAAGTTCCAGAACTGATCCCTGTGGAACACCGCTGGTCAGGAAGCTCCAGGCTGAATAACCACCCTCTGTTGTCTGTAGGCCGGCCGATTCTGTATCTGGGACAGACAGATTTCCCTGTATCCCATGCAGAGTTGTACAGACAGTATATTTGTACAGAGAAAGTTCCAAATATTTGGGAGTGCAGCACTTGAGTATTGCTGAAAATAAAAAACACATTTTGTCAAAGTTTTTTTTAAACCTAGCAATCATCAGGATGGAATTGTTTTCTTTCAAATCGCCCTGATGAACGCCAGACAAAAAGTTTCAATAAAATGTGTCTCTTTCTTTCAACTGTAAACAGGTATCATTGAGCATCTATGTTGCTTTCCACAGTGACTGTGGGATATACTGTACGATATGAGGACTGTGTACCTTCACACGGTCCAGCACTGTATATCATTACAAGGGAAACTGTAACTGTATGGCTCTATTAGAGATGGTATTCCCATCACTGAATCCCCCACTGTCAACATCCTGGGGAGGTACAATTACCCAGAAACTGAACTGGATTCACCACATAAACACAGTGGCTACAAGAGCAGGTCAGAGGCTGGGAATACCGCGGCGAGTAACTCACCTCCCGAATCCCCAAAGCCTGCCCACCATCTACAATGGCACAAGTCAGGAGGGTGATGGGATACTCCCCACTTCCCTGGATGAGGGCACTCAAGAAATATGACACCATCCAGAGACAAAGCAGCCCCACGTGATGGGCACCACATCTGCTCCATCCATCATGGACGCCCAGTAGCAGCAATGTGTACTATCTACAAGATGCACTGCAGACGATCACCAAAGACCCTTAGACAGCACCTTCCAAACCCACGGCCACTTCCACCTAGAAGGACAAGGGCAGCACATAGATGGGAACCCCACCACCAGCACTCAGAAGGTCACCTCGAAGCCACTCACCATCCGAACCAGGAAACAGATCGCTGTTCCTTCACTGTGGCTGGGCGAAAACCCCTGGGATTCCCTCCCGAGTGGCATTGTGGGTCAGCCCGACAGCACATGGGTCACTGTGGTTCGAGAGACATGCTCACCACGATGTGTCCGAGGGAAACGAGGAACGGACAAGAAAGGCAGGCCCAGCCAGCAACACCCAGGCACCCACTGTAAAAACAAACCAAATCTCGACAGGATCGAGGGGTGTTCAAAGGGCATCCTCACCTTGGGACTGTACACTTGTCCCGAGACATGTCTGCTTGAGAGGAGTTATGGGAATGTATATCTTCACAGGAATCTCTCTGTGGGAGTGTGCAACTTAACAGGGATCCCTGCAGGACTGTTGTGTATTCACGGGGAGGGGTCGGTGTGGGGACTGTGTGTATTCACGGGGAGGGGTCGGTGTGGGGACTGTGTGTATTCACGGGGAGGGGTCGGTGTGGGGACTGTGTGTATTCACGGGGAGGGGTCAGTGTCGGGATTGTGTGTATTCACGGGGATGGGTCGGTGTGGGGACTGTGTGTATTCACAGGGAGGGGTCGGTGTGGGGACTGTGTGTATTCCTGGGGAGGGGTCGGTGTGGGGACTGTGTGTATTCACGGGGAGGGGTCGGTGTGGGGACTGTGTGTATTCACGGGGAGGGGTCGGTGTGGGGACTGTGTGTATTCACAGGGAGGGATCGGTGTGGGGACTGTGTGTATTCACAGGGAGGGGTCGGTGTGGGGACTGTGTGTATTCACGGGGAGGGGTCGGTGCAGGGACTGTGTGTATTCACGGCGAGGGGTCGGTGTGGGGACTGTGTGTATTCACGGGGAGGGGTCGGTGTGGGGATTGTGTGTATTCACGGGGAGGGGTCGGTGTGGGGACTGTGTGTATTCCTGGGGAGGGGTCGGTGTGGGGACTGTGTGTATTCACGGGGAGGGGTCGGTGTGGGGACTCTGTGTATTCCTGGGGAGGGGTCGGTGTGGGGACTGTGTGTATTCACGGGGAGGGGTCGGTGTGGGGACTGTGTGTATTAACGGGGAGGGGTCAGTGTGGGGACTGTGTGTATTCCTGGGGAGGGGTCGGTGTGGGGACTGTGTGTATTCACAGGGAGGGGTCGGTGTGGGGACTGTCTGTATTCCTGGGGAGGGGTCGGTGTGGGGACTGTGTGTATTCACAGGGAGGGGGTCGGTGTGGGGACTGTGTGTATTCACGGCGAGGGGTCGGTGTGGGGACTGTGTGTATTCACAGGGAGGGGTCGGTGTGGGGACTGTGTGTCTTAATGGGGTGGGCGCGGTGTGGGGACTGTGTGTATTAATGGGGTGGGGGCGGTGTGGGGACTGTGTGTATTCACGGGGAGGGGTCGGTGTGGGGACTGTGTGTATTAATGGGGTGGGGGCGGTGTGGGGACTGTGTGTATTCACGGGGA
This sequence comes from Chiloscyllium punctatum, assembly GCF_047496795.1. Lineage (NCBI taxonomy): Eukaryota > Metazoa > Chordata > Chondrichthyes > Orectolobiformes > Hemiscylliidae > Chiloscyllium > Chiloscyllium punctatum. The sequence goes on from NC_092760.1 coordinate 20,340,064, forward strand.
GGGGTCGGTGTGGGGACTGTGTGTATTCCTGGGGAGGGGTCGGTGTGGGGTCCGTGTGTATTCACGGGGAGGGGTCGGTGCAGGGACTGTGTGTATTCACGGCGAGGGGTCGGTGTGGGGACTGTGTGTATTCACGGGGAGGGGTCGGTGTGGGGACTGTGTGTATTCACGGGGAGGGGTCGGTGTGGGGACTGTGTGTATTCACAGGGAGGGGTCGGTGTGGGGACTGTGTGTATTCACAGGGAGGTGTCGGTGTGGGGACTGTGTGTATTCACAGGGAGGGGTCGGTGTGGGGACTGTGTGTATTCACGGCGAGGGGTCGGTGTGGGGACTGTGTGTATTCACAGGGAGGGGCCGGTGTGGGGGACTGTGTGTATTCACAGGGAGGGGTCGGTGTGGGGACTGTGTGTATTCACAGGGAGGGGTCGGTGTGGGGACTGTGTGTATTCACGGGGAGGGGTCGGTGCGGGGATGGTGTATCTTCACGGGGAGGGGTCGGTGTGGGGACTGTGTGTATTCACGGGGAGGGGTGGGTATGGGAACTGTGTGTATTCACGGGGAGGGGTCGATGTGGGAACTGTGTGTATTCACAGGGAGGGGTCGGTGTGGGGACTGTGTGTATTCACAGGGAGGGGGTCGGTGTGGGGACTGTGTGTATTCACAGGGAGGGGTCGGTGTGGGAACTGTGTATATTCACGGGGAGGGGTCGGTGCGGGGACTGTGTGTATTCACGGGAAAGGGTCGGTGTGGGGACTGTGTGTATTCCTGGGGAGGGGTCGGTGTGGGGATTTTGTGTATTCACGGGGAGGGGTCGGTGTGGGAACTGTGTGTATTCACGGGGAGGGGTCGGTGTGGGAACTGTGTGTATTCACAGGGAGGGGTCGGTGTGGGGACTGTGTGTATTCACAGGGAGGGGTCTGTGTGGGAACTGTGTGTATTCACGGGGAGGGGTCGGTGTGGGGACTGTGTGTATTAACGGGGAGGGGTCGGTGCGGGGACTGTGTGTATTCACGGGAAAGGGTCGGTGTGTGGACTGTGTGTATTCCGGGGAGGGGTCGGTGTGGGGACTGTGTGTATTCACGGCGAGGGGTCGGTGTGGGGACTGTGTGTATTCACGGGGAGGGGTCGGTGTGGGGACTGTGTGTATTCCTGGGGAGGGGTCGGTGTGGGGACTGTGTGTATTCCTGGGGAGGGGTCGGTGTGGGGACTGTGTGTATTCACGGGGAGGGGTCGGTGTGGGGACTGTGTGTATTCCTGGGGAGGGGTCGGTGTGGGGACTGTGTGTATTCACGGCGAGGGGTCGGTGTGGGGACTGTGTGTATTCACAGGGAGGGGTCGGTGTGGGGACTGTGTGTATTCACGGCGAGGGGTCGGTGCGGGGACTGTGTGTATTCACGGGGAGTGGTCGGTGTGGGGACTGTGTGTATTCACAGGGAGGGGTCGGTGTGGGGACTGTGTGTATTCACGGGGAGGGGTCGGTGTGGGGACTGTGTGTATTCACAGGGAGGGGTCGGTGTGGGGACTGTGTGTATTCACGGGGAGGGGTCGGTGCGGGGATGGTGTATCTTCACGGGGAGGGGTCGGTGCGGGGACTGTGTGTATTCACGGGGAGGGGTCGGTGCGGGGAATGTGTGTATTCACGGGGAGGGGTCGGTGTGGGGACTGTGTGTATTCACGGGGAGGGGTCGGTGTGGGAACTGTGTGTATTCACGGGGAGGGGTCAGTGTCGGGATTGTGTGTATTCACGGGGATGGGTCGGTGTGGAGACTGTGTGTATTCACAGGGAGGGGTCGGTGTGGGGACTGTGTGTATTCACGGGGAGGGGTCGGTGTGGGGACTGTGTGTATTCACGGGGAGGGGTCGGTGTGGGGACTGTGTGTATTCCTGGGGAGGGGTCGGTGTGGGGACTGTGTGTATTCACGGGGAGGGGTTGGTGTGGGGACTGTGTGTATTCACGGGGAGGGGTCGGTGTGGGGACTGTGTGTATTCACGGGGAGGGATCGGTGTGGGGACTGTGTGTATTCACAGGGAGGGGTCGGTGTGGGGACTGTGTGTATTCACGGGGAGGGGTCGGTGCAGGGACTGTGTGTATTCACGGCGAGGGGTCGGTGTGGGGACTGTGTGTATTCACGGGGAGGGGTCGGTGTGGGGACTGTGTGTATTCACGGGGAGGGGTCGGTGTGGGGACTGTGTGTATTCATGGGGAGGGGTCGGTGTGGGGACTGTGTGTATTCCTGGGGAGGGGTCGGTGTGGGGACTGTGTGTATTCACGGGGAGGGGTCGGTGTGGGGACTGTGTGTATTCCTGGGGAGGGGTCGGTGTGGGGACTGTGTGTATTCACTGGGAGGGGTCGGTGTGGGGATTGTGTGTATTAACGGGGAGGGGTCAGTGTGGGGACTGTGTGTATTCCTGGGGAGGGGTCGGTGTGGGGACTGTGTGTATTCACAGGGAGGGGTCGGTGTGGGGACTGTCTGTATTCCTGGGGAGGGGTCGGTGTGGGGACTGTGTGTATTCACAGGGAGGGGTCGGTGTGGGGACTGTGTGTATTAATGGGGTAGGGTCGGTGTGGGGACTGTGTGTATTCACAGGGAGGGGTCGGTGTGGGGACTGTGTGTCTTAATGGGGTGGGCGCGGTGTGGGGACTGTGTGTATTAATGGGGTGGGGGCGGTGTGGGGACTGTGTGTATTCACGGGGAGGGGTCGGTGTGGGGACTGTGTGTATTAATGGGGTGGGGGCGGTGTGGGGACTGTGTGTATTCACGGGGAGGGGTCGGTGTGGGGACTGTGTGTATTCACGGCGAGGGGTCGGTGTGGGGACTGTGTGTATTCACAGGGAGGGGTCGGTGTGGGGACTGTGTGTATTCACAGGGAGGGGTCGGCGTGGGGACTGTGTGTATTCACAGGGAGGGGTCGGTGTGGGGACTGTGTGTATTCACGGGGAGGGGTCGGTGCGGGGATGGTGTATCTTCACGGGGAGGGGTCGGTGTGGGGACTGTGTGTATTCACGGGGAGGGGTCGGTATGGGAACTGTGTGTATTCACGGGGAGGGTTCGATGTGGGAACTGTGTGTATTCACAGGGAGGGGTCGGTGTGGGGACTGTGTGTATTCACAGGGAGGGGTCGGTGTGGGGACTGTGTGTATTCACAGGGAGGGGTCGGTGTGGGAACTGTGTATATTCACGGGGAGGGGTCGGTGCGGGGACTGTGTGTATTCACGGGAAAGGGTCGGTGTGGGGACTGTGTGTATTCCTGGGGAGGGGTCGGTGTGGGGATTTTGTGTATTCACGGGGAGGGGTCGGTGTGGGAACTGTGTGTATTCACGGGGAGGGGTCGGTGTGGGAACTGTGTGTATTCACAGGGAGGGGTCGGTGTGGGGACTGTGTGTATTCACAGGGAGGGGTCTGTGTGGGAACTGTGTGTATTCACGGGGAGGGGTCGGTGTGGGGACTGTGTGTATTCCTGGGGAGGGGTCGGTGCGGGGACTGTGTGTATTCACGGGAAAGGGTCGGTGTGTGGACTGTGTGTATTCCTGGGGAGGGGTCGGTGTGGGGACTGTGTGTATTCACGGCGAGGGGTCGGTGTGGGGACTGTGTGTATTCACGGGGAGGGGTCGGTGTGGGGACTGTGTGTATTCCTGGGGAGGGGTCGGTGTGGGGACTGTGTGTATTCCTGGGGAGGGGTCGGTGTGGGGACTGTGTGTATTCACGGGGAGGGGTCGGTGTGGGGACTGTGTGTATTCACGGGGAGGGGTCGGTGTGGGGACTGTGTGTATTCACGGGGAGGGGTCGGTGTGGGGACTGTGTGTATTCACGGAGAGGGGTCGGTGTGGGGACTGTGTGTATTCACGGGGAGGGGTCGGTGCGGGGACTGTGTGTATTCACGGGGAGGGGTCGGTGTGGGGACTGTGTGTATTCACAGGGAGGGGTCGGTGTGGGGACTGTGTGTATTCACGGGGAGGGGTCGGTGCGGGGATGGTGTATCTTCACGGGGAGGGGTCGGTGTGGGGACTGTGTGTATTCACGGGGAGGGGTCGGTATGGGAACTGTGTGTATTCACGGGGAGGGTTCGATGTGGGAACTGTGTGTATTCACAGGGAGGGGTCGGTGTGGGGACTGTGTGTATTCACAGGGAGGGGTCGGTGTGGGGACTGTGTGTATTCACAGGGAGGGGTCGGTGTGGGAACTGTGTATATTCACGGGGAGGGGTCGGTGCGGGGACTGTGTGTATTCACGGGAAAGGGTCGGTGTGGGGACTGTGTGTATTCCTGGGGAGGGGTCGGTGTGGGGATTTTGTGTATTCACGGGGAGGGGTCGGTGTGGGAACTGTGTGTATTCACGGGGAGGGGTCGGTGTGGGAACTGTGTGTATTCACAGGGAGGGGTCGGTGTGGGGACTGTGTGTATTCACAGGGAGGGGTCTGTGTGGGAACTGTGTGTATTCACGGGGAGGGGTCGGTGTGGGGACTGTGTGTATTCCTGGGGAGGGGTCGGTGCGGGGACTGTGTGTATTCACGGGAAAGGGTCGGTGTGTGGACTGTGTGTATTCCTGGGGAGGGGTCGGTGTGGGGACTGTGTGTATTCACGGCGAGGGGTCGGTGTGGGGACTGTGTGTATTCACGGGGAGGGGTCGGTGTGGGGACTGTGTGTATTCCTGGGGAGGGGTCGGTGTGGGGACTGTGTGTATTCCTGGGGAGGGGTCGGTGTGGGGACTGTGTGTATTCACGGGGAGGGGTCGGTGTGGGGACTGTGTGTATTCACGGGGAGGGGTCGGTGTGGGGACTGTGTGTATTCACAGGGAGGGGTCGGTGTGGGGACTGTGTGTATTCACGGAGAGGGGTCGGTGTGGGGACTGTGTGTATTCACGGGGAGGGGTCGGTGCGGGGACTGTGTGTATTCACGGGGAGGGGTCGGTGTGGGGACTGTGTGTATTCACAGGGAGGGGTCGGTGTGGGGACTGTGTGTATTCACGGCGAGGGGTCGGTGCGGGGACTGTGTGTATTCACGGGGAGGGGTCGGTGTGGGGACTGTGTGTATTCACAGGGAGGGGTCGGTGTGGGGACTGTGTGTATTCACGGAGAGGGGTCGGTGTGGGGACTGTGTGTATTCACGGGGAGGGGTCGGTGCGGGGACTGTGTGTATTCACGGGGAGGGGTCGGTGCGGGGAATGTGTGTATTCCTGGGGAGGGGTCGGTGTGGGGACTGTGTGTATTCACGGGGAGGGGTCGGTGTGGGAACTGTGTGTATTCACGGGGAGGGGTCGGTGTGGGAACTGTGTGTATTTACGGGGAGGAGTCGGTGTGGGAACTGTGTGTATTCACGGGGAGGGGTCGGTGTGGGGACTGTGTGTATTCACGGGGAGGAGTCGGTGTGGGAACTGTGTGTATTCACGGGGAGGGGTCGGTGTGGGGACTGTGTGTATTCACGGGGAGGGGTCGGTGCGGGGACTGTGTGTATTCACGGGAAAGGGTCGGTGTGTGGACTGTGTGTATTCCTGGGGAGGGGTCGGTGTGGGGACTGTGTGTATTCACGGGGAGGGGTCGGTGTGGGGTCTGTGTGTATTCACGGCGAGGGGTCGGTGTGGGGACTGTGTGTATTCACGGGGAGGGGTCGGTGTGGGGACTGTGTGTATTCACAGGGAGGGGTCGGTGTGGGGACTGTGTGTATTCACGGGGAGGGGTCGGTGTGGGGACTGTGTGTATTCACGGCGAGGGGTCGGTGTGGGGACTGTGTGTATTCACAGGGAGGGGTCGGTGTGGGGACTGTGTGTATTCACAGGGTGGGGTCGGTGTGGGGACTGTGTGTATTCACAGGGAGGGGTCGGTGTGGGGACTGTGTGTATTCCTGGGGAGGGGTCGGTGTGGGGACTGTGTGTATTCACGGGGAGGGGTCGGTGTGGGGATTGTGTGTATTCACGGGGAGGCGTCGGTGTGGGGACTGTGTGTATTCACGGGGAGGGGTCTGTGTGGGGACTGTGTGTATTCACAGGGAGGGGTCGGTGCGGGGACTGTGTGTATTCACGGGGAGGGATCGGTGTGGGGACTGTGTGTATTCACGTGGAGGGGTCGGTGTGGGGACTGTGTGTATTCCTGGGGAGGGGTCGGTGTGGGGACTGTGTGTATTCACGGGGAGGGGTCGGTGTGGGGACTGTGTGTATTCCTGGGGAGGGGTCGGTGTGGGGACTGTGTGTATTCACGGGGAGGGGTCGGTGTGGGGACTGTGTGTATTAACGGGGAGGGGTCAGTGTGGGGACTGTGTGTATTCCTGGGGAGGGGTCGGTGTGGGGACTGTGTGTATTCACAGGGAGGGGTCGGTGTGGGGACTGTCTGTATTCCTGGGGAGGGGTCGGTGTGGGGACTGTGTGTATTCACAGGGAGGGGTCGGTGTGGGGACTGTGTGTATTAATGGGGTGGGGTCGGTGTGGGGATTGTGTGTATTCACAGGGAGGGGTCGGTGTGGGGACTGTGTGTCTTAATGGGGTGGGCGCGGTGTGGGGACTGTGTGTATTAATGGGGTGGGGGCGGTGTGGGGACTGTGTGTATTCACGGGGAGGGGTCGGTGTGGGGACTGTGTGTATTAATGGGGTGGGGGCGGTGTGGGGACTGTGTGTATTCACGGGGACGGGTCGGTGTGGGGACTGTGTGTATTCCTGGGGAGGGGTCGGTGTGGGGTCTGTGTGTATTCACGGGGAGGGGTCGGTGCAGGGACTGTGTGTATTCACGGCGAGGGGTCGGTGTGGGTACTGTGTGTATTCACGGGGAGGGGTCGATGTGGGAACTGTGTGTATTCACAGGGAGGGGTCGGTGTGGGGACTGTGTGTATTCACAGGGAGGGGTCGGTGTGGGGACTGTGTGTATTCACAGGGAGTGGTCGGTGTGGGGACTGTGTGTATTCACAGGGAGGGGTCGGTGTGGGGACTGTGTGTATTCACGGGGAGGGGTCGGTGTGGGGACTGTGTGTATTCACAGGGAGGGGTCGGTGTGGGGACTGTGTGTATTCACGGGGAGGGGTCGGTGCGGGGATGGTGTATCTTCACGGGGAGGGGTCGGTGTGGGGACTGTGTGTATTCACGGGGAGGGGTCGGTGTGGGAACTGTGTGTATTCACGGGGAGGGGTCGATGTGGGAACTGTGTGTATTCACAGGGAGGGGTCGGTGTGGGGACTGTGTGTCTTCACAGGGAGGGGTCGGTGTGGGGACTGTATGTATTCACAGGGAGGGGTTGGTGTGGGAACTGTGTATATTCACGGGGAGGGGTCGGTGCGGGGACTGTGTGTATTCACGGGAAAGGGTCGGTGTGGGGACTGTGTGTATTCCTGGGGATGGGTCGGTGTGGGGATTTTGTGTATTCATGGGGAGGGGTCGGTGTGGGAACTGTGTGTATTCACGGGGAGGGGTCGGTGTGGGAACTGTGTGTATTCACGGGGAGGGGTCGGTGTGGGAACTGTGTGTAATCACGGGGAGGGGTCGGTGTGGGAACTGTGTGTATTCACGGGGAGGGGTCGGTGTGGGAACTGTGTGTATTCACAGGGAGGGGTCGGTGTGGGGACTGTGTGTATTCACAGGGAGGGGTCTGTGTGGGAACTGTGTGTATTCACGGGGAGGGATCGGTGCGGGGACTGTGTGTATTCACGGGAAAGGGTCGGTGTGGGGACTGTGTGTATTCCTGGGGAGGGGTCGGTGTGGGGACTGTGTGTATTCACGGGGAGGGGTCGGTGTGGGGACTGTGTCTATTCACGGGGAGGGGTCGGTGTGGGGACTGTGTGTATTCCTGGGGAGGGGTCGGTGTGGGGACTGTGTGTATTCCTGGGGAGGGATCGGTGTGGGGACTGTGTGTATTCACGGCGAGGGGTCGGTGTGGGGACTGTGTGTATTCACGGGGAGGGGTCGGTGTGGGGACTGTGTGTATTCACAGGGAGGGGTCGGTGTGGGGACTGTGTGTATTCACAGGGAGGGGTCGGTGTGGGAACTGTGTGTATTCACGGGGAGGAGTCGGTGTGGGAACTGTGTGTATTCACGGGGAGGGGTCGGTGCGGGGACTGTGTGTATTCACGGGAAAGGGTCGGTGTGTGGACTGTGTGTATTCCTGGGGAGGGGTCGGTGTGGGGACTGTGTGTATTCACGGGGAGGGGTCGGTGTGGGGACTGTGTGTATTCACGGCGAGGGGTAGGTGTGGGGACTGTGTGTATTCACGGGGAGGGGTCGGTGTGGGGACTGTGTGTATTCACGGCGAGGGGTCGGTGTGGGGACTGTGTGTATTCACGGGGAGGGGTCGGTGCGGGGACTGTGTGTATTCACAGGGAGGGATCGGTGTGGGGACTGTGTGTATTCACGGGGAGGGGTCAGTGTGGGGACTGTGTGTATTCACGGGGAGGGGTCGGTGTGGGGACTGTGTGTATTCACGGGGAGGGGTCGGTGTGGGGACTGTGTGTATTCACGGGGAGGGGTCGGTGCGGGGACTGTGTGTATTCACGGCGAGGGGTCGGTGTGGGGACTGTGTGTATGCACAGGGAGGGGTCGGTGTGGGGACTGTGTGTATTCACAGGGAGGGGTCGCTGTCGGGACTGTGTGTATGCACAGGGAGGGGTCGGTGTGGGGACTGTGTGTATTCACGGGGAGGGGTCGGTGTGCGGACTGTGTGTATTCACAGGGAGGGGTCGGTGTGGGGACTGTGTGTATTCACGGGGAGGGGTCGGTGTTGGGACTATGTGTATTCACGGGGAGGGGTCGGTGCGGGGACTGTGTGTATTCACGGTGAGGGGTCGGTGTGGGGACTGTGTATATTCACGGGGAGGGGACGGTGTGGGGACTGTGTGTATTCCTGGGGAGGGGTCGGTGTGGGGACTGTGTGTATTCATGGGGAGGGGTCGGTGTGGGGACTGTGTGTATTCACAGGGAGAGGTCGGTGTGGGGACTGTGTGTATTCACGGGGAGGGGTCGGTGTGGGGACTGTGTGTATTCACGGGGAGGGGTCGGTGTGGGGACTGTGTGTATTCACAGGGAGGGGTCGGTGCGGGAACTGTGTGTATTCACGGGGAGTGAGTAATATCCTCGTTGAGGAATCCCTGTGGAAGGGAGCAGAACATAAATCATTGACTAAAAATGAGTTATTGGCTCTACGTCCTGTTAAAGACGGGCTTCCATTTCCTAATGGCCCTGCATTCAAGCTCCTGAATCATCTGGTGGTGTAATAGCTGGAGTGCACCAATTCGAACTGTGATGCAACTGGATAAATCAGTGCTGGCAGGTTCTGAGTGTTCACAGCACAGAGACTGGTCTGTATGACTGCAGTCTGGATTGGAGTGTGTTTTTGGCCAGTTACACCACACGCACACAGATACACACACATACAGAGACACACACACACAGACACAGACAGACACAGACACACACACACGCAGACACAGACAGACACAGACACACACACACAGACACACACACACACACACAGACACAGACACACAGACACACACACACAGAGACACACACACACACAGACACAGCACACACACACACAGACACAGACAGACACAGACACACACACACACAGACACACACACACACACACACACAGACACACACACACACAGAGACACACACACAGAGACACACACACAGACACACACACACACAGACACAGACAGACACAGACACACAGACACACACACACACACAGAGACACACACACACACAGACACACACACACACAGACACACACACAGACACACACACACACACAGACACACACACACACACACACACACACACAGACACAGACACACGCAGGCACACACGCACAGACACAGACACACACAGACACACACACACAGACACACACACACAGACACACACACACGCAGACACACACACACACACACACAGACACACACACACACACACAGACACACAGAGACACACACACACACACACACAGACACACACACACACAGACAAACACACACACACAGACAGACAGACACACACACACACAGACACAGACACACACACACACACACACAGAGACACACACACACAGACACACACACACAGACACACAGACACAGACACACACACACACACAGACACACACACACGCAGACACACACACACACAGACACAGACACACACACACACACACACAGACACACACACACACACGCAGACACACACACAGACACACACACTCACACACAGACACACACACACAGACACACACACACACACCGACAGACACAGACACACACAGACACAGACACACACACACACACACAGACACACACACACGCACAGACACACACACACACAGACAGGCACAGACACACACAGACACACACACACAGACACACACAGACACACACACACACAGACACACACACACACAGACACAGACAGACACAGACACACAGACACACACACACACAGACACACACACACAGACACACACACACACACAGACACACACACACACAGACACACACACACACACACACACACACTGACAGACAGACACACACACACACGCACACACACACAGACACTGACAGACACACACACACACACACACGCAGACACACACACACACACACACAGAGACACTGACAGACACACACACACACACACACACATGCAGACACACACACACACACACACACACACACACACACACACACATATCCCCTCTCTGTCTGATATCATATTTGTTCTCAAGTGAAGCTGGTGTTCAGTTGTAAACGAAGTGAATGGGTGACCAACTCCCCGTTCAGATCCCATTAAACTGGGTGTTGGAAGATCCCACAATGTGTTGTCTTCCACCTGCACTGTGAGACATTCAGGTCGGGCTGCTGCCTGTGTGCAGGGAGTCTGACTGATCCAGGCTGGTAGCTCACATCTGCTCAGAACCTGTTGTGGGTCAAAGCATTTCTCCAATGTGTGTTGGGGAATGGAACAGAACAGTGGCGTCAGGAGGCTGTGACAAATTGCTGAGTGAGTGATGACAGATTGGTGAGGGATTCGATTAGCTTTAGATTTATCGTCACATCTATCTAAAAACACAGTGAGACGTTTTTTGCCATGTGTTACGTGTGAAGTGTTGCCACCCTGCAGTGCCACGCTGAATTAATGCAATCTTCTTCTACAATGACGATCACCTTTTTCTCCTCCTCTGGTTCCTCTTCCACTGATCCTCCAATCATTGCTTTGCATTGGCTGGGGTTTCTGAAACGGCATCTGGGGTCTCAGGGATGGGCCTCTGCTGTTTCTATGCTACTTTCTCCCCACCCCCACCCTCCTCTAGCTTATCTCTCCACGCTTCAGGCTCACTGCCTTTATTCCTGATGAAGGGCTTTTGCCCGAAACGTCGATTTCGAAGCTCCTTGGATGCTGCCTGAATTGCTGTGCTCTTCCAGCACCACTCATCCAGAATCTGGTCATTGTTTTTACCACTCTGCTGTTTCCAGGCAGGTTTCTTTCAGCATTCCCTGTCTTCTCAGCTCTCTGTGTTTCCGAATCCAGACAACCGATCCACTGGCTCAATCGTTCCCTCCCTGGTCCCTCCGAGCAGCTCACTAGATAACCACACAACAGCTTTCTGAGTACAACCACTGCGCTAGATTGGAGAGGTGAGGGGGACGGATTAATGAGGGATTAATGAGGGATTGGTGAGGGATTGGTTAGGGATTAATGAGGGATTAATGAGGGATTAATGAGGGATTGGTGAGGGATTAATGAGGGATTAATGAGGGATTGGTGAGGGATTAATGAGGGATTGGTGAGGGATTAATGAGGGATTGGTGAGGGATTAATGAGGGATTAATGAGGGGTTGGTGAGGGATTGGTGAGGGATTAATGAGGGATTAATGAGGGATTGGTGAGGGATTAATGAGGGATGAATGAGGGATTGTTGAGGGATTAATGAGGGATTGGTGAGGGATTAATGAGGGATTGGTGAGGGATTAATGAGGGATTAATGAGGGATTGGTGAGGGATTAATGAGGGAATAATGAGGGATTAATGAGGGATTGGTGAGGGATTAATGAGGGAATAATGAGGGATTAATGAGGGAGTAATGAGGGATTGGTGAGGGATTAATGAGGGATTGGCTAGGGATTAATGAGGGATTAATGAGGGATTGGTGAGAGGTTAATGAGGGATTAATGAGGGATTGGTGAGGGATTGGTGAGGGATTAATGAGGGATTAATGAGGGATTGGTGAGGGATTAATGAGGGATTAATGAGAGATTGGTGAGGAATTGGTGAGAGGTTAATGAGGGATTAATGAGGGATTGGTGAGGGATTAATGAGAGATTAATGAGGGATTAATGAGGGGTTGGTGAGGGATTAATGAGGGATAATGAGGGATTAATGAGGGATTGGTGAGGGATTAATGAGGGATTAATGAGGGATTGGTGAGGGATTAATGAGGGACTAATGAGGGATTAATGAGGGATTGGTGAGGGATTAGTGAGGGATTAATGATGGATTGGTGAGGGATTAATGAGGGATTGGTGAGGGATTAATGAGGGATTAATGAGGGAATAATGAGGGATTAATGAGGGATTGGTGAGGGATTAATGAGGGATTAATGAGGGAATAGTGAAGGATTAATGAGGGATTAATGAGGGATTGGTGAGGGATTAATGAGGGATTGGTGAGGGTTTGGTGAGGGATTAATGAGGGATTAATGAGGGATTGGTGAGGGATTGGTGAGGGATTAATGAGGGATTGGTGAGGGATTAATGAGGGATTGGTGAGGGATTAATGAGGGGTTGGTGAGGGATTGGAGAGGGATTAATGAGGGACTAATGAGGGATTGGTGAGGGATTAATGAGGGATTAATGAGGGGTTGGTGAGGGATTGGTGAGGGATTAATGAGGGATTAATGAGGGAATAATGAGGGATTAATGAGGGATTAATGAGGGATTGGTGAGGGATTAATGAGGGATTGGTGAGGGATTAATGAGGGATTAATGAGGGATTGGTGAGGGATTAATGAGGGATTGGTGAGGGATTAATGAGGGATTAATGAGGGATTGGTGAGGGACTAATGAGGGATTAATGAGGGATTGGTGAGGGATTGGTGAGGGATTAATGAGGGATTAATGAGGGAATAATGAGGGATTAATGAGGGATTAATGAGGGATTGGTGAGGGATTAATGAGGGATTGGTTAGGGATTAATGAGGGATTAATGAGGGATTGGTGAGGAATTGGTGAGAGGTTAATGAGGGATTAATGAGGGATTGGTGAGGGATTAATGAGGGATTAATGAGGGATTGGTGAGGAATTAATGAGGGATTAATGAGGGATTGGTGAGGAATTGGTGAGAGGTTAATGAGGGATTAATGAGGGATTAATGAGGGATTGGTGAGGGATTAATGAGGGATTAATGAGGGAATAGTGAGGGATTAATGAGGGAGTAATGAGGGATTGGTGAGGGATTAATGAGGGATTGGTTAGGGATTAATGAGGGATTAATGAGGGATTGGTGAGGAATTGGTGAGGGATTAATGAGGGATTAATGAGGGATCGGTGAGGGATTAATGAGAGATTAATGAGGGATTAATGAGGGGTTGGTGAGGGATTAATGCGGGATAATGAGGGATTAATGAGGGATTGGTGAGGGATTAATGAGGGATTAATGAGGGATTGGTGAGGGATTAATGAGGGACTAATGAGGGATTAATGAGGGATTGGTGAGGGATTAGTGAGGATTTAATGATGGATTGGTGAGGGATTAATGAGGGATTGGTGAGGGATTAATGAGGGATTAATGAGGGAATAATGAGGGATTAATGAGGGATTGGTGAGGGATTAATGAGGGAATAGTGAAGGATTAATGAGGGATTAATGAGGGGTTGGTGAGGGAATAATGAGGGATTAATGAGGGATTGGTGAGGGATTGGTGAGGGATTAATGAGGGATTGGTGAGGGATTGGTGAGGGATTAATGAGGTAATAATGAGGGATTAATGAGGGATTGGTGAGGGATTAATGAGGGATTGGTGAGGGAATAATGAGGGATTAATGAGGGATTGGTGAGGGATTGGTGAGGGATTAATGAGGGATTAATGAGGGAATAATGAGGGATTAATGAGGGATTGGTGAGGGATTAATGAGGGATTAATGAGGGAATAGTGAAGGATTAATGAGGGATTAATGAGGGGTTGGTGAGGGAATAATGAGGGATTAATGAGGGATTGGTGAGGGATTGGTGAGGGATTAATGAGGGATTGGTGAGGGATTGGTGAGGGATTAATGAGGTAATAATGAGGGATTAATGAGGGATTGGTGAGGGATTAATGAGGGATTGGTGAGGGAATAATGAGGGATTAATGAGGGATTGGTGAGGGATTGGTGAGGGATTAATGAGGGATTAATGAGGGAATAATGAGGGATTAATGAGGGATTGGTGAGGGATTAATGAGAGATTGGTGAGGGATTAATGAGGGATTGGTGAGGGATTAATGAGGGATTGGTGAGGGATTAATGAGGGATTAATGAGGGATTGGTGAGGGATCAATGAGTGATTGGTGAGGGATTAATGAGGGATTAATGAGGGAATAATGAGGGATTAATGAGGGATTGGTGAGGGATTAATGAGGGATTAATGAGGGAATAGTGAAGGATTAATGAGGGATTAATGAGGGGTTGGTGAGGGAATAATGAGGGATTAATGAGGGATTGGTGAGGGATTGGTGAGGGATTAATGAGGGATTGGTGAGGGATTGGTGAGGGATTAATGAGGTAATAATGAGGGATTAATGAGGGTTTGGTGAGGGATTAATGAGGGATTGGTGAGGGAATAATGAGGGATTAATGAGGGATTGGTGAGGGATTAATGAGGGATTAATGAGGGAATAATGAGGGATTAATGAGGGATTGGTGAGGGATTAATGAGCGATTGGTGAGGGATTAATGAGGGATTTGTGAGGGATTAATGAGGGATTAATGAGGGATTGGTGAGGGATTAATGAGGGATTGGTGAGGGATTGGTGAGGGATTAATGAGGGATTAATGAGGGATTGGTGAGGGATCAATGAGCGATTGGTGAGGGATTAATGAGGGATTGGTGAGGGATTAATGAGGGATTAATGAGGGATTGGTGAGGGATTAATGAGGGATTGGTGAGGGATTAATGAGCGATTAATGAGGGATTGGTGAGGGATTAATGAGGGATTAATGAGGGATTGGTGAGGGATTAATGAGGGATTGGTGAGGGATTAATGAGGGATTGGTGAGGGATTAATGAGGGATTAATGAGGGATTACTGAGGGATTGGTGAGGGATTGGTGAGGAGTTAATGAGGGATTAATGAGGGATTGGTGAGGGTTTGGTGAGGGATTAATGAGGGATTAATGAGGGATTGGTGAGGGTTTAATGAGGGATTAATGAGGGATTGGTGAGGGATTAATGAGGGAATAATGAGGCCTTAATGAGGGATTGGTGAGGGATTAATGAGGGATTAATGAGGGAATAATGAGGGATTAATGAGGGAGTAATGTGGGATTGGTGAGGGATTAATGAGGGATTGGTTAGGGATTAATGAGGGATTGGTGAAGAATTGGTGAGTGGTTAATGAGGGATTAATGAGGGATTGGTGAGGGATTAATGAGGGATTGGTGAGAGATTAATGAGAGATTAATGAGGGATTGGTGAGGGATTAATGAGAGATTAATGAGGGATTAATGAGGGGTTGGTGAGGGATTAATGAGGGATAATGAGGGATTAATGAGGGATTGGTGAGGGATTAATGAGGGATAATGAGGGATTGGTGAGGGATTTGTGAGGGATTAATGATGGATTGGTGAGGGATTAATGAGGGATTGGTGAGGGATTAATGAGGGATTAATGAGGGAATAATGAGGGATTAATGAGGGATTGGTGAGGGATTAATGAGGGATTAATGAGGGAATAGTGAAGGATTAATGAGGGATTAATGAGGGGTTGGTGAGGGATTGGTGAGGGATTAATGAGGGATTGTTGAGGGATTAATGAGGGAATAATGAGGGATTAATGAGGGTTTGGTGAGGGATTAATGAGGGAATAATGAAGGATTAATGAGGGATTAATGAGGGGTTGGTGAGGGATTAATGAGGGAATAATGAGGGATTAATGAGGGAATAATGAGGGATTGGTGAGGGATTAATGAAGGATTAGTGACAGATTGCCGATAATGAATTGGGTTTATTGATTTCTGGTGGATGTGGTCTTGATCTGTTGCTGGAGGTGTTAGTATCCAGCGCTTGGCCATTCCCAAAACTCCACCTCCCCCCAACACTCTGATGGAGAGTCCCCTCTCTCAGTTACCAGCCTTCCCCCTTTAGCATGAACAAACAGTGGAGACTTAACCACTTCCGTCGTGAGGGTTGTCTGTTTGTGAGATATTTCGCTGCACTCTGACCCTCAGTAAAGCACATCTCTGAACTCGGGCAGTGCTGAGGGGAAAACTGCATTCTCAGAGGGGCAGCAGTTGAGATGCAGATGAAGGGAGTGGGAGTCCCTGAGCTCAATGTTCCTTCCTTCAGCTGGATAATTTCTCATTCTTGGTCTGTGGTTGATGAAACAGCCCTCCCCCGATGGGTTATGAAGGATGCAACTCTTTCTCTTCCTTTCTTGCACTGTCTGAGGCAAACTGGGAAAGAAGTAACGCAGGCTTCTCCCAATGTGTGGATCGGGAACTGGGATGTCCAATTTGCCCGTTCACACATCCAAGCAGCAGGCTGAGTGGAGACTGAGTCGCGAGTGTGGTGCTGGAAAAGCACAGTCGGTCAGGCAGCATCTGAACAGCAGGAGAATCGATGTTTCGGGCATGAGCCCTTCATTAGGAACCCACAAGCCTCATTCCTGATGAAGGGCTCATACCTGGAACATCGATTCTCCTGCTCCTCGGATGCTGCCTGACCTACTCTGCTTTTCCGGCACCACACTGCCGACTCTGATCTCCAGTACCTGCAGTCCTCATTCTCTCCTGAGCAGACACTGAGCCTGCCTTCCCAACTGTCAACTCCAACTCCAGCTGAGAATGGGCTGTTTCAGATACATCCCTCTGAAGTGCACCTCCTGGATATCAAACTTCAGCGGGCTGACATTGCTCTGATTGATCCCCATTGGATTCCTCGCTCTCCCTCAGCTTCAGCTGTTCATCGATGCCTCATGGACGGATGAAACGTTGGGGTCCTGTCATCGACCCCGACGCCCTGTATCCCCCATTTGGGGAGGATGCAGTCCCGTTGGATGAACCCTCGTGTGCTGAGGTCGCCATCCTGGCGATTGTCTCACTCTGAATGTTAGGGTCATTCCAGAGCTGAGTGAAGCCTTCCCGGGTTCCCCTCCCCCCACTTCAGTGAATTCACGCAGAAAGATACCATTGCTGTGAAACCCAGAAGCTGTATTCATTGTGACAGTGTGCAGGTTTGGTTAAGGCAGCACAGGATGGTCAGCTCTAGGACTGTTCCTGTGTCCTTTCAAACTCCAAGGAGCAAGAGAAATTGGAACTGGGATCTTAAATCAGAATTTAGCTTTAGCTCACAGCTGGAGAATCGAGGCAGATTGTCCGATCTGAATTCTCTGAGGGTGAACAGAACTGATGATAAAAGGAGCTGTCAGTGCAGGATAATGGGCCCGTATTTTATAGAACAATCCCTAGAGAGAGAGAGAGAGAGAGAGAGAATAGCTGTATGGCTCTCTTGTATAAAACCAACCCCAGAAATAATGGCAGCAATGAGCTTCTGAGGAATGGACTTTTTTTAATGTTGATTTGTTGGATGTGGGCGGTACTGGCTGGGCCAACCTTTGCTCTCCATCCCTAGTTGCCCTTGAGAAGGTGGTGGTGAGCAGCCACCTTGAACCACTGCAGTCCACCTGCTGTGGGTTGACCCGCAATGCCATTAGGGAAGGAATTCTGGGAGTTTGGCCCAGCGACAGTGAAGGGTCAGCGATATATTTCCAAGTCAGGATGGTGAGTGGCTTGGAGGGGAACTTGAAGGTGGTGATGTTCCCATATATCTGCTGTTCTTGTCCTTCTAGATGGAAGTGGGTTTGGAGGGTGCTGTCTGAGGATCTTTGGTGATTTTCTGCGGTGCTTCTTGTGGACAGTACACACTGCTGTCAGTGGTGGAGGGAGTAGAATGCTTGTGGGTGTTGTGCCAATCAAGCGGGCTGCTTTGTCCTGGATGGTGTCAAACTTCGGGTGATATTGGAGCTGCACCCATCCAGGGAAGTGGGGATATTCCATCACACTCCTGACTTGTGGATGGTCAACAGGATTGAAGTTGGAAGGTTTCCTGGTGTCGGCATATCTTTGTCTCAAACAGCTATGTAAAAATGTAAGAGCCAATAGGATCTGGCCAGAGTGGGGGGGGGGGGGGGGGGAATACAACTTCAACGCGATAGCTTCTCCAGCTATCCTGTAGTCTCCATCGCTAACCAAACCTCCCAACTGACCGTGAATCCAGGATTTCTGTTCGATTACTCCACAGTTTCCCCACTCATAACCATAAACTTCCAAATAACACAACCCATTCAAAAGCTGTTGGAGTGTTTCAAGATTGAAGAGGGGATCTGCCCTCCGAACTACGTTCCTGGTTCTGGATGTAGGTTTGCTCGCTGAGCTGGAAGGTTCATTTCCAGTCCTTTCATCACCCTATTAGGTAACATCTTCAGTGGGCCTCAGGCGAAGCACTGCTGATAAGTCCTGCTTTCTATTTATATGTTTTATGTTGATGAAACGTCTGGAAATGAACCTTTCAGCTCAGCGAGCAAACCTGCATCCAGAACCTTAACCTGAGCTACGAATCTTTCTCGAAACTCGCTAACATTCCTGGTTTCCTGTCACCCTGTAGTCTCCCCATCCAACAGTTGACCAGGGATCTGTAACTATTCACACCGTCACTTGTTAAAGTTGATGATTCCTTTACCTATTTGACAGCTTGCCCGGGTCAGGGGATAGGAGAGCAGCTGGCCATTCTGCCCTGAAACCTACTCCAGCAGTCATTGATGTCAAGGTTAATTTCCACACTGGAGGCCTGCTCCCCATGTTACCACCACGTCCAGCGAAATCTTTAAAATCCGTACAGTTCAGTCACAGAGCTGCTCAGTGAGTGGTCACCTACAGGGAGACAATCCCAAAGTGTCTCCAGCCTCTGAGTGAAATTATTGCTCCACAGCTCAATCCAAATGACCGATTTCTCCTTCGGAGATTGTGCTCCCATTGATGGATTCTCTCAATTTCAGGCCCCCCCAGGGTCAGCTGCTGGGAATGAGGACAGAGTTATAGTAGATATTGAAAAGCTGCATTGTAGTGACTTTGTAATGTTCTTGGACTGAGTGACTGAGGGCTCCAGGCTCATAATTCTTTCAAGTTTGCGTCACATACTGACAGGATGGTTAAGAAGGCATTTAGCTCACTTGCCTTCATTGCTCAGTCCTTTGAGTATAGGAGTTGAGCTGTCATGTTGAGGACATACAGGACCTTGGTAAGACCACTTCTGGAAATACTGTGACCAGTTCTGGTCTCGCAGTTATGGGAAGGATATTATTAAGCTGGAGAGGGTTCAGAAAAGATTGACCAGGATTTTGCCGGGAATGAAGGGTTTGCGTTATAAAAAGGGGTGGGGTAGGCTGGAACATTTTTCACTGGAAAATGAGGGGTGATCTTATAAAGGTTTATAAAATCATGAGGGGTAATGATAAGGTGAAAAGCAAGGGTCTTTTCCCCAGGGTGGGGGAGTTCAAAACTAGGGGGCATATTTTTAAGATGAGAGGAGAAAGATTTAAAAAGAACTCGAGGGAAACTTTTATTTTAAACAAAGCGTGGTCCATGTGTGAAATGAATTAGTGGTGTGCTTTCCTTTATTGGTCAGAGTATTGAGTACAGGAGTTGGGAGGTCAGGTTGCGGCTGTACAGGACATTGGTTAGGCCACTTTTGGAATATTGCGGGCAATTCTGGTCTCCTTCCTATCGGAAAGATGTTGTGAAACTTGAAAGGGTTCAGAAAAGATTTACAAATATGCGGCCAAGGTTGGAGTGTTTGAGCTATAGAGAGAGGCTGAACAGGCTGGGGCTGTTTTCCCTGGAGCGTCGGAGGCTGAGGGGTGACCTTATAGAGGTTTACAAAATTATGAGGGGCATGGATAGGATAAATAGGCAAAGTCTTATCCCTGGGGTCGGGGAGTCCAGAACTAAAGGGCATAGGTTTAGGGTGAGAGGGGAAAGATATAAAAGAGACCTAAGGGGCAACTTTTTCACTCAGAGGATGGTACGTGTATGGAATGAGCTGCCAGAGGAAGTGGTGGAGGCTGGTACAATTGCAACATTTAAGAGGCATTTGGATGGGTATATGAATAGGAAGGGTTTGGAGGGATATGGGCCGGGTGCTGGCAGGTGGGACTAGATTGGGTTGGGATATCTGGTCGGCACGGACAGTTTGGACTGAAGGGTCTGTTTCCGTGCTGTACATCTCTATGACTAATTGCCAGAGGAAATGATGGATGGGGTACAGTTACAACTTTAAAAGATGTTTGGGTAAGTAGATGAGTAGGAAAGGTTTGCTGGGATATAGGAGAGGTAAGCGGGACTGGTTTAATTTGGCGTGGACTAGTTGGCACGAAGGGTCTGTTTCCATGCTGTATGACTCCATGACAGCCCCTGTGAGTGCAGGTCAGTTCATATACATCCCTGCAGCTCCCCCAGGCGTGGGCTGGAATGCCTGTTTGCGGCCCTGAGCTCCCACTGAGAACCACAGGAATGAGAAGCCTAGGTGTACGCTCTTGGGATTCTGGGGATGGGGATGGGGTTTGCAGTATTGGGGACATGGCAGTGTTGCACAGTCAGGGTTTGGAATCATTCTGTGCTGACCTATTCCCCCACAGACTGTGTGCTCCGTCCTGCCCACTGTACACTGTGTCTGCCTGCTCTCACTCTTTCTGCCTGAGCATTGATGTCACTGTTGAAATGTCACCTTTGGAAGTGTCCGTGAAGGGACCATGGTAACCAGGAGGATGGCAAGAAATCCCCACAAAGACCCATTGGTGAGCTGGCTCTGTGACAGTGTGGTTTACCTGACACAATAGTCAGGCAAAGTCAAGAACTGTCTCCAACTTTAATTTCAAAGTCACACTGTTTATTACCCATTAATGCTGAACACTGATATAAACAGTATACACAGGTATATACAGGTATACACAGGTATATACAGGTATACACAGTAAACACAGGCATACACAGGTATACACAGGTATACACAGTAAACACAGGTATACACAGGTATATACAGGTATACACAGTAAACACAGGTATACACAGGTATACACAGGGATATACAGGTATACACAGATATATACTAGTCTACACAGTAAACACAGGTATACACAGTAAACGCAGGCATGCACAGGTATACACAGTAAACACAGTTATACACAGATATATACAGGTATACACAGGTATACACAGTAAACGCAGGTATACACAGGTATACACAGATATATACAGGTATACACAGGTATACACAGTAAACACAGGTATACACAGGTATATACAGGTATACACAGTAAACACAGGTTTACACAGTATACACAGGTATACACAGGTATATACAGTAAACACAGTATATAGAGATATGCACAGTAAGCAATGTAGTGATAAACACGGTGAACATATACACACGGTATACACAGATATACAGGGTATATCAGGCTCAGACTCCTAGTTCCATGTGGAAAAGACTAATCTTGCTGACATATTTGTGTTGTTCCAGCTAACTGGGATAACGGACTGGGAGAGAAGCCTCACTATCTCCTGGGTTCAGCATAAAAGTTAAAGATTTTATAAAAGTGCACAAACTTCCCCGGTTTTAGACCCAGCTTTACAGGAAACACAGGCCCGGCTTCTGTGCTAACCAGGGATGGCGATGTATTATGAAAGAAATTCTTGTGACAGATAAACAATACTAAACCATCGACATCTAACGTGATTGGCTAAAACTCTAACCCCTGTTTAAGGCGGCACAGTGGCTCAGTGGCTAGCACTGCTGCCTCACAACGCCAGGGACCCAGGTTCGATTCCAGCCTCAGACGGCTGACTGTGTGGAGTTTGCACATTCTCCCCGTGTCTGTGTGGGTTTCCTCCGGGTGCTCCGGTTTCCTCCCACAGTCCAAAGGCGTGCAAGTGGGTTGGCCACGCTAAATTGCCCATTGTGTCCAGGGATGGGCAAGCTAGGTGGATTAGCTATGGGGGATGCAGGATTACGGAGATGGTGGAATGCTCTTCAGAAACTCAGTACAGACTTGATGGGCCGAATAGCCTGCTTCCACAGTGAAGGGATTGTATGATTATAAAACTGCAGACATGGGTTTTAAGGTTAAAGGCAAAGAGTGAGAAGTTGGTTCAATGGTCCCTGCCCACAGGGATCGCGGAGACGATCCTTTTAGCTTGTCAGCTGCTTCTGCTCCTCAGTCACCCTTCTCCAGATACCTTCACTTACTGTAGAGGGCACAAGCTGACTGGTTCACACTTATAAACTCTCTCTAAACCATTTACAGCTATTGCTGAGGGTAAATAATCCAGCTTCCTTCAGACTTGAGGTGTCTCTTCCTGCGATACATTCCTTGCAGAGTTCCAAAGGCTTCTGGCCATATCATCCACCCCCACAAGCCGTGCCGTGACCTGGGAGCCAGGCACATCGTTGTTGACAGGCAGAAGGCCTTGGTTATCAATAACTGCTCACCACAGACACAACTCACTTTGTACACACTCACTGGGGTGAGTTTATCTGCAGTAACACTCCCCTGCAGCTTGAACAAACATCTGTAATGATTTTCAGTAACCTACAGCAATCCCTTTCACACTCTGTTGTCTTAAAACAGTCCTGTTTGCGTTTCAGTCCACAATCAAAAATACAGAAAAAAATTAAAATGATCCTGATTTTGCAATGTCTGTCGGTCTAGATTATAGTGCAGTAGCAGTCTCGACCAGTGTTCTTCAGGAGTGTTCCTCAAGCTCCGCCCACACTGTGTTATTTATACACAGTGAGGTGCAGCTCCATGACATCATTCAGGGTTGTAAAGCCCTTACGTATCACCCTTCCACAAGCTTTTTACCACTCAGTGTAAACATTGATGAGCAGCTCTATACATTCTCAAAATGAGTAACTGAGATTATTTCTTACTCCAATATTTGCTGTACATTTTTACATATCACTTCCTACCCCTCCCCAATGGCCTATCCAAACATTGTGGACCTTCATGTTCACCTGCTGTATTGACCTAATCTTCAACGTCTGTTCCCAGGCAGGAGTATACGCAGTATGTTGGGAGTAAACTGACTTGTTGTTTGGTATACTATTCCGAATGTAACAGAAGTGACAGTACCTGTTGTGTTTACAAAGACTAGTCCAGTTGAGTTTCTGGTGCACAGTAACCCCCAGGATGTCACCAGTGGGGGATTCAGTGATGCTAACACCATTAAATGTCAAGGGTGACTCTCTCTTGTTGGGAATGGGCATTGACTGGTATTTGTGTAGTGTGAATATTACTTACCATTTGGCAGCTGAAGCCTGGATATTGCCCAGATCTTAAACAAAAACAGAAATTGCTGGAAAAGCTCAGCAGGTCTGGCAGCGTCAATGGAGAGAGAGCAGAGTGACCCTTCCTCAGAATCGGATCACCTCAATCTTGTTATATTTGGACGTGGACCTCAGCATCTGGAGCAGTGAACGTCCAGGAGAGAATTCTGCAATAGCATTTTTTTTAGAAACTTTCTATACAAGTTAAAGATTTAATGAAATAGTGAGAGACCAGTCGATGAAGCAGTGAGTGTACACCATGTAAAGTCAGCTACAGAAGGTATTGTCAGTCTATCACAGAATAAATAAGTTGGTGAGAATGTAAAGGGAGCACTTGGAGTTCTCTCAGGAAGAACACTGAACCACAAATAGTGTGACTCTCTGCCTCAGGATCTGCCATAAGGGAGGGCTTAGTCAGGTAGAACTGTAGCTGGTGAGGTAAAAGGATGAGTGTTAGATTATCAACCCGGTATCTGAGTCAGTCTGGTTGAATGCACATGGGGGCCACTCATCACAGAGAGCAGATGAAGACAGAGGCAGATGAATTGCTGTCCCAGACACCCAGGAGCCTCTGAATGAGAGCCCCTGGCACTTGCAACATTCGAAAAATCAGGAGAAGTTTCCTGATTAAATTGTGCACTCTCAGAACTGATGGATAATGCCAGCTCACACTATAGCTCTTTATTATTTACCAGACAATCCTCCGTGGCCACAGCCCTGCTTAATCCACCGTGTCGATTAAATCAGTACAAGGCACACACTCTCTCAGGAAACCATTAAACATGTTGGTGAGATTTACTCGGCTTTTGATGTGGCAGGCTGGGTGAGCTCAAGCTTGGGGCTGGATAACAAACTCTGTCTGAGATTCACCAGGAATCAGCTGTGGTTTTCACAAACAGGTCAGAGTCTCCATCCATGAATGAGCACTGACAGGATCCTGAATCACACTGGCACACCCATCCACCCACACGAATACACACACACACACTGACACACGTGTGTGCACCACACACGCACACATACCCTCTCTTGCTCGCTCTCTCTCTCTCACACACACACACACACACTTACACAGGGGTTTCTAATACAGCCTGTCAAATCCCATCCTGGAGAGTGTGTGAATGCAGCCAGTGCTGACAGGATTTGAGGCTCACTGATTATTGATATGGTGACAGTGACAGAGACTGTGCAGACCACCACAGTGCTGAAACCTGAGCAGTATTTTTCCTCCAACTCAGACCTTGAATTTCTCGCCCAATGTTCTGAGCCTTTGAAGTTTTGAAGTGGACCTCTTTGATCTCACAGGAGCTGATAGTTGTTGCACCATCAGTGACTGCTCTGAATACTGTGAATGAGATTGTTCACTACCTGAAACATCCTTCAGTAGGCACTGCCCTCAAGTCATTTTGCCATGCAACCTATGCCGACAGTGCACATGTGAAGCATTCAGATATGTCCTTCAGTGAATAATCTTCTTCATTACACTCACCACGCTCATAGCTCACGTCAAATGGAAAGACTGAGTAAGGAGTGAAAATCGCTGAAGTTATCCTAAAAAAAATTTAGCCAATCCAGCACGGAATTGTGCACGGCAATGAGTGACACGGTGGCTCAGTGGTTAGCACTGCTGCCTCACAGCACCAGGGACCCGGGTTCAATTCCAGCCTCTGGCGATTCTCTGTGTGGAGTTTGCACATTCTCTCTGTGTCTGCGTGGGTTTCCTCCCACAATCCAAAAAGATGTGCAGGTTAGAGTGAACTGGCCACGCTAACTTGCCCCATAGTGTTCAGGGATGTGTAGGGTAGGTGCATTAGTAGGGTAAATGTAGGGTAATGTAATGTAGGGGAATGGGTCTGGGTGGGGTCTTCTTTGGAGGGTCGGTGTGGACCTGTTGGGCCGAAGGGCCTGTTTCCACACTGTAAGGAATCTATGAAGTGGATAAACACACCTTCCAAAGGCATATACATTATTGCAGTCCAAAGACTTGTGGTACCACGCACAACTGACCTTTCCAAAAGGATACAGAGTGGCCAACAGTGTCAGCTCCACTGCTCCCCAGCAACAGGAACAGCAATAATAGTTACCATAGCAACAGCACTAGCAACAGAAACATGGTTCCCCATCGAAGGAGCAGTATCCTGGCACTGAACAGATACCTTATAACCTGCGCTCGTGCCATTGGACAATCTTCATGATTTGAGGATTATGAATGCAATGCATGACCAGAGACTGATGAAAGTGGGAATGATTAGATCTAACACATTCTTCTTAATGAATGGTAAGTTGTTAACCATGGATACTGAGTGATTTAGGTAACACGTCATTGCCAATGGGAGCGCGTGCAATTCCTTTTGGGTTTTCTTTCCTCATGGAGAAAGGGAATATTTGGGAAAACACGTTTGTACATTGTGTCCTGGTGGCATGCCTGGGTCATGTGACCTTTCCCACAGCGGGAATGCTTTCACTTCAGTTTGCGATGGCTGTCAAACGCGTGATGTGGAAGTGCGTTTGATGAATTCAACGTTGGAAGTGTATCTCAGTCATCCTGAGCCGTGGACAGCCCCTTCACAGGAACTGCCTGATTGTCCCATGATCCTTTGTTTAGATTTTAACGCTGATTTACAGTGGCTCTTGTTACTTATTAGCAAGTCCTCAGATCAGCTTCTGCACGCAGATGGGGCAGATGCTGCTCAGTTTCACCTGGGACTAGGTCACACTGGGTTCCATCTGATGGTTCTTGGAGCCTCTGAACACTGGATTGGAACCGGGTACCAGGGAAGGTTTGGAACATAATGTGGCACATTCCAGGTGCTTTGTGTTCTGGAATGAGCTGCGGTTTATACTGGAGTCGATCTAAGTCATGACAACACAAAAATCTTCAGTCATTTTCAGCCTGGTCGGGGACAGTCGATACTCTGAGATCACACTGGAATATCTGACTGCGTGTCACTCAAATAGAACTAGTCTGAAGTTAAAAATCACACAACACCAGGTTATAGTCCAACAGGTTTATTTGGAAGCACTAGCTTTCGGAGCGACGCTCCTTCATCAGGTGGTTGTGGAGAATGAGATCTTAAGGCAAAGAATTTATCGCAAAAGTTTACAGTGTGATGTAACTGAAATTATATATTGAAAAAGAGCTGGATTGTTTATTAAGTCTCTCATCTTTTAGAATGATCATGTTGGTTTCAGTTCTTTTATATGTAAATCCCAGAACTATTTTTTAAAATTATATTCTCAGGTGAACTTTAACAATAGGTGCTGTGTCATCTCAGATTGAAGTTGTGAGGTGCCCTGTGTGAGGATGTCTGTGCCCCAACATTCAAACTGATTCTATTTCTAAAAGAGGGATTTATAGAATCTGACATGGATTCATGCAGTTTTCAAGCAAAATAAAATGTAATTCTGCAAGTACCAATTCACCCCACAAACTTATATATGTGTGTGTGTGTTGTGTGTGTGTGTGTGTTGTGTGTGTGTGTTTGTGTGTGTGTGTTTGTGTGTGTGTGTGTGTGTGTATGTGTGTGTATGTGTGTGTGTGTGTATGTAGGTGGGGGGGGAGTATGATGTCTGTGAGAGTGTGTGTGTATATCTGTGTGAATGTAAAGGGGTATAAGTCTGTGAGTGTGTGTGTGTGTGTATGTGTGAGTGTGGGTGTGTATGTGTGAACGTGTGAGAGAGGGTCGGTGAGTGTATGGGTCTGTAGGAGAGTGTGTGAGTGAGGGTGTAGTGCGGTGGGGTTACTTGGGTACCGAACTCGGCTGTCCCCGTGGGGATAGCCTCAACCAGGATCTTGGGTTCATATCACACTACAGGTGACCCCATTGCACTATACACATGCACGCGCGCACACACACACACTTACACACTCACTCACACACACACTCACTCACACACACACTCTCACTCACAAATACACACACTGAACACACTTATACACTCACACATGCTCACACACAGAGAGACACACACACGCGTGCGTGCACACACACACACACACTCACAGACACACACACTCTCACTCACATACAGACACACACTCTCATTCATACATACACACACTTACACACACATTCTCAGACACAGAGTCACACACACGTGTGTACACACACACATACACACTCTCTCTGTCTCTCTCTCTGTCTCTCTCTCTCTCTCTCTCTCTCTCTCTCTCTCTCTCTCTCCTATAGACCCAGACACTCACACAGATCCTCTCTCATGCACTCAAAAACTGCATAAATCCATGTAAGATTCTGTAAATCCCTTTTTTAGAAATAGAACCAATCTGAACGTTGGGGTACAGACGGCCTCACACAGGGCACCTCACACCCTCAGTGGATTATCTGGGCCAGTATGGCACCTATTGTCACAGATGGAAGAACCGAAACCAACATGGTTATTCGAAACGATGAGAAACTTAACACAATCCAGGTCTATTTCAATATATAATTTTGGTTACATCACACCGAAAACTTCTGCTATCAATACTGTGTCTTATGATCATAGACTCCACAACCACCTGATGAAGGAGCAGCACTCCGAAAGCTAGTGCTTCCAAATAAAGCTGTTGGAATATAACTTGGAATTGTGCGATTTTTAACTTTGTACACCTAGTCTGCAACTATTGCTGGGGATTGACACCGAGAGTCCTGGTGTTGTGGACTGACAGTTACTCAGCTGAAATACCCAGACGGGAGCATGTCAGAACACCTTCATACATATGGCTAGTACTCTGTCAGGAGATAATACCCTAGCCATCAGACACAGAAGCAACAGCAACATTGTCTTCCAACTGCACATCTCTGTGTAACCATGTACAGAGTCACTGCTCATTCAGCAGGGTAAGGGTCACTCTCTGTGTAACCATGTACAGAGTCACTGCCCATTCAGCAGGGTAAGGGTCACTCTCTGTGTAACTCGTACAGAGTCACTGCCCATTCAGCAGGGTAAGGGTCACTCTCTGTGTAACTCATACAGAGTCACTGCCCATTCAGCAGGGTAAGGGTCAGTCTCTGTGTAACTCGTACAGAGTCACTGCCCATTCAGCAGGGTAAGGGTCACTCTCTGTGTAACTCGTACAGAGTCACTGCCCATTCAGCAGGGTAAGGGTCACTCTCTGTGTAACTCGTACAGAGTCACTGCCCATTCAGCAGGGTAAGGGTCACTCTCTGCGTAACCGTGTTACCAGTCACTGCCCGTTCAGCAGGGTAAGGGTCACTCTCTGTGTAACTCGTACAGAGTCACTGCCCATTCAGCAGGGTAAGGGTCACTCTCTGTGTAACTCGTACAGAGTCACTACCCATTCAGCAGGGTAAGGGTCACTCTCTGTGTAACTCGTACAGAGTCACTGCCCGTTCAGCAGGGTAAGGGTCACTCTCTGTGTAACTCGTATAGAGTCACTGCCCATTCAGCAGGGTAAGGGTCACTCTCTGTGTAACTCGTATAGAGTCACTGCCCATTCAGCAGGGTAAGGGTCACTCTCTGTGTAACGGTGTACAGAGTGACTGCCCATTCAGCAGGGTAAGGGTCACTCTCTGTGTAACTCGTACACAGTCACTGCCCATTCAGCAGGGTAAGGGTCACTCTCTGTGTAACTCGTACAGAGTCACTGCCTATTCAGCAGGGTAAGGGTCACTCTGTGTGTAACTCGTACAGAGTCACTGCCCGTTCAGCAGGGTAAGGGTCACTCTCTGTGTAACTCGTACAGAGTCACTGCCCGTTCAGCAGGGTAAGGGTCACTTTCTGTGTAACGGTGTACAGAGTCACTGCCCATTCAGCAGGGTAAGGGTCACTCTCTGTGTAACTCGTACAGAGTCACTGCCCATTCAGCAGGGTAAGGGTCACTCTCTGTGTAACTCGTATAGAGTCACTGCCCATTCAGCAGGGTAAGGGTCACTCTCTGTGTAACTCGTACAGAGTCACTGCCCATTCAGCAGGGTAAGGGTCACTCTCTGTGTAACTCATACAGAGTCACTGCCCATTCAGCAGGGTAAGGGTCACTCTCTGTGTAACTCGTACAGAGTCACTGCCCATTCAGCAGGGTAAGGGTCACTCTCTGTGTAACTCGTACAGAGTCACTGCCCATTCAGCAGGGTAAGGGTCACTCTCTGTGTAACTCGTACAGAGTCACTGCCCATTCAGCAGGGTAAGGGTCACTCTCTGTGTAACTCGTACAGTGTCACTGCCCATTCAGCAGGGTAAGGGTCACTCTCTGTGTAACTCGTACAGAGTCACTACCCGTTCAGCAGGGTAAGGGTCACTCTCTGTGTAACTGGTACGCAGTCACTGCCCATTCAGCAGGGTAAGGGTCACTCTCTGTGTAACTCGTACAGAGTCACTGCCCATTCAGCAGGGTAAGGGTCACTCTCTGTGTAACTCATACAGAGTCACTGCCTATTCAGCAGGGTAAGGGTCACTCTCTGTGTAACCATGTACAGAGTCACTGCCCATTCAGCAGGGTAAGGGTCACTCTCTATGTAACTGTGCACAGAGTCACTGCCCATTCAGCAGGGTAAGGGTCACTCTCTGTGTAACTCGTACAGAGTCACTGCCTATTCAGCAGGGTAAAGGTCACTCTCTGTGTAACTGTGTACAGAGTCACTGCCCATTCAGCAGGGTAAGGGTCACTCTCTGTGTAACTCGTACAGAGTCACTGCCTATTCAGCAGGGTAAGGGTCACTCTCTGTGTAACTCGTACAGAGTCACTGCCTATTCAGCAGAGTAAGGGTCACTCTCTGTGTAACTCGTACAGAGTCACTGCCCATTCAGCAGGTTAAGGGTCACTCTCTATGTAACTCGTATAGAGTCACTGCCCATTCAGCAGGGTAAGGGTCACTCTCTGTGTAACTCATACAGAGTCACTGCCCATTCAGCAGGGTAAGGGTCACTCTCTATGTAACTCGTATAGAGTCACTGCCCATTCAGCAGGGTAAGGGTCACTCTCTATGTAACTCGTACAGAGTCACTGCCCATTCAGCAGGGTAAGGGTCACTCTCTGTGTAACTCGTACAGAGTCACTGCCCATTCAGCAGGGTAAGGGTCACTCTCTGTGTAACTCGTACAGAGTCACTGCCCATTCAGCAGGGTAAGGGTCACTCTCTATGTAACTCGTATAGAGTCACTGCCCATTCAGCAGGGTAAGGGTCACTCTCTGTGTAACTCGTGCAGAGTCACTGCCCATTCAGCAGGGTAAGGGTCACTCTCTGTGTAACTGTGTGCAGAGTCACTGCCCATTCAGCAGGGTAAGGGTCACTCTCTGTGTAACTCGTATAGAGTCACTGCCCATTCAGCAGGGTAAGGGTCACTCTCTGTGTAACTGTGTGCAGAGTCACTGCCCATTCAGCAGGGTAAGGGTCACTCTCTGTGTAACTCGTACAGAGTCACTGCCCATTCAGCAGGGTAAGGGTCACTCTCTGTGTAACTCGTACAGAGTCACTGCCCATTCAGCAGGGTTAGGGTCACTCTCTATGTAACTGTGTACAGAGTCACTGCCCATTCAGCAGGGTAAGGGTCACTCTCTGTGTAACCGTGTACACTGTCACATTGTCCGTTTGTCTGTGTGTTTTGGCAGAGTGCTTGTGTTGTATTTGTGTATTTTGTCAGGAAGTCTATGAATTTTGTCAGAGTGTGCTTTGTAACCGTGTTGTTTGTGTGTTTGTAAGAGTCTGTTTCATTCATGCGTGTGTGTGTGTGTGTACGCGCGTGTGCATGTGTGTGTTTACAAGTGTGTATTTTGTCAGTGTGCCTATCCCCAGGATCGATACTCATGTTCTGTGCGATTATTATTGAGCAGGACGTACTTGTGTCAGAGCTAAGTTGTCCGTCTCCCTGGAGGACATCACTGCATTTCCTGCCAGTTCTCCATGCCTGTTGTATCCAGGGCTGCTCGGTGAGAGTGGGACACAGCAACATCTGATGAGTGTTCTTTGCTTGTTTCCTAGTTGGGAGGCTGTGCTGTCCTGTGCGTTGGGATTTGGTTGGCTGTAACACAGGGGAACTTTGCCACCCTCTCCACAACCATCCCCTTCCTATCCGCTGCCAACCTGCTCATTGGCACAGGCTCCGTGGTGATGCTGGTCGGATTTCTTGGATGTGTTGGTGCAATTAAGGAAAATAAATGTCTCCTATTGTCTGTAAGTAGCAAATAAATCACCTTGCCATTCAGCCCTCATGCCAACTGCTCCCCTCCTCTCCCCCTCAGTGCTCCCACACGTTCCCTTTCTCATTCCTCACTCTCCCAGCTAATCCCACATTCCCTGCCGGATCCTGATCATACCATCACTCGCTGCATGTCACACAGAAAAGCCTGAGATGTTTGTCCCTGAGCGGTGTCCCAGAATATCCTCGAGACGGGAGGTGGCCAAGAGCTGAGTAAGCTATCTCACACTGCAACTTTACATCGCTATGACGTGGGTCCCACTTTAACATAGTATCTGAGTTTCAGTGCCAGTGTGTTGCCAGGCCTGTATGAAGGCTATAACTAATGGACCCTGTCAAAGAACACATCCAACTGACTTGATTAGAGGCAGCATGCCGATTGTGCTCAACTAAACTGTATTAACCAATCTCAGGGCACCCACACCAACAGGAGATGTGAGTTGTTATCGGACGGCCTTTACGAAGTAATCCCGATTATGCTAATGGCAGTGGGAACCCGTTTCTCACTGTAACGAGGGATCACAGTGCTGGATTCGCACGTTGTCGATGCTGCATGTTTCCTCACATGGGACACTGTTCTTCATCAGGAGAAAGTGAACACTGCGGATGGAGGCGATCAGAGCTGAGAGTGTGGGGCTGGAAAAGCACAACAGGTCAGGTGGCATCCGAGGAGCAGGAGAATCGACGTTTCAGGCAAAAGTCCATTCCTGATGCCCGAAACATCGATTCTCCTGCTCCTCCGATGCTGCCTGCCCGGCTGTGCTTTTCCAGCACCACACTCGCGACTCTGTTCTTGATCAGTAATCGAATCCCAACGCTGTAGAATAAGGCCATTCGACCCATCTGGTCTGCATTGTCTCGGCAAAGAACAAAAAGGAATTTTTCCATCTTTGGATTGCTTCATTCCTGGAGGAAATCTGACCAATCGAAAGGGGACTGAGTTGATTCAGCAAGGATTGACAGATAACACTTCCTGCTCAATTGCAAAGACAATTCAACCAATCAATATATTCACACAGGAGAGGACAATTTGATCTTCAATTTCGGAGTTGGCTTTGTTAGCTCGGGGTGTCGATGAACACAAGCTGACAACGTTTCACTTCAGCTTCCTTTTAAACAATGTTTCAGAACAGGGCGAGCAGGGACATAACTGATCCTTTTGTCTTTAAAACTGACAGGAAACCAATGAAGAGATCATAGTGCAGCCACAGGTCTAACATTCATCCTGACATTACTGTGAGATCAAACAGCTTTTCCAGTTATCAGTCTGTATGTGTGTGTGTGTGTGTGTGTGTGTGTGTGTATATGTGTGTATGTGTGTGGGTAGGTGGATGTGTGTGTGTATATGTGTGTATACGTGTGTGTGTATATGTGCTGTGTGTGTATATGTGCATGTGTATATGTGTGCGTGTATGTGTGTGTGGATATGTGTGTGTCTGTGTGTGTATATTTGTGTACGTGTGTGTGTGCTGTGTGTACACTGTAAAGGACACAGTGTGAGTGTGTGTATGTGTGTGAGGGTGCTGTGTGTACACTGTAAAGGACACAGTGTGAGTGTGTATATGTGTGAGGGTGCTGTGTGTACACTGTACAGGACACAGCGTGACTGTGTATATGTGTGTGAGGGTGCAGTGTGTACACTGTAAAGGACACAGTGTGAGTGTGTATATGTGTGTGAGGGTGCAGTGTGTACACTGTAAAGGACACAGTGTGAGTGTGTATATGTGTGAGGGTGCAGTGTATAAACTGTAAAGGACACAGTGTGAGTGTGTATATGTGTGAGGGTGCTGTGTGTACACTGTAAAGGACACAGTGTGAGTGTGTATATGTGTGAGGGTGCAGTGTGTACACTGTAAAGGACACAGTGTGAGTGTGTATATGTGTGAGGGTGCAGTGTATAAACTGTAAAGGACACAGTGTGAGTGTGTATATGTGTGAGGGTGCAGTGTATAAACTGTAAAGGACACAGTGTGAGTGTGTATATGTGTGAGGGTGCTGTGTGTACACTGTGAAGGACACAGTGTGAGTGTGTATATTTGTGAGGGTGCTGTGTGTACACTGTAAAGGACACAGTGTGAGTGTGTATATGTGTGAGGGTGCAGTGTGTACACTGTAAAGGACACAGTGTGAGTGTGTATATGTGTGAGGGTGCAGTGTATAAACTGTAAAGGACACTGTGTGAGTGTGTATATGTGTGAGGGTGCTGTGTGTACACTGTGAAGGACACAGTGTGAGTGTGTATATTTGTGAGGGTGCTGTGTGTACACTGTAAAGGACACAGTGTGAGTGTGTATATGTGTGAGGGTGCAGTGTATAAACTGTAAAGGACACAGTGTGAGTGTGTATATGTGTGAGGGTGCAGTGTACAAACTGTAAAGGACACAGTGTGAGTGTGTATATGTGTGAGGGTGCTGTGTGTACACTGTGAAGGACACAGTGTGAGTGTGTATATTTGTGAGGGTGCTGTGTGTACACTGAAAAGGACACAGTGTGAGTGTGCATATGTGTGAGGGTGCTGTGTGTACACTGTAAAGGACACTGTGTGTGTGTGTGTATATGTGTGAGGGTGCTGTGTGTACACTGAAAAGGACACAGTGTGAGTGTGTATATGTGTGAGGGTGCTGTGTGTACACTGAAAAGGACACAGTGTGAGTGTGTATATGTGTGAGGGTGCTGTGTGTACACTGTAACGGACACAGTGTGAGTGTGTATATGTGTGTGAGGGTGCTGTGTGTACACTGTAAAGGACACAGTGTGAGTGTGTTTATGTGTGAGGGTGCTGTGTGTACACTGTAAAGGACACAGTGTGAGTGTGTATATGTGTGAGGGTGCAGTGTATACACTGTAAAGGACACAGTGTGAGTGCGTATATTTGTGAGGGTGCAGTGTATACACTGTAAAGGACACAGTGTGAGTGTGTATATGTGTGAGGGTGCAGTGTATACACTGTAAAGGACACAGTGTGAGTGTGTATATTTGTGAGGGTGCAGTGTATACACTGTAAAGGACACAGTGTGAGTGTGTATATGTGTGAGGGTGCAGTGTATACACTGTAAAGGACACAGTGTGAGTGTGTATATGTGTGAGGGTGCAGTGATTACTCTGTAAAGGACACAGTGTGAGTGTGTATATGTGTGAGGGTGCAGTGATTACTTTGTAAAGGACACAGTGTGAGTGTGTATATGTGTGAGGGTGCAGTGATTACTCTGTAAAGGACAGTGTTGTGTTTTTGGTCACTGGGACTAATTGATGCATTCTCTCCTTCCAACTCCTTCCACTGACAGTTACCCTTGTTTCTGTTTGTTTTTCTCCAGTTCTTCACCTTGTTGCTCATGATCTTTCTGTTGGAGATTGTTGGCGGAATTCTCTTCTGTGTCTACAGGAATCAGGTAAAGAAACCATCGCCGAACAGTTCCGTGAACTGTCACTGTAGGTTCATAGGAATGTGTGCTGTCTTCATCAATCCTCACAGAACAGCTATCTTTCTCCCCCAGTATCAATGGCTGAGAAACTGTGCCCCACATTCTTGTGAAGTGGCTCCTGGTTGGCACTGGCTGCGATGCCAGTCTCTGTGGGTGAGATGCTAGTCTCTCTGGCAGCGATACCAGTCTCCCTGGGTGAGATGACAGTTCCCAGTTCAGGATTCTCTTAAGGCTAACATGCAAGTTCAGTTGGCAGTTATAAAGGCAACTGCAACATTAGCATTCATTTCGAGGGGACTAGAATACAAGAGCAGGGATGTACTGCTGAGGCTGTACAAGGCTATGGTCAGACTGCATTCACAATATGGTGAGCAGTTTTGGGCCCTGTGTCGAAGGAAGGATGTGCTACCCTTGGAG
Organism: Chiloscyllium punctatum; assembly: GCF_047496795.1. NCBI lineage: Eukaryota > Metazoa > Chordata > Chondrichthyes > Orectolobiformes > Hemiscylliidae > Chiloscyllium > Chiloscyllium punctatum. Next base: position 20,375,609 of record NC_092760.1, read on the forward strand.
GGGGGTCCAGAGGAAGATTCCCAAGATTGATCCTGAGGATGAAGGGCCTGTCCTATGAGGAGCGGTTGAGCACTCTGAGCGTGTACTCCATGGAGTTTAGAAGGATGAGGCTAGGATCTGATTGAAACTTCACGCACACTGAGCGGTCTGCATAAACTGGTTGTGGAGAAAATGATTCCAGTAGGAGGTGAGACTGGGACCCAAGCCTCTGAGTGAAGGGACGACCCTTTAAAACTGAGATGAGGAAGAATTGCTTCAGCTAGAGGGAAGATTAAATGGCGGAGTGGACGTGATGGGCCAAATGGCCTTGCTCTCACTCCTATGTCTTATGGTCTTATGGAACCCATTGCTGCAGAGAGCTATGGTGGCCACGTCATTGAGTGTCTTTAAGACAGAGATAGGTCAGTTCTTGTTTAGTAAGGGGATCAGAGGTTATGGAGAGGAGACAGGACAGTGGGGTTGAGAAATGTATCAGCCATGATGGAATGGTGGGACAGACTCGATGGGCTGAATAGCCTAAGTCTGCTCCTACATCTGCTGGTCTTTGCTACCATTCCCTCTGGACGAGACACCAATCAATCTGGCCTATTCTTGTAGCAATTCTTTGAATCTGTATGTACAACCATCGAAACAACTCTGGCGTAAAGATGGTCACTGCACCTGAAACCTTGGTTCTTGGTACAATGCTGCCAGACCCTGCCGCATCCCTCAATCCCTCCCTGTTTCCAGCATCAATGTTGGTAAGAAATGGATGGCAGCTGAAAATGTGTTGTTGGAAAAGCGCAGGAACGTCGATTCTCCTGCTCCTTGGATGCTGCCTGACCTGCTGCGCTTTTCCAGCAACACATTTTTCAGCTCTGATCTCCAGCATCTGCAGTCCTCACTTTCTCCTCAAAGAAATAGATGGCAGCTTGTTGTAGCTCGCGTCAATCTCCATCAGTTCATGGCCTCAGCTGATAAACATTTCGTTCCATTTCTGAGGCACCACATTTAGCAATTCCCAGTGAGGTTTACAGGATATAAACAAGCAGCTAGCAGAGAAAGCTGATTAAATCGTGCAGTTATTGTCATCTCTTAAATAACATAAAGCAGAGTTCAAGGTTCGAAATATCCAGAGACTCGGTGATGAATCGTTGAAAGAAGCTGGCTGATAGCCTGCTGAAGGTGCGGGGTAATTAAATCTCATCATCCGAATGGAGACTGCTTCTCGTTGAAAGGTTTTCAGAGAGCAGTCAATAAAGGGGTGCATTGGGCGATGGTGACCTGGATTTGTCACTGTGGATGTGAAAGACTTTTCATAATGTCTGCAGCTGGACGTTATTATCGAGAGAGCTGGAAAAACACACACACACATGCACAAACAGACAGACAGACAGACACACACACACACACACAGACGCACACACACACAGACAGACAGGCATACACACACACACAGACGCACACGCACACAACAGACACACAGACACAGACAGACAGACACACACACACACACACACACACAGACACACACACAACACACACAGACAGACAGACACACACACACACACACAGACGCACACACACACAGACAGACAGACACACACACAGACGCACACACACAACAGACACACAGACACAGACAGACAGAGACACACACACACAGACACACACACAACAGACACACACACACAGACACACACACAACAGACACACAGACACACACACACACACACACACACACACAGACAGACACACACACGCACAGTCCCATAGTGTTGGAGGACCTCGGGACTTGGGGATTCAGGTGCACAATTCTTTGACATCTGCATTACCTGTAGACTGGGTGGTTACGAAGGCATTTAGCACGCTTGCTTTCATCACTCAGTCCTTTGAGTGTAGGAGTTGGGAAGCCATGTTGGGGGCAGCATGGTGGCTCAGTGGTCAGCACTGCTGCCTCACAACACCAGGGACTCGGGTTCGATTCCAGCCTCGGGTGACTGACTGTGTGGAGTTTGCACATTCTCCCCGAGTCTGCGTGGGTTTCCTCTCACTGTCTGAAGATGTGCAGGTTAGAGTGAACTGGCCAGGCTAAATTGCCCGTAGTGTCAGGTGCATGAGTCAGAGGGAAATGGGTCTGGGTGGGTTACTCTTCAGAGGGTCGGTGGGCTGATGGGCTTGTTTCCACACTGTAAGGAGGCCTCTTTTGGAGTACCGTGTCCAGTTCTGGTCACCCTGTTATAGGAAGGATCTTGTTAAGCTGGAGAGGGTTCAGAAGAGATTTACTTCTGAAGGTCTAGGTTATAACGAAAGGCTGCATCAGCTGGGACCTTCTCTCTGGAACACAAGAGGTTGAGGGGCAACCTTTTAGAAGCTTATAAAATAATGAGGGCTATCGATAGAGTTAATGCTAGGTGTCTTTTCCATAGGGTGGTGGATGTCAGGACACGGGGGCACGTTTTTAAGGTGAGAGGAGGGACATTTTAAAAAAAGGGATGGGGGCAAATTTTTACATAGAAAAGTCTTTCACATCCACAGTGACAAATCCAAGTCACCATCGCCCAAAAGCACCCCTTTATTAACTGCTGCCTGAAAACTTTTCAACTGCATGCCGAACTGAATCCCAAAGTAAACCAGCCCCACCTGCCTGCTCCCAGCCCACATCCCTCCAAGCCTTTCCTATTCAGGTACAGATCCAAATGCCTTCTGAATGCTGTACCTGTACCCATAGCCAGCACTTCCTCAGGACATTCATTCTACATGTGTAAACTACCCATAGCATTAGGTACATTCATCAGGGGTATATATAGGGTAGGGGCAATGGGTCTGGCTGGGTTACTCTTCAGAGGGTCAGTGTGGACTTGTTGGGCTGAAGGGCCTGTTTCCACACTGTAGGCAATCTAATCTAATCGAATCTTTTCCCAGCTATAATTAGCTCTGAGGAAGGCTGAAGAACCAGATCTGAATCGTTAACTCTATTTTCTCTCCACAAGTGCTGCCAGACCAGCTGAGTTTCTCCAGCAATTTCTGCTTTCGTCTCTAAATTGAACTTGCTCTGCCATCTCACTGCCCACCTCACCAGCTTGTCGGTGTCCTGTTGGGAGTTCCACACTGTCCTCCTCAAGAGTTTCCTGTTCTTCCAAGTCTCGTATCATCGACAAAGTTTGAAACTGTCTCCTTGGAGACTGTATTGACGGCGGCTGGAGGTGGAGGTGGGGGGGGGGGCACTGTCAATCTAGTCCCATCACCACTCCCCAGATCACCAATGGCAATAAAGATTACGCCTGTATTTTCTAAGATGACCAATTAACTTTATCAGATTTTGAACAATAACATACAAGCTAAACAACATTAGATTTCTTAATAAACACCATAATTACCATCAAATTGTTCAATGAAGCTGCAGTCAAACAATCCCTAGAGTGTGGAACCAGGCCATTTGGCCCATCATGTCTCGACCAACCCTGGGAAGAACACCCCACCCAGACCCACCCCCTCTATTTCCCATGGCTGATCCACCGAACCTACACAGCTCTGGCAATTTAGCACGTCCAATCCACCGAATCTGCACATCTTTGGACTGTGGGAGGAAACCAGAGCACCCGGAGGAAACCCACGCAGACACGAGGAGAACGTGCCAACTCCACACGGACAGTCACCCGAGGCTGGAATCGAACCTGGCGCTGTGAGGCAGCAGTGCTGACCACTCAGCCAGTCTTCACATGTTAACAGTTCAGTAATATAGAGGTATTATCCCTCTAAATATCCCTAAAGCACCCACTAACTCTTCAGGAAAAGAGAGAAGAAAAAATTCTCTGCAGAGATTGGCTTTCTGTACGGGGGGGTCCAAGGCCGATGGAGAGGGTCAGAGATCTGTACAAAAGGCTCAGAGGCCTGTACAGGAGGCTCAGAGGCCTGTACAAGAGGCTCAGAGGCCTGTACAGGAGGCTCAGAGGCCTGTACAGAAGGCTCAGAGGCCTGTACAGGAGGCTCAGAGGCCTGTTCAGGAGGCTCAGAGGCCTGTACAAGAGGCTCAGAGGCCTGTACAGGAGGCTCAGAGATCTGTACAGGAGGCTCAGAGGCCTGTACAGGAGGCTCAGAGGTCTGTACAGGAGGCTCAGAGGCCTGTACAAAAGGCTCAGAGATCTGTACAGGAGGCTCAGAGGCTTGTTCAGGAGGCTCAGAGGCCTGTACAAAAGGCTCAGAGATCTGTACAGGAGGCTCAGAGATCTGTACAGGAGGCTCAGAGGCCTGTACAGGAGGCTCAGAGGTCTGTACAGGAGGCTCAGAGGCCTGTACAAAAGGCTCAGAGATCTGTACAGGAGGCTCAGAGGCCTGTTCAGGAGGCTCAGAGGCCTGTACAAAAGGCTCAGAGATCTGTACAGGAGGCTCAGAGATCTGTACAGGAGGCTCAGAGGCCTGTACAGGAGGCTCAGAGGTCTGTAGGAACCACAGGAAGATTATGGAGAAACAATCAGAGGATGAGAGATTTTAAAATGAACTATTGCTGGACTAGACCCCAGTGTAGGTCAATGGGGAGGTATGGCGAGTCAGGACAGGGGTCAGCAAAGGTTTGGATAAGCTCAGATTCAAGGTGGATGGATGTTGGGAGGGGTCAGGCCTTTGGAGAGGACCTGGGGCGGTGGGTGATGCTAAGCTCCACTCTGGGTTATGCTGGACACAACCTGCTTCAGCATGTGAATCCGATGAGACACGGATCCAGTGACTGGGACTGACAGCGGGGCCTTTATTCCTGACTGGGCCTTGATATTGAGGTGAATCAGCTTTCAGAGTCGGCCGTGGGAGTTCCCTTTCAGCGTCTGTTTCTTCCTCCATGCTACTCCCTACCAGAGGATTCGATTCCTCATTCCCCTCGGTGCAGTGTGAGAGGGAAAGATTCCGAGATCTGGCTGTTCCCACTGACACTCGTCATCACATCGAAGACTTGACCGTGCTCCCACTGGGATCCCCATTCAGTGAGTGACAGACTGTAGGCCTCTGTAGGCCGTGGCTGATACTGAGAGGCAGATTCTGTCAGGAAACTTCAGTGGACTGCCTGACATTTCACATTGCATCAATGTCAAATTCTGCACCATTCCTCTCCGTTTCACTAAGTCCCTCAGGGAAACGAGGGCTCATCTTGGGATTTGTTCCTGTTTGAAGCCACTCCCAGAGCACCCCTCTGAGCGAGTCACCTTGCTCTGCTTTAGAATGAACACCCTGTCAAGAACGAAGGGGATGCTGCAGCTTGTTCACAAAGGTCCAATCACACACACACACACACACACGTCACCCGGCCTTTCACCTTTCACCTTTGGTCAAGTGACCAATCAGTAATGAGGTGAGGAAGCTCTCTGGGTGTCACCAAGGCACCATCACCATGCCTGGAACACGATGACGTAACTATGGCGATGAGGTGCAGCGTCAACTGGAGCCAGTGACACTTGACCTTTGCCCTTTGGTAAGAGTCCCAACAGGATCTCTAAAGAGATGGGCCTAACCCCTAACCCTAACGGAGCTCTCTGAGTATGAAAGCCTGGAGCTACAAGAGATTGCATTTGAATAGCGCCTTTTAGCATAGTGGAACATACTTCACAGCTGTGTTATGGAATTAAACATGAAGCTGAAGCATATTTCAAAACACCAAAAGCTATAACAAAGGAAGTAGGTTTTGAAAGAGCATCGTGAAAGGGCAGAGAGAGGCAAATTTTGGAACTTTGGGGCCATGGAAGCAGAAGGCATGGTCATCAAATATGGAGCAGTTGAGTGTCAGGGGATTATGGTGGGCCACAAGAAACCAGGATAAGAGGGGTGCAGATAACTCAGAGGGCTGTGGGGGCTAGAGGGGATTACAGAGACCAGCGGTGGTGGGGGGAGGGGGGGGGGGGTGCGGGGGTTGTTGGTGATGGTGACACGGTGATATTTGAAAGCAAGGATGGGAATCATCACCTCAAGGTGCTGTTAAATGGGGACACAGGAAGGTGAGCTAAGGGGAAGTCGAGGAGGTGGGGGTTTGCTGAGTGTTAGGACAGGGGTACCTCAGTGTTGGAGGTTGGGTGCTGTCAAAGAGTCAAGTGTAGAAGTTCCAAAGATTTGGAGGGCAGTCTGGACGGAGTGGGCAGACACAGTGCCCTCCCAAACCTCCCATATGCTGACCCTCAGTCGTAGAGTCATAGAGATGTACAGCATGGAAACAGAACCTTCGGTCCAACCCGTCCATGCTGACCAGATATTCTAACCCAGTCTAGTCCCACCTGCCAGCACCCGGCCCATATCCCTCCAAACCCTTCCTATTCATAGACCCATCCAAATGCCTCTTAAATGTTGCAATTGTACCAGCCTCCACCACATCCTCTGGCAGCTCCTAGTTCCCCAAGGATTGGCAGATGTCAATGCCATCAGCATTTCATGTCAAAAGTGGTCTCATCAATCAATAAAACAGCCACCTCGATAATCCTCTCCCAGACTATGAACTTGCCTGAGTCTTTTTGTTTCTTCATTCACGGGATGAGGGTATCCCTGGTTAGACCAGCATTTATTGCCCATCCCTAATTGCCCAGGGGGCAACCATCTTGCTGTGGGTCTGGAGTCACATGTAGGCCAGACCAGGTAAGAATGGCAGTTTCCTTCCCTCAAGGACATTAAATGAACAAGATGGGTTTCCCCAACAATCAACAATGGACTCATGGTCATCATTGGACTCTTCATATCAAATGTTGTTCTTGAATTTAAACGTGGGTCCCAGAAATTAACTGCCTCTCTGGATTAACAGGCCAGTGATAATATCACCATGCAGCTGCCTCCCCGTTCCCTGGAGTTTGTAACTGCACAGCTTTTAACCTCTGATTAACACAAGCCTCTCCCTCTCTCCCTCAGATTGACACTTATGCCCGAGATGATCTGAAGGAAGGTCTTTGGCTGTTTGAGACGGACGGAAACATTGGCCTGACAAATGCTTGGAGCATCATCCAAACTGATGTAGGTCCACTCGACGTTGCCAGTTCACACTTCAGGGAGAGCAGGATCTCTAAACTGCAAGGCCTCGTGTTGTCTGAAAGGTCACAGAGCTGCAATATTAGTCATGTTTGCTCCTCTGCTGCCCAACCTGCTGAGTTTCTCCAGCGATTTGTCTGTTCGTTTCTATTTGGAAGGGGTTTCTTTTTGGAAGCTGGGACTATGAACAAGAATGATCGTCAGAGTTCAGGGCAGAGGAGAAAGGAGATGTTCATTAATTTTAAGTGGCAATAATGAATTACATATAATTACAGTCATAGAGATGTACAGCACAGAAACAGACCCTTCGGTCCAACTTGTCCATGCTGACCCTATATCCTAAATTAATCCAGTCCCAATTGCCAGCATTTGGCCCATATCCCTCCAAACCCTTCCTATTCATATACCCATCCAGATGCCTTTTAAATGTTGCAATTGTACCAGCCTCCACCACACCCTCTGCATGAAAAAGTTGTCCCTTAGGCCCCTTTTAAATCTTTCCCCTCTCACCATAAACCTATGCCCCAGGAGTTTTGAACTCCCCGACCCCAGGGAAAAAGGCCTTGTCTATTTATCCTATCCATGCCCCTCATAATTTTGTAAACCTCTATAAGGTCACCCCTCAGCCTCCGACGCTCCAGGGAAAACAGCCCCAGCCTGTTCAGTGTCTCCCTATAGCTCAAATCTTCCTACCCTGGAAACATACTTGTAAATCTTTTCGGAGCCCTTTCAAGTTTCACAACATCCTTCCTATGGCAGGGAGACCAGAATTGCCCGCAATATTCCAAAAGTGGCCTAACCAATGTCCTGGACAGCCGCAACATGACCTCCCAACTCCTGTATTCGATGCACTGACCAATAAAGGCGAGCATAAAGTCTCCTGATGAAGGGCTTTTGCCCGAAATGTCGATTTTGCTGCTCGTTGGATGCTGCCTGAACTGCTGTGCTCTTCCAGCACCACTAATCCAGTATTTGCTTTCCAGCATCTGCAGTCATTGTTTTTACCATCTTCACTGTCCTGTTTACAAAAGGGCAATTAATTAGATCAATGGATATGTCATTTACTAAGTTAGCAGTTCAATGTTAAAAGGATCCAAATTGCCTTTATAAAATTCTGGTCTGCAGAAATGAATAATTAAGGATTTGGAGGAAGGTGATACAATTATAAAGAGATTCCCATCGAGGGAGATGCTAGCTCAGTTACCAGATTAAACCAACAGGTTCAATCCCTGCGCTGGATGAGGTGACCACAACGGACCCTCCTTCTCAACCCCTCCCCACACCTGAGGTGTACTGACCCCCCCTCCCTCTAATTATAGAGAGCCCGCTTTGGTCTGGTGGGACTGAGGTGACTGTGCGTAATTCCTGGAGTGGGTCTTGACCCCTTGTAACTCTGAGACAAGAACAATGCACTGCAAAATGGAGTCGTTTCCTTGGATCCGGGAACACTTGGTGGAGGTTTTGTTCCACTCTGAGCTGTCCTGATGTTGGCGGCGCCAGTCTCTTCCCTGACCCAGCCAGAAAATTCCCAAAGGCCTTCACTTTCCCAAGCCTCCTCCTGCCAGACTCTGTGAACTGTCTATTAATTGTGTTTAATTGTACACAAGTAGAGAGCATTAACTGTGGCTTTCACTGAGCATCTGTCAAGAAATACTTATTGAGACTTTGACATGAGGAGGCCTGTGTGTGGAATGTTTCAGTCTGTAAATAAATGCAAGAATGTGAAATGATTGGCTCCAGTCCTATCCTTCAACAACTTGCTCTCTGAATTGGAACAATCGCCTCCTTCCCTCACTGCCTGTCTCCAGCCAGTTGTCAGACAGGAGCTAGTATGGGATTTGGAAAGTGTTGTAGCCTTTTTTTGAATCATAGAACTCCTACAGTGTGGAAGCAGGCCATTCAGCCCATTTAGTCGACACCTTCTCTCCAAAGAGCGTCCCACCCAGATCCATCCTCCATCCCCATAACCTTACATTTCCCATGGTTAATCCACCCAACCTGCACAAGCCTCAGGTGACTGACTGTGTGGAGTTTGCACATTCTCCCCATGTCTGCGTGGGTTTCTTCCGGGTGCTCTGGTTTCCTCCCACAGTCCAAAGATGTGCAGGTCAGGTGAATTGGCCATGCTAAATTGCCCGTAGTGTTAGGTAATGGGTAAATGCAGGGGTATGGGTGGGTTGCGCTTCAGCGGGTCGGTGTGGACTTGTTGGGCCGAAGGGCCTGTTTCCACACTGTAAGTAATCTAATCTAAAAAAATCTAATCTAATCCACCCAACCTGCACATCCCTGAACATCGAGGGTAATTCAGTATGGCTAATCCACCCAACCTGCACATCCCCGGACATCGAGGGTAATTCAGTATGGCTAATTCACCCAACCTGCACATCCCTGGACATCGAGGGTAATTCAGTATGGCTAATCCACCCAACCTGCACATCCCTGGACATCGAGGGTAATTCAGCATGGCTAATTCACCCAACCTGCACATCCCCGGACATCGAGGGTAATTCAGCATGGCTAATCCACCCAACCTGCACATCCCTGGATATCGAGGGTAATTCAGCATGGCTAATCCACCCAACCTGCACATCTTTGAAGGAAGCTGGAATACCCAGAGGAAACACGTGCAGACATGGGGAGAATGTGCAAACTCCACACAGAAAGTCACCAAAGAGTGGAATCGAACACTGTGAGGCAGCAGTGCTAACCACTGAGGCTCCATTTGCAGTGCATTGTTCTTGTCTCAGAGTTAGAGGGTTCAAGACCCACTCCAGGAATTAAGCACATGGTGTGTGGCTCCAATCACCTCAGTCCGACCAGACCAAAGCGGGGTCTCTCTCTCTCTGGTTCTCTAATTAGTTGGAGGCAAATGGTGGTGGTTTAGTCTGAGGGTCACTACACCTCAGGGAGAGGTTGAGAAGGAGAGTCCTTTGTCATAACCTTGGTCAGTGCAGGAATTGACACCGTGTCACCCCAATTGACTTGAGGAAATATTCCAGAGCACAAACTGTGGAGTGGGAGAGCAGTACAGGATGGGTCGAAGTTCAGATGCAGGGAACGACAATGTAAGAAGGCTTTGGGCCCACACAGTTGATGCTGCTATGACGATTGGATGTAGGTGGGTTTGATGAAAGGTTAACAGCGGAGCGGCGATTTGGGATTGATCAGATGTGTAATCTATTGGCTCTTCCAGTTTGGCTGCTGTGGAGTTTCGAACTACACCGACTGGTTTGAGGCCTTCAACATGACGCAAGTGCCAGACTCCTGCTGCCAGGAATACAGTGTGAGCTGTGGCCTCCACTCCCCAGACACATGGTGGAAAGATGTGAGTACTGTCGTCTGGGTAGGACACAGATGTCCCATTGGGGGAAAGGGGCAGGACCAGGAAACCCTGGTTCAGAGGGAAGATCCAAGCGAGCTTCTGGCTTTTAAAAGCCAGAGGCCTACAGATATTCACAGCCTCGGATCCCTAGTCAGAGGAATTGCAGGGAATGCTCTTACCGATGGATGAGGTCTCTGCAAGCTGGAAGCGAAGGGCAGATAAGAGGAAGTGCAGAGGTTAGAACATAGTGAGCAAATGTTACCTCAATATCTTATTGTACCACAGCAGCGTTTGCAATCGCACAACATTGTCTGTCTCCAGAAACCCAACTGGCTCTGCTCATGTCAGTGAGTGGGAACATTCTCTCTGTATCGACTTGGCCAAAAACTTTCATCGTTTTAAAAGGGGAGATTACGTCACATGTCAACCTTTTACGTTCAAGAGAGAGTTCTGAACTGGATTGTGTATCCTTTCCTGATGTACAATCTCAATGAGTCTTCCCTGCAGCCTTCTGGTTGAGAGCTCCTGCCCCTACACCCCCAACCTATCTCTGTAACCCCCTCCAGCCTCCAGCCCCTACACCCCCTCCCTATCTCTGTAACCCCCTCCAGCCTCCAGCCCCTACACCCCCTCTCTATCTCTGTAACCCCCTCCAGCCCCTACACCCCCTCCCTATCTCTGTAACCCCCTCCAGCCCCTACACACCCTCCCTATCTCTGTAACCCTGCTCCAGCCCCTACACTCCCTCCCTATCTCTGTAACCCCCTCAAGCACCTACACCCCCTCCCTATCTCTGTAACCCCCTCCAGCCCCTACACTCCCTCCCTATCTCTGTAACCCCCTCAAGCACCTACACCCCCTCCCTATCTCTGTAGCCCCCGCCAGCCCCTACACTCCCTCCCTATCTCTGTAACCCCCTCCAGCACCTACACCCCTCCCTATCACTGTAACCCCCTCCAGCCCCTACACTCCCTCCCTATCTCTGTAACCCCCTCCAGCCCCTACACCCCCACCCTATCTCTGTAACCCCCTCCAGCCCCTACACACCCTCCCTATCTCTGTAACCCTGCTCCAGCCCCTACACTCCCTCCCTATCTCTGTAACCCCCTCGAGCACCTACACCCCCTCCCTATCTCTGTAACCCCCTCCAGCCCCTACACTCCCTCCCTATCTCTGTAACCCCCTCCAGCACCTACACCCCTCCCTATCACTGTAACCCCCTCCAGCCCCTACACCCCCTCCCTATCTCTGCAACCCCCTCCAGACCCTTCAATTCTTTCCACCCCCTCCCTATCTCTGTAACCTCTTCCAGCCCCTACACCCCGCCCCGTCTCTGTAACCCTGCTCTATCCGCTACAACCCCTCCCTATCTCTGTAACCCCCTCCAGCCCCTACAACCCCTCCCTGTCTCTGTAACCCCCTCCAGCCCCTACAACCCCTCCCTATCACTGTAACCTCCTCCAGCCCCTAAACCCCCTCCCTATCTCTATAACCGCTTCCACCCCCTACAACCCCTCCCTATCACTGTAACCTCCTCCAGCCCCTACACCCCCTCCCTAGCTCTGTAACCCCCTCCAGCCCCTACACCCCCTCCCTATCACCGTAACCTCCTCCAGCCCCTAAACCCCCTCCCTATTTCTATAACCCCCTCCAGCCCCTACACCCCCTCCCTATCTCTGTAACCCCCTCCAGCCCCTACAACCCCTCCCTATCACCGTAACCTCCTCCAGCCCCTACACCCCCTCCCTATCTCGGTAACCCCCTCCAGCCCCTACACAACTCCCTATCTCTGTAAACCCCTACAGCCCCTACACCCCCTCCCTATCTATGTAACCCCCTCCAGCCCATACACCCCTCCCCGTCTCTGTAACCCCCTCCAGCCCCTACACTCCCTCCCTATCTCTGTAACCCCCTCCAGCCCCTACACCCCCCCTTATGTCTGTAAACCCCTCCAGCCCCTACACTCCCTCCCTATCTCTGTAACCCCCCCGCCCCTACACCCCCTCCCTATCTCTGTATCCCCTGCAGCCTCTACACCCCCTCCCTATCGCTGTAACCCCCTCCAGCCCCTACACCCCCTCCCTATCTCTGTAACCCCCTCCAGCCCCTACACCCCCTCCCTATCTCTGTAACCCCCTCCAGCCCCTACATCCCCTCCATATCTCTGTAACCCTGCTCCAGAATCTACACCCCTCCCCGTCTCTGTAACCCCCTCCAGCCCCTACACTCCCTCCCTATCTCTGTAACCCCCTCCAGCCCCTACACCCCCTCTCTATCTCTGTAACCTCCCCCAGTCCCTACACCCCCTCCCTATCTCTGTAACCTCCTCCAGTCCCTACACCCCCTCCCTATCTCTGTAACCCCCTCCAGCCCCTACACCCCCTCTCTATCTCTGTAATCCCCTCCAGCCCCTACACCCCTCCCTATCTCTGTAACTTCCCTCAGCCCCTACACCCCTCCCTATTTCTGTAATCCCCTCCAGCCCGCACACCCTTCCCTATCTCGATAACCCCCTCCCGCCCCTACACCCCCTCCCGATCTCAGTAACCCCCTCCAACCCCTACACCCCCCTCCCTATCTCTATAACCCACCCCAGCCCCACCCTATCTCTGTAACCACCTCCAACCCCTACGGCCCCCTCCCTATCTCTGTAAGCCACCCCGCCCCTACACCCCCTCCCTATCTCTGTATCCCCTCCAACCCCTACGGCCCCCTCCCTATCTCTGTAAGCCACCCCGCCCCTACACCCCCTCCCTATCTCTGTATCCCCTCCAGCCCCTACACCCCCTCCCTATCTCTGTAATCCCCTCCAGCCCCTACACCCCCTCCCTATCTCTGTAACCCCCTCCAGCCCCCACTACCCCTCCCTATCTCTGTAACCCTCTCCCGCCCCTATCCCTCTCTATCTCTGTAACCCCCTCCAACCCCTACAGCCCCCTCCCTATCTCTATAACCCACACCAGCCCCTCCCTATCTCTGTAACCCCCTCCAGCCCCTACACCCCCTCCCTATCTCTGTAACCACCCTCAGCCCCTACATCCCCTCCCTATCTCTGTAACCTCCTCCAGCCCCTACACCCCCTCCCTATCTCTGTAACCCCCTCCAGCCCCTACACCCCCTCCCTATCTCTGTAACCCCCTCCAGCCCCTACACCCCCTCCCTATCTCTGTAACCCCCTCCAGCTCCTACACCCCCTCCCTATCTCTGTAACCCTGCTCCAGAATCTATACCCCTCCCCGTCTCTGTAACCCTGCTCCAGCCCGTACACCCCCTCCCGATCTCTGTAACTCCCTCCAGCCCGTACACTCCCTCCCTATCTCTGTAACCCCCTCCAGCCCCTACACTCCCTCCCTATCTCTGTAACTCCCTCCAGCCCCTACACCCCTTCCCCTTCTCTGTAACACCCTCCAGCCCCTACACACCCTCCCTATCTCTGTAACCCCCTCCAGACCCTACACCCCTCCCTATCTCTGTAACCCCCTCCAGCCCCTACACTCCCTCCCTATCTCTGTAACTCCCTCCAGCCCCTACACCCCTTCCCCTTCTCTGTAACACCCTCCAGCCCCTACACCCCCTCCCTATCTCTGTAACCCCCTCCAGCTCCTACACCCCCTCCCTATCTCTGTAACCCTGCTCCAGAATCTATACCCCTCCCCGTCTCTGTAACCCTGCTCCAGCCCGTACACCCCCTCCCGATCTCTGTAACTCCCTCCAGCCCCTACACCCCTTCCCCTTCTCTGTAACACCCTGCAGACCCTTCAATTCTTTCCACCCCCTCCCTATCTCTGTAACCTCCTCCAGACCCTACACCCCGCCCCGTCTCTGTAACCCTGCTCTATCCGCTACAACCCCTCCCTATCTCTGTAACCCCCTCCAGCCCCTACAACCCCTCCCTATCACTGTAACCTCCTCCAGCCCCTAAACCCCCTCCCTATCTCTGTAACCCCCTCCAGCCCCTACAACCCCTCCCTATCACTGTAACCTCCTCCAGCCCCTACACTCCCTCCCTATCTCTGTAACCCCCTCCAGCCCCTACACCCCCTCCCTATCACTGTAACCCCCTCCAGCCCCTACACCCCCTCCCTATCACTGTAATCCCCTCCAGCCCCTACACCCACTCCCTATCTCTGTAACCCCCTCCCGCCCCTATCCCTCCCTATCTCTGTAACCTCCCCCAGCCCCCTACGCCCCCTCCCTATCTCTGTAAGCCACCCCGCCCCTACACCCCCACCCGATCTCAGTAACCCCCTCCAACCCCTACATCCCCCTCCCTATCTCTGTAACCCCCTCCAGCCCCTACACACCCTCCCTATCTCTGTAACCCCCTCCAGCCCCTACACCCCCTCCCTATCTCTGTAATCCCCTCCAGCCCCTACACCCCCTCCCTATCTCTGTAACCCCCTCCAGCCCCTACACACCCTCCCTATCTCTGTAACCCCCTCCAACCCCTACACCCCCCTCCCTATCTCTGTAACCCCCTCCAGCCCCTACACACCCTCCCTATCTCTGTAACCCCCTCCAGCCCCTAAACCCCCTCCCTATCTCTGTAACCCCCTCCAGCCCCTACACACCCTCCCTATCTCTGTAACCTTCTCCAGCCCCTACACCCCCTCCCTATTACTGTAACCCCCTCCAGCCCCTACACCCCCTCCCTATCACTGTAACCCCCTCCAGCCCCTACACCCCTCCCTATCACTGTAACCCCCTCCAGCCCCTATACCCCCTCCCTATCTCTGTAACCCCCTCCAGCCCCTACACCCCCTCCCTATCTCAGTAACCGTCCTCAGCCCCTACACCCCCTCCCTGTCTCTGGGACTCCCTCTGACCCCTCCCTGCCTCTGTCCTCCTTTGAACCTTCTATCTGACCTGAAAATCTCTCCGTCTGGCCGGGGTTGGAATAGTGTTGGCAGGTCCTGCTGCTATGAGCCCAGCTACAGCACCTCCTGGCGCTATACGAATGCAAGTTAATGTGAAGAGGACTGTAAAGCTGGCCGAGCGGGTGCCTGCAGGTGTCAGACTGTCCTCTCTGCCTGTGAAAGCCTTGCCTGTCCCCAACAACCTGACAGTGTGGGTAGGGGCCTGGGGCCTCGCTTGCAGCTCCTGAGCAGCACAGTGCCTGCTGAGGGAGGGAGTTGGGCAGTGGGGCGGTGGGATTGTGCGGAGTCTGCCCCTGACTCTCGCTAGTTCTGAAGGGTGTGGAGGGGGTGGTGGGGAGGGGGAGCCGCTAGCCCACAGTAGGCCTCCAGGCCAGGGCCAGCTCTTCCGGAACCTTCTGCCGAGTGGTGCCGTGCTCAACCCCTTCCCTTGGCCCTGTTCAGGCCTCAGAACCCACTGACTTCAACTGAGGCTCTGATCAACTGGTGTGAAAGGGAAGTCGAATGGGGGATCGGATTGGAGATTTAATGGGGGATTTAATGGTGGGGTGGGGTGGGGAGGGGATCGAGCTGGAGGTGTAGTCGGGGAATCTTGTGGTGGCTGGTGTTAAAGCAGACGGAGATCTCCCCCAGTAGGAGCAGCAGGCAGCATTAGTCTGCTCCCTGGAGCCTGTCAGTGATGTCTGTCTGTCTGTCTGTCTGTCTGTCTCCCTTCCACCAGGCCTGCTACGAAAAGGTCAAGCTGTGGCTTCAGGACAACCTCATCACTCTGGGGATCTTCGCCCTTTGCACAGCCCTGGTCCAGGTAAGGTCAAGGGACTGCCCTCGATTTGCACTTGCCACCAGCTCTTCTCACGTGATCAACAATGTCCCCCTCCCCCACCCTCCAGCGCATCTCCTCCACTTCCCGAACCACAGAACCACCCCCCCCCCTCCCCAGGCCACACCTTCCACCCCACTAATCTCCTCCACCATGTCCACCACCTACAGTCAGATCCTACTACCAGAGATATATTTCCCTTCCCACACCTATCTGCGTTCCGTAAAGACTGTTCCCTCCAGGACTCCCTTTACCAACCCAGTGTCCACACTCAGTGCCTTCCCCTACTGCCGCAAGAGGTGTAAAGAGGTGTGCTCATAACCTCCCCCCTTCACCTCCGTCCAAGGCCCCAAAGGGGTTTTTCCACGGCCGGCAGAGATTTTCCTGCACATGCCCCAACACCTCATCTACTGCACCCATCGCTCTCGATGTGGTCTCCTTTACGTCGGGTTACAGGACGCCACCTCACAGAGCATATCAGGGAACATCTCTGGGACACATGCACCAACCAACCCCACCATCCTGTGGGACAGCCACTTCAACTCCCCCTCCTACTCCCCCAAGAACAGGAAGACCGCCTCACCTTCCACCTTGGGACCCTTCAACCACACGGCATCAAACACTGACTTCATCTGTTTGCAGATCTCTCCCACCTCCACCTCATCCCAGATCCAACCCTCCAGCTCGGCACCACCTTCATGTCCTGTCTGTCCATCTTTCCTCCCACCTGTCCATTCCACCCTCCCCACTGACCGTGACAGATGTTGAGGTCAGGGATAGATGTTGATTACTCTAGGTCAAGTTGGCAAAGGAGGGAGGAAGTGTTGGGTATTCTAAAAGGCATTAAGGTGGACAAGTCGCCAGGTCTGAATAGGATCTATCCCAGGTTACTGAGGGAAGTGAGAGAGGAAATAGCTGGGGCCTTAACAGATACCTCTGCAGCATTCTTGAACATGGGTGAGGTCCCAGAGGGTTGGAGAATTGCTACCCTTGTTTAAGAAGGGTAGCAAGGATAATCCAGGTAAGTAAAGACCGGTGTGCTTGACATCAGTGGTTGGGAAGCTGCTGAAGAAGATACTAAGGGAAAGGATCTATTTACATTTGGAAGAAAATGGGCTTATCATTGATAGGCAACATGGTTTTGTGCAGGGAAGGTCGTGTCTCACCAAATTAATAGAATTCTTTGAGGAAGTGAAAAAGTTGATTGATGAGGGAAGGGCTGTAGATGTCATAAACATGGACATCAGTAAGGTGTTTGATAAGGTGCCCCACGGTAGGATGACGGAGAAGGTCAAGTCGCGTGGGGTCCAGGGTGTTCTAGCTAGATGGATAGAGAATTGGCTGGGCAGCAGGAGTCAGAGAGTAGTAGTGGAAGGGAGTTTCTCAAAATGGAGAACTGTGACCAGTGGTGTTCCATTGGGATCGATCCTGGGACTGCTGTTTTTTCTGATATACATAAATGATCTGGAGGAAGGTATAGGTTGCCTCATTATAAAGTTTGCAGATGACACTAAGGTTGGTGGAGTAGCAGATAGTGAAGGGATTGTCAGCAAATACAGCAGAATATAGATAGATTGGAGAGTTGGGCAGAGAAACGGTAGATGGAGTTCAATCTGGACAAATACGAGGTGATGCATTTTAGAAGATGCAATTCAAGAGTGAACTATATAATAAATAGAAAAGTCCTGGGGAAAATTGATGTACTGAGAGATCTGGGTGTTCAGGTCTATTGTTCCCTGAAGGTGGCAACGCAGGTCGGTAAAGTGGTCAAGAAGGCATATGGCATGCTTTCCTTCATCTATTGGGGTATTGAGTACAAGAGTTAGCAGGTCATGTTACTTTGGTTCGGCCATAATTTGGAATGTTATGCACAGTTCAGGTCGCCACATTACCAAAAGTGTAAGGATGCTTTGGAAATGGTGCAGAAGAGGGTCACCAGGAATGGGTATGGAGGATGCTATCTATGAGAAGATGTTGAGTAGATTAGGATTATTTTCATTGGAAAGAAGGAGGTTGAAGGATGAGGTCTACAAAGTCATGAGAGATACAGACATGGGGTGGATAGCAAGAAGCTTTTTCCCAGAGTGGAGGACTGAATTACTAGGGGTCACGAGTTCAAGGTGAGAGGGGAGACGTTTAGAGGAGATACGCCGGGAAGGTTCTTCACGCAGAGGGTAGTGGGTGCCTGGAATGCGTTGCCAGTGGGGATGGTAGAGACGGGCACGATAGCATCATTTGAGATGTATGCGGACAGATACATGAATGGGCAGGGAGCAGAGGGATACAGATCCTTGGAAAATAGGCAGCAGGTTTAGATGGAGGATCTGAATCAATGCAGGCTTGGAGGGCCGAAGGGCCTGTTCCTGGGCTGTAATGTTCTTACCCCCCCCACCTGCATCCACCTATCGCCTTCCCACCCACCTTCCCACAAGCCCCACCCCCCCCACCCTCCTATTTATCTCTGTTACCCCTTCCACATTCCTGACAAAGGGTTTATGCCCATAGTGTCGATTCTCCTGCTCCTCGGATGCTGCCCGACCTGCTGTGCTTTTCCAGCACCACCCTCTCGACTCTGATGCCCAGCACCTGCAGTCCTCACTTTCACCCATGGGCCGATTCCCTTTGATCGGAAAACTGGAAAATCAGGATAGTCTTGAAGATCAAGTGGGACCTCAAACAAACGAGGGGAAGTTAAAGCAAAATTGTATGGCACTGTTTATTATTGTGGACGGGGTCTGAGAGACGGGGTGATGTCATCAGCCGAAGGAATTGGGACACTTTAGAAACTGGCACAAACATTCCCATGTTGACCGACTGAGGTGGATACAGTTTTGGATGGAAAGCTATTTCAGGACGGATATAGGGATGGTGGCGATCAGTGTAAGAAAAAATAGTCAGGACAAATGCAGTTAGAAACAGGTGACATTCTAATGGGGAACAAAGACACTGAACGCAACATTTAATTCATAAATAAATTCCCAGCAACTTCGAGGAAGAAAGGGTCAAGTGAGAGGGAGGAATTGAAGAAATTTTGAGACATATAAGCTGATCAGAGGGTTAGATAGGGTGGCGCGTGAGAGCCTAATTCCTCCGATGGTGATGGCTAGCACGAGGGGACATAGCTTTAAATTGAGGGGTGTTGGATACAGGACAGATGTCAGAGGTCAGTTCTTTTTACTCAGAGGGTTAGAAGGGTGTGGAAAGCCCTGCCTGCAGCAGTCATAGACTTGTCAACTTGAAGGGCATTGAAATGGTCACTGGAGAGACATGTGGATGAGAATGGAATAGTAGAGGTAGTTGGGCTGCAGATTAGGGCAGTGGAACATCAAGGGCTGAAGGGCCTGTACTGCGCTGTACTGCACAGTGCTCTATATTCTAAAACAAGTATTAGTGAAGAAATTAGCCCCAGATAAATGAATGTGGTTCAAGGCTGACAAATCCCACATTACTAAAGGAAGTGGGAATCGTGGACGTATTGGTGGTCACCATCCGAAATCCCTATAGACCCTGAACCGTTCCTCCAGATTGGAGGGCAGCAAATGTAACCCCGTTATTTAACAAGGAAGGGACAGGAAAGAAAATGGATTGCAGACCCCTTAGCCTAACATCAAAAGTGGGGTAAATGCTAGCACCTATTATAAAAGATGTGATAGCAGAACATTTGGAAAGTATTAACTGGGTTAGACAACGTCAGCAAGGGGTTAAGAAAGGGAAATCATGCTGAACTGCTCTTCTGGAGGATGGAACCAGTGCAGAATTATTTTTTTTCTTCATGGGATGAGGATGTCAGTGGCTATGCCAGCATTTATTGCCCATCTGCCATGGTGGGATTTGAATCTAGATCCTTAGAACATTAGCTGTGTGTCTGGATTAATAATCCAATGTTAATAACACTAGGCTATCTCCTCCCCCATAATGAGGGAAAACCAGTGGATGTGTATATTTGGATTTCAAGGCTTTTGATAAGACCCCACATAAGAGGTTAGTCGGCAACATTGATGCACACAGGACTGGGGGTAATATATTGGCATTGATTGAGAATTATTGACAGACTGGAAACAGAGTGGAAATACGCATCTTTTTCTCAGTGGCAGGTGGTGACGAGTGATGTACCGCAGGAATCAGTGTACCACAGGAATAGCCCCAGCTATTCACTATATATATATATGGGTGAGGAACTAAATGCAATATCTTCAAGTTTGCTGAAGACACAAATCTGGGGGATGGATTGGGAGTTGTAAGGAGGATGCAAGGAGGCATTGGGGAAATTTTGAAAACTGAAGTGGGCAAATACATGGCAGATGTGGTATTTTGTGTGGATAAGTGTGTAGTTATACACTTCAGTGTGAGAAAAATGCAGAATATTATTTAAACGGTGATATATTTGGCTACGTGGATGTACAAAAGGATCTGGTTGTCATTGAACACCAGTCAATGAAAATGTAAGCAGGATGGTGCAGCAATCAATTAGAAAGGTGAATAACATGCTGGTCTTCATCACACATAGATTTCAGTTCAGAAAAAGGCATGTTTTAATGCAGTGGGTATGTTTTACTACAGAGCCTTGGTTAAACCGTATCTGGATTATTGTGAGCAGTTTGGTTTCCCACCTGAGAGAGGTCATACTTGTGATAGGGAGTGCAGTGAAGGTGCACTTGGTCAATATCAAGAATTTCAGGACTGTCCTATGAGGAGAAATTGGTTTGACTGGACTTCTAGTCATTGGAGTTTAGAAAAGTGAGAGATGTGATTGAAACATATAAAATGCAAATAGGACGAGACAAATATGCAGGGAGGCTACTGCCTGTTGGGGAGTCTCGGACCCTCAGTAACAGTTTCAGGATACAGGATGGACCATTTAGGACTGACATTTCTTCACTCAGAGGGTGGTCACGATGACAGACAGCGGTGGGGTGCCTACTCATTGAATATATTCAAGAGGGAGGTAAATGCAAAGAGTTTTAAGATGTCAAGTGGTACAGAGAGAAAGCTGGATTATAGCACTGCAATAGACAATTGGCCAACATCATATTGGATGGCAGAGCAAGCTCAAAGAGCTGAATGGCCCACTGCTGCTCCTAGCTTCTCTGCTGGGGCACTGGTCAATCTGTGTGTTGGTAAATACAGGGCAGGGTCGAGGGGGTAAAATGTCGCTTTAATGTGTTAACCTGAATGCCAATATCCTCCAGAAACTCAACATGACCCTCTCTGTATATTGCACTGTAATCCCCGTATGTCCTTCCCATGTATCCCACACTGTAATCCCTATATCCCCCTCTCTGTATCCCACACTGTAATCCCTGTATCCCCCTCTCCATATCCAACACTGTAATCCCCATATCACCCTCTCCATATCCCGCACTGTTATCCCCATTACCTCCTCTCTATATCCTGCACTGTAATCCCTATTACCTCCTCTCCATATCCCGCACTGTAAACCCCATATCGCGCTCTCCAAATCCTGCACTGTAATCCCCATATCACCCTCTCCATATCCCGCACTGTAAACCCCATATCGCCCTCTCCATATCCCGCACTGTAATCCCCATATCACCCTCTCCATGTCCCACACTCTAATCGCCATATTGCCCTCTCTATATCCTACACTGTAATCCCCATATCGCCCTCTCCGTATCCCGCACTGTTATCCCCATTACCTCCTCTCCGTATCCCGCACTGTTATCCCTATTACCCGCTCTCCATATCCTACACTGTAATCCCCATTACCACCTCTCCACTGTAATCCCTGTCTCACCCTCTCCGTATCCCGCACTGTAATCCCTGTATCCCACTCTCCATGTCCCACAATGTAATCCCCATATCACCCTCTCCATATCCTACACTGTAATCCCCATTACCACCTCTCCACTGTAATCCCTGTCTCACCCTCTCCGTATCCCGCACTGTAATCCCTGTATCCCACTCTCCATGTCCCACAATGTAATCCCCATATCACCCTCTTCATATCCTGTACTGTAATCCCTATATCCTCCTCTCCATATCCCACATTGTAATCCCTATATCGCCCTCGCCATATCCCACACTGTAATCCCCATATTGTCCTCTCCGTATCCTACACTGTAATCCCCATTACTTCTCCGTATCCCGCACTGTAATCCCTATTACCCCCTCTCCATATCCCGAACTGTAGTCCTTATATTGCCCTCTCCATGTCCCACACTCTAATCCCCATATTGCCCTCTCTATATCCTACACTGTAATCCCCATGTCGCCCTCTCCATATCCCACACTGTAATCCCCATATCACCCTCTCAGTACCTTACACTGTAATCCCTATTACTTCTTCTCCGTATCCCGCACTGTAATCCCTATTACCCCCTCTCCATATCCCGAACTGCAGTCCATATATTGCTCTCTCCATGTCCCGCACTCTAATCCCCATATTGCCCTCTCTATATCCTACACTGCAATCCCCATGTTGCCCTCTTCATATCTCACACTGTAATCCCCATTACCTCCTCTCCATATCCTGCAATATAATCCCCATATTGCCCTCTCCATATCCCACACTTAATCCCCATTATCCCCCTCTATATCCTGAACTGTAATCCCCATGTCGCCCTCTCCGTGTCCTGCACTGTAATCCCTATATTCCCCTCTCTATATCCTGCACTGTAATCCCTATATCCCCCCTCCATATCCCGCACTGTAATCCCTATTACCCCCTTTCCATATTCTGCACTGTAATTCCTATTACCTCCTCTCCATATCCCGCAGTGTAATCCCCATATTGCCCTCTCCATATCCCGCACTGTAATCCCCATTACCTCCTTTCCATATCCCGCACTGTAATCCCTATATCCCCCCTCCATATCCCGCACTGTAATCCCCATATTGCCCTCTCCATATCCCGCACTGTAATCCCCATTACCTCCTCTCCATATCCCGCACTGTAATCCCCATTACCTCCTCTCCATATCCCGCACTGTAATCCCCATTACCTCCTCTCCATATCCCGCACTGTAATCCCCATTACCTCCTTTCCATATCCCGCACTGTAATCCCTATTGCCCCTCTCCATATCCCGCACTGTAATCCCTATTGCCCCTCTCCATATCCCGCACTGTAATCCCCATTACCTCCTTTCCATATCCCGCACTGTAATCCCCATTACCTCCTTTCCATATCCCGCACTGTAATCCCTATTGCCCCTCTCCATATCCCGCACTGTAATCCCCATTACCTCCTTTCCATATCCCGCACTGTAATCCCCATTACCTCCTTTCCATATCCCGCACTGTAATCCCCATTACCTCCTTTCCATATCCCGCACTGTAATCCCCATTACCTCCTTTCCATATCCCGCACTGTAATCCCCATTACCTCCTCTCCATATCCCGCACTGTAATCCCCATTACCTCCTCTCCATATCCCGCACTGTAATCCCCATTACCTCCTTTCCATATTCTGCACTGTAATTCCTATTACCTCCTTTCCATATCCCGCACTGTAATCCCTATTGCCCCTCTCCATATCCCGCACTGTAATCCCCATTACCTCCTTTCCATATCCCGCACTGTAATCCCTATTGCCCCTCTCCATATCCCGCACTGTTATCCCCTTTACCTCCTTTCCATATCCCGCACTGTTATCCCTATTACCCGCTCTCCATATCCTACACTGTAATCCCCATTACCACCTCTCCACTGTAATCCCTGTCTCACCCTCTCCGTATCCCGCACTGTAATCCCTGTATCCCACTCTCCATGTCCCACAATGTAATCCCCATATCACCCTCTTCATATCCTGTACTGTAATCCCTATTGCCCCTCTCCATATCCCGCACTGTAATCCCCATTACCTCCTTTCCATATCCCGCACTGTAATCCCTATTGCCCCCTCTCCATATCCCGCACTGTAATCCCTATTGCCCCCTCTCCATATCCCGCACTGTAATCCCCATTACCTCCTTTCCATATCCCGCACTGTAATCCCTATTGCCCCCTCTCCATATCCCGCACTGTAATCCCCATTACCTCCTTTCCATATCCCGCACTGTAATCCCTATTGCCCCCTCTCCATATCCCGCACTGTAATCCCCATTACCTCCTTTCCATATCCCGCACTGTAATCCCTATTGCCCCCTCTCCATATCCCGCACTGTAATCCCCATTACCTCCTTTCCATATCCCGCACTGTAATCCCTATTGCCCCCTCTCCATATCCCGCACTGTAATCCCCATTACCTCCTCTCCATATCCTGCACTGTAATCCCTATTGCCCCCTCTCCATATCCCGCACTGTAATCCCCATTACCTCCTTTCCATATCCCGCACTGTAATCCCTATTGCCCCCTCTCCATATCCCGCACTGTAATCCCCATTACCTCCTTTCCATATCCCGCACTGTAATCCCTATTGCCCCCTCTCCATATCCCGCACTGTAATCCCTATTGCCCCCTCTCCATATCCCGCACTGTAATCCCCATTACCTCCTTTCCATATCCCGCACTGTAATCCCCATTACCTCCTTTCCATATCCCACACTGTAATCCCCATTACCTCCTTTCCATATCCCACACTGTAATCCCCATTACCTCCTTTCCATATCCCACACTGTAATCCCTATTGCCCCCTCTCCATATCCCGCACTGTAATCCCCATTACCTCCTCTCCATATCCCACACTGTAATCCCCATTACCTCCTCTCCATATCCCGCACTGTAATCCCCATTACCTCCTCTCCATATCCTGCACTGTAATCCCCATTACCTCCTTTCCATATCCCGCACTGTAATCCCCATTACCTCCTCTCCATATCCCGCACTGTAATCCCCATTACCTCCTTTCCATATCCCGCACTGTAATCCCCATTACCTCCTCTCCATATCCCACACTGTAATCCCCATTACCTCCTCTCCATATCCGGCACTGTAATCCCTATTGCCCCCACTCCATATCCCGCACTGTAATCCCCATTACCTCCTCTCCATATCCCGCACTGTAATCCCCATTACCTCCTTTCCATATCCCGCACTGTAATCCCCATTACCTCCTCTCCATATCCTGCACTGTAATCCCCATTACCTCCTCTCCATATACCTCCTCTCCATATCCTGCACTGTAATCCCTATGCACCCCTCTCCATTTCCCGCACTGTAATCTCTATTACCCCCTCTCCATATCCCGCACTGTAAACCCCATTACTTCCTCTCCATATCATGTACTGTAATCCCCATTACTCCCTCTCCATATCCCGCACTGTAATCCCTGTATCACCCTTATTCCACATTCTAATCCCTATATTGCCCTCTCCGTATCCTACACTGTAATCCCCATATCGCCCTCTCCGTATCCTGCACTGTAAGACCCATTACCTCCTCTCCATATCCTGCACTGTAATCCCTATTACCCGCTCTCCATATCCTGCAATGTAATCCCCATTACCTCTTCTCCATATTCCACACTGTAATCCCCATATCGCCCTCTCTATATCCCGCACTGTAATCCCCATATCGCCCTCTCCATGTCCAGTACTCTAATCCCTATATTGCCCTCTCCGTATCCTGCACTGTAATCCCCATGTCACCCTCTCCATATCCCACACTGTAATCCTCATATCACCCTCTCCGTATCCTGCACTGTAATCCCCATATCACCCTCTCCGTATCCCACACTGTCATCCCCGTTACCTCCTCTCCATATCCTACACTGTAATCCCCATTACTTCCTCTCCGTATCCCGCACTGTAATCCCTATTACTCCCCTCCATATCCCGCATGGTAATTCCTATATTTCCCTCTCTGTATCCCGCACTGTAATTCCTATTTCACCCTCTCCATATCCCGCACTATAATCCCTATATCGCCCTCTCCATATCCCACACTGTAATCCCCATTACCCCCCTTTTATATCCTGAACTGTAATCCCCATGTTGCCCTCTCTGTATCCTGCACTGTAATCCCTACATCCCCCTCTCTATATCCTGCTCTGTAATCCCTATATCCCCCTCTCCATATCCTGCACTGTAATCCTGAAATCCCCCTCTCCATATTCTGCACTGTAATCCCCATTACCCCCTCTCCATAACCCGCACTGTAATCCCCATATCACCCTCTCCATATCCTGCACTGTAATCCCTGTATTCACCTCTCTGTATCCCGCACTGTAATCCCCATATCACCCACTCCATATCCTGCACTGCAATCCCTGTATCACCTTCTCCGTATTCTGCTCTGTATTCCCTATATCCCACTCTCTGTATCCTGCACTGTAATCCCCATTACACCCTCGCCTACCCCACTCTGTAATCTCCGTATCCCCCCTCCATATCCTGCTCTGTAATCTCCGTATCCCCTCCTCCATATCCCGCTCTGTAATCTCAGTATTCCTCTCTCCGTATCCCGTTCTGTAATCTCCGTATCCCACTCTCCATATACTGCTCTGTATTCTCCGTACATCCCTCTCCATATCCCCCTCTGTAATCTCTGTATCCTCCTCTCCCTTTTTTCCGCTCTGTAATCTCCGTATCCCCCCTCCATATCCCGCTCTGTAATCTCAGTATTCCTCTCTCCGTATCCCGTTCTGTAATCTCCGTATCCCACTCTCCATATACTGCTCTGTAATCTCCATATTGCCCTCTCAATATCCTGCTCAGTAATTTCTGTATCCCCCTCTCCATATCCCGCTCTGTAATCTCCGTATCCCCCTCTTCATATCCCGCTCCATAATCTCTGTATTACCCACTCCATATCCCACTCTGTAATCTCCGTATCCCCCCTCCATATCCCACTCTGTAATCTCCGTATCCCCCTCTCCGTATCCCACTCTGTAATCTCCCTATCACCCTCTCCATATCCTGTACTTTAATCCCTATATCACTCCCTCCATATCCTGCACCGTAATCCCTGTTTCCCCTCTCCATATTCAGCACTAAAATTCCTGTTTCCCCCTTTCCATATCCTGCACTGTAATGCCTGTTTCCCCCTCTCCGTATCCCGCACTGTTATCCCCATATCACCCTCTCCGTATCTTGTACTGTAATCCCCATACCACCCTCTCCATATCCTGCACTGTAATCCCTGTATCACCCTCTCCGTATCCCGCACTGTAATCCCCATATCACCCTCTCCATATCCCACACTGTAATCCCTGTATCACCCTCTCCGTATTCTGCTCTGTATTCCCTATATCCCACTCTCTGTATCCTACACTGTAATCCCCATTACACCCTCGCCTACCCCACTCTGTAATCTCCGTATCCCCACCTCCATATCCTGCTCTATAATCTCCGTATCCCCTCCTCCATATCCCTCTCTTTAATCTCTATATCCCCCTCTCCATATCCCACTTTGTAATCTCTGTATCCTCCACTCTGTATCCAGTTCTGTAATCTCCGTATCCCCCTCTCCATATCCCGCTCCATAATCTCTGTATTCCCCTCTCCATATCCCGCTCTGTAATCTCCGTATCCCCCTCTCCATATCCCGCTCCATAATCGCTGTATCCCCCTCTCCATATCCCACTCTGTAATCTTGGTATCCTCCTCTCCGTATCCTCCTCTCCATATCCCGCTGTCTAATCTACATATCCCCCCTCCGTATCCCGCTCTGTAATCTCCGTATCCCCCTCTCCGTATCCTGCTCTGTAATCTCCGTATCCCCTTCTCTGTATCTTGCTCTGTAATCTCCATATTCTGGATTAGTGGTGCTGGAAGAGCACAGCAGTTCAGGCAGCATCCAACGAGCAGCGAACTCGACGTTTCGGGCAAAAGCCCTTCATCAGGAATAAAGGCAGTGAGCCTGAAGCGTGGAGAGATAAGCTAGAGGAGGGTGGGGGTGGGGAGAGAGTAGCATCGAGTACAATGGGTGAGTGGGGGAGGGGATGAAGGTGATAGGTCAAGGAGGAGAGGGTGGAGTGGATAGGTGGAAAAGGAGATAGGTAGGACAAGTCCAGACAAGTCATGGGGACAGTTACTGAGCTGGAAGTTTGGAACTAGGGTGAGGTGGGGGAAGGGGAAATGAGGAAACTGTTGAAGTCCACATTGATGCCCTGGGGTTGAAGTGTTCCGAGGCGGAAGATGAGGCGTTCTTCCTCCAGGCGTCTGGTGATGAGGGAGCGGCGGTGAAGGAGGCCCAGGACCTCCATGTCCTCGGCAGAGTGGGAGGGGGAGTTGAAATATTGGGCCACGGGGCGGTGTGGTTGATTGGTGCGGGTGTCCCGGAGATGTTCCCTAAAGCGCTCTGCTAGGAGGCGCCCAGTCTCCCCAATGTAGAGGAGACCACATCCGGAGCAACGGATACAATAAATGATATTGGTGGATGTGCAGGTGAAACTTTGATGGATGTGGAAGGCTCCTTTAGGGCCTTGGATAGAGGTGAGAGAGGAGGTGTGGGCACAGGTTTTACAGTTCCTGCGGTGGCAGGGGAAGGTGCCAGGACGGGAGGGTGGGTTGTAGGGGGGTGTGGACCTGACCAGGTAGTCACGGAGGGAACGGTCTTTGCGGAAGGTGGAAAGGGGTGGGGAGGGAAATATATCCCTGGTGGTGGGGTCTGTTTGGAGGTGGATATCTCCATAGCCCTCTCTCTATATCTCGCTCTGTAATCTCCGTATCCCCCTCTCCATATCCCTCTCTGTAATCTCTGTATCCTCCTCTCCGTATCCCCCTCTCCATATTCCGGTCTGTAATCTCTATATCCTCCTCTCCGTAGCCCCCTCTCCATATCCTGCTCTGTAATCTCTGTATTCCCCTCTCCATATCCCTCTCTGTAATCTCCGTATTCCCCTCTCCATATCCCACTCTGTAATCTCTGTTTCCCTCTCTCTGTATCCCCCTCTCCATATCCCGCTCTGTAATCTCCGTATCCCCCTCTCCGTATCCCCCTCTCCGTATCCCCCTTTCCGTATCCCCCTCTCCGTATCCCCCTCTCCGTATCCCCCTCTCCGTATCCCGCTCTGTAATCTCTGTATCCCCCTCTCCGTATCCCCCTCTCCGTATCCCCCTCTCCGTATCCCCCTCTCCGTATCCCGCTCTGTAATCTCTGTATCCCCCTCTCCGTATCCCTCTCTCCGTATCTCCCTCTCCGTATCCCCCTCTCCGTATCCCCCTCTCCGTATCCCCCTCTGTAATCTCCGTATCCCCCTCTCCGTATCCCCCTCTCCATATCCCCCTTTCCGTATCTCCCTCTCCGTATCCCCTTCTCCGTATCCCCCTCTCCGTATCCCCCTCTCCGTATCCCCCTCTCCGTATCCCACTCTGTAATCTCTGTATCCCCCTCTTCGTATCCCCCTCTCCGTATCTCCCTCTCCGTATCCCCCTCTCCGTATCCCCCTCTCCGTATCCCCCTCTCCGTATTCCCCTCTCCGTATCCCACTCTCCATATCCCCCTCTCCGTATCCCGCTCTGTAATCTCTGTATCCCCCTCTCCGTATTCCCCTCTCCGTATCCCACTCTCCATATCCCCCTCTCCGTATCCCGCTCTGTAATCTCTGTATCCCCCTCTTCGTATCCCCCTCTCCGTATCTCCCTCTCCGTATCCCCCTCTCCGTATCCCCCTCTCCGTATCCCCCTCTCCGTATTCCCCTCTCCGTATCCCACTCTCCATATCCCCCTCTCCGTATCCCGCTCTGTAATCTCCGTATCCCCCTCTCCATATCCCCCTTTCCGTATCTCCCTCTCCGTATCCCCTTCTCCGTATCCCCCTCTCCGTATCCCCCTCTCCGTATCCCCCTCTCCGTATCCCCCTCTGTAATCTCTGTATCCCCCTCTTCGTATCCCCCTCTCCGTATCTCCCTCTCTGTATCCCCCTCTCCGTATCTCCCTCTCCGTATCCCCCTCTCCGTATCCCCCTCTCCGTATCCCCCTCTCCGTATCCCCCTCTCCGTATCCCCCTTTCCGTATTTCCCTCTCCGTATCCCCCTCTCCGTATCCCCCTCTCCGTATCTCCCTCTCCGTATCTCCCTCTCCGTATCCCCCTCTCCGTATCCCCCTCTCCGTATCCCCCTCTCCGTATTCCCCTCTCCGTATCCCCCTCTCCGTATCCCCCTCTCCGTATCCCGCTCTGTAATCTCTGTATCCCCCTCTCCGTATCCCTCTCTCCGTATCTCCCTCTCCGTATCCCCCTCTCCGTATCCCCCTCTCCGTATCCCCCTCTGTAATCTCCGTATCCCCCTCTCCGTATCCCCCTCTCCGTATCCCCCTCTCCGTATCCCCCTCTCCGTATCCCCCTTTCCGTATCTCCCTCTCCGTATCCCCCTCTCCGTATCTCCCTCTCCGTATCTCCCTCTCCGTATCCCCCTCTCCGTATCTCCCTCTCCGTATCTCCCTCTCCGTATCCCTCTCTCCGTATCCCCCTCTCCGTATCCCCCTCTCCGTATTCCCCTCTCCGTATCCCCCTCTCCGTATCTCCCTCTCCGTATCTCCCTCTCCGTATTCCCCTCTCCGTATCCCCCTCTCCGTATCTCCCTCTCCGTATTCCCCTCTCCGTATCCCCCTCTCCGTATCCCTCTCTCCGTATCCCCCTCTCCGTATCCCCCTCTCCGTATCCCCCTCTCCGTATCCCCCTCTCCGTATCCCCCTTTCCGTATCTCCCTCTCCGTATCCCCCTCTCCGTATCCCTCTCTCCGTATCTCCCTCTCCGTATCCCCCTCTCCGTATCCCCCTCTCCGTATCCCCCTCTCCGTTTCCCCTTTCCGTATCTCCCTCTCCGTATCCCCCTCTCCGTATCCCCCTCTCCGTATCCCCCTCTCCGTATCCCCCTCTCCGTTTCCCCTTTCCGTATCTCCCTCTCCGTATCTCCCTCTCCGTATCTCCCTCTCCGTATCCCCCTCTCCGTATCCCCCTCTCCGTATCCCCCTCTCCGTATCCCTCTCTCCGTATCTCCCTCTCCGTATCCCCCTCTCCGTATCCCCCTCTCCGTTTCCCCTTTCCGTATCTCCCTCTCTGTATCCCCCTCTCCGTATCCCCCTCTCCGTATCTCCCTCTCCGTATCCCCCTCTCCGTATCCCCCTCTCCGTATCCCCCTCTCCGTTTCCCCTTTCCGTATCTCCCTCTCCGTATCTTCCTCTCCGTATCTCCCTCTCCGTATCCCCCTCTCCGTATCCCCCTCTCCGTATCCCCCTCTCCGTATCTCCCTCTCCGTATCTCCCTCTCCGTATCCCCCTCTCCGTATCCCCCTCTCCGTATCCCCCTCTCCGTATCTCCCTCTCCGTATCCCCCTCTCCGTATCCCCCTCTCCGTATCTCCCTCTCCGTATCCCCCTCTCCGTATCCCCCTCTCCGTATCCCCCTCTCCGTATCCCCCTCTCCGTATCCCCCTCTCCGTATCCCACTCTGTAATCTCTGTATCCCCCTCTCCGTATCTCCCTCTCCGTATCCCCCTCTCCGTATCCCCCTCTCCGTATCCCCCTCTCCGTATCTCCCTCTCCGTATCCCCCTCTCCGTATCCCCCTCTCCGTATCCCCCTCTCCGTATCCCCCTCTCCGTATCCCGCTCTGTAATCTCTGTATCCCCCTCTCCGTATCCCCCTCTCCGTATTCCCCTCTCCGTATCCCCCTCTCCGTATCCCCCTCTCCGTATCCAGCTCTGTAATCTCTGTATCCCCCTCTCCGTATCCCTCTCTCCGTATCTCCCTCTCCGTATCCCCCTCTCCGTATCCCCCTCTGTAATCTCCGTATCCCCCTCTCCGTATCTCCCTCTCCGTATCCCCCTCTCCGTATCCCCCTCTCCGTATCTCCCTCTCCGTATCCCCCTCTCCGTATCCCCCTCTCCGTATCCCCCTCTCCGTATCCCCCTCTCCGTATCTCCCTCTCCGTATCTCCCTCTCCGTATCCCCCTCTCCGTATCCCCCTCTCCGTATCCCCCTCTCCGTATCCCCCTTTCCGTATCCCCCTCTCCGTATCCCCCTCTCCGTATCCCCCTCTCCGTATCCCCCTCTCCGTATCCCCCTCTCCGTATCTCCCTCTCCGTATCCCCCTCTCCGTATCCCCCTCTCCGTATCCCGCTCTGTATTCCTTTTCTCTTTGCGTGTCTGTGTTGCCGGGATGACTGTCTGATCAGGAATCACCTTCTTTCTCTCATTCCGTGCAGCTCCTGGGTTTGACCTTTGCCCTGACCATGTACTGTAACCTGGTGAAGACTGAGACCTACAGCAGCTAGTGCCTGACTCTCCTGCTGCTCCCTCCCGCTGGGCCTTGGCTGTACCTTTGATATTGGTTCCCATTCTGTCTGAATCCCCTGACCTCCCCGGGGCCGGGCCGGTGACCCCTTCCTGCTGGTCTGGAGCTGGAGGCAGTGGGCCGGAGACCTAGGGGTGGTGCTGCCTGGAGTCTGTCCCTCTGGAACATGGTGGGTCTTGGCCCTAATGAGGACGGGCAACACTGAGAGATGGCGGTTGCTGCTTGACAGGAAGAGGTGGCAGAGGAAGAAGCTTATTGTCAGTCGGAATCACTCTGTGCTCGAGAGAGGCAAGGAGCAGAAAGCCGGGCTTCGGTGCGAACCTTCACCTGTAGCACCATGACCTAGGAACCACCAGCGTTGACCTGGCAGGCCCCCCAGAGTGGGGAACAGCACAGACATTGTTGAATGGGGGTTTGATTCATCTCCTGCAGCGTTGGAGCATCACCGTTACACCCACAGGGATCCTGCTCACCAAACAGTCCACATAGACCTCCGTCTGACGGTGCAGGACAATGAGCCCAAGTGGACCCGAAAAGCCTGGTTCTCATGTGAACGCTCACAGGAAATTCGACACCTCGATATCAATCGGTTTCCTCACCCTTTCCTGCTCAGCCGCCATTCCGGAGAGTCAGGCTGTGAAACTGGATGGGGCAGGGAGTCAGGGATACCAGCACAACCCAGCAGGCTGTGGGACTCAGACTCAGACACCGAACCCAAAGCATCCGACTGAGCACGGAGCCAGGGTTCCCGAAATCGACACCAAAGGCACACCCCATCAACCAGACCCAAGCTGAAATGACAGGCATTGGGATCAGACGTCCTGGGGGGTTATAACAAGGCAGGCCCACAGCAAGGAAACTTCACACACAGATGGCAGTTCCTGCTACAGCGCTCGGGCAACATCAGAGTTCACAGGATCAAGTCAGCGTCTGTCACTGACTGACACCATCTGTCACAGTGTCAGAGCGAGCACTCACTCTCACAGTGTGTTACAGTATCAGGGGGAACAGTCTCTGTCACGCTGTGTTACAGAATCAGGGGGAGCAGTGACTGTCACGGTGTGTTACTGTATCGGGGGGAGCAGTGACTGTCACGATGTGTTACAGTATCAGGGGGAGCAGTGACTGTCACGGTGTGTTACAGAATCAGGGGGAGCAGTGACTGTCACGGTGTGTTACTGTATCGGGGGGAGCAGTGACTGTCACGGTGTGTTACAGTATCAGGGGGAGAAGTGACTGTCACGGTGTGTTACAGTATCAGGGGGAGCAGTGACTGTCACGGTGTGTTACAGTATCAGGAGCAGCAGTGACTGTCACGGTGTGTTACAGTACCAGGGGGAGCAGTGACTGTCACGGTGTGTTACAGTATCAGGGGGAGCAGTGACTGTCACAGTGTGTTACAGTAACGGGGGGAGCAGTGACTGTCACATATTGTTAAAGTATCAGGGGGAGCAGTGACTGTCACAGTGTGTTACAGTATCAGGAGGAACAGTGACTGTCATGGTGTGTTACAATATCGGGGGGAGCAGTGACTGTCACGGTGTGTTACAATATCGGGGGGAGCAGTGACTGTCACGGTGTGTTACAGTATCGGGGGGAGCAGTGACTGTCACGGTGTGTTACAGTATCGGGGGGAGCAGTGACTGTCACGGTGTGTTACAGTATCGGGGGGAGCAGTGACTGTCACGGTGTGGGACAGTAATGGGGGAGCAGTGACTGTCACGGTGTGTTACAGTATCGGGGGGAGCAGTGACTGTCACGGTGTGTTACAGTATCGGGGGGAGCAGTGACTGTCACAGTGTGTTACAGTATCAGGGGGAGCAGTGACTGTCACGGTGTGTTACAGTATCGGGGGGAGCAGTGACTGTCACGGTGTGGGACAGTAATGGGGGAGCAGTGACTGTCACGGTGTGTTACAGTATCGGGGGGAGCAGTGACTGTCACGGTGTGTTACAGTATCGGGGGGATCAGTGACTGTCATGGTGTGTTACAGTATCGGGGGAGCAGTGACTGTCACAGTGTGTTACAGTATCGGGGGAGCAGTGACTGTCACGGTGTGTTACAGTATCGGGGGAGCAGTGACTGTCACGGTGTGTTACAGTATCAGGGGGAGCAGTGACTGTCACGGTGTGTTACAGTATCGGGGGAGCAGTGACTGTCACGGTGTGTTACAGTATCGGGGGGAGCAGTGACTGTCACGGTGTGTTACAGTACCAGGGGGAGCAGTGACTGTCACGGTGTGTTACAGTATCGGGGGAAGCAGTGACTGTCACGGTGTGTTACAGTATCGGGGGGAGCAGTGACTGTCACGGTGTGTTACTGTATCGGGGGGAGCAGTGACTGTCACGGTGTGTTACAGTATCAAGGGGAGCAGTGACTGTCACGGTGTGTTACAGTATCTGGGGGAGCAGTGACTGTCACGGTGTGTCACAGTATCAGGGGGAGCAGTGACTTTCACGGTGTGTTACAGTATCAGGGGGAGCAGTGACTGTCACGGTGTGTTACAGTATCGGGGAGAGCAGTGACTGTCACAGTGTGTTACAGTATCGGGGGGAGCAGTGACTGTCACAGTGTGTTACAGTATCGGGGGGAGCAGTGACTGTCACGGTGTGTTACAGTATCGGGGAGAGCAGTGACTGTCACGGTGTGTTACAGTATCGGGGAGAGCAGTGACTGTCACAGTGTGTTACAGTATCGGGGGGAGCAGTGACTGTCACAGTGTGTTACAGTATCAGGGGGAGCAGTGACTGTCACGGTGTGTTACAGTATCGGGGGGAGCAGTGACTGTCACAGTGTGTTACAGTATCGGGGGGATCAGTAACTGTCACGGTGTGTTACAGTATCAGGGGGAGCAGTGACTGTCACGGTGTGTTACAGTATCGGGGGGAGCAGTGACTGTCACATATGGTTACAGTATCGGGGGGAGCAGTGACTGTCACGGTGTGTTACAGTATCGGGGGGAGCAGTGACTGTCACGGTGTGTTACAGTATCGGGGGGAGCAGTGACTGTCACATATGGTTACAGTATCAGGGGGAGCAGTGACTGTCACGGTGTGTCACAGTATCGGGGGGAGCAGTGACTGTCACGGTGTGTTACAGTATCAGGGGGAGCAGTGACTGTCACGGTGTGTTACAGTATCAGGGGGAGCAGTGACTGTCACGGTGTGTAACAGTATCGGGGGGATCAGTGACTGTCACGGTGTGTCACAGTATCAGGGGGAGCAGTGACTGTCACAGTGTGTTACAGTATCAGGGGGAGCAGTGACTGTCACGGTGTGTTACAGTATCAGGGGGATCAGTGACTGTCAAGGTGTGTTACTGTATCGGGGGGAGCAGTGACTGTCACGGTGTGTTACAGTATCGGGGGGAGCAGTGACTTTCACGGTGTGTTACAGTATCGGGGGGAGCAGTGACTGTCACGGTGTGTTACAGTATCAGGGAGAGCAGTGACTGTCACGGTGTGTTACAGTATCAGGGGGATCAGTGACTGTCACGGTGTGTTACAGGATCAGGGGGAGCAGTGACTGTCACGGTGTGTTACAGTATCAGGGGGAGCAGTGACTGTCACAGTGTGTTACAGTATCAGGGGGAGCAGTGACTGTCACGGTGTGTTACAGTATCGGGGGGAGCAGTGACTGTCACAGTGTGTTACAGTATCGGGGGGATCAGTAACTGTCACGGTGTGGTACAGTATCGGGGGGAGCAGTGACTGTCACGGTGTGTTACAGTATCGGGGGGAGCAGTGACTGTCACGGTGTGTTACAGTATCGGGGGAGCAGTGACTGTCACATATGGTTACAGTATCAGGGGGAGCAGTGACTGTCACGGTGTGTTACAGTATCGGGGGGAGCAGTGACTGTCACAGTGTGTTACAGTATCGGGGGGAGCAGTGACTGTCACGGTGTGGTACAGTATCAGGGGGAGCAGTGACTGTCACGGTGTGTTACAGTATCGGGGTGAGCAGTGACTGTCACGGTGTGGTACAGTGTCAGGGGGAGCAGTGACTGTCACGGTGTGTTACAGTATCGGGGGGAGCAGTGACTGTCACGGTGTGTTACAGTATCAGGGGGAGCAGTGACTGTCACGGTGTGTTACAGTATCGGGGGGAGCAGTGACTGTAATGGTGTGTTACAGTATCGGGAGGAGCAGTGACTGTCACGGTGTGGTACAGTATCGGGAGGAGCAGTGACTGTCACGGTGTGGTACAGTATCGGGAGGAGCAGTGACTGTCACGGTGTGTTACAGTATCGGGGGGAGCAGTGACTGTCACAGTGTGTTACAGTATCAGGGGGAGCAGTGACTGTCACAGTGTGTTACAGTATCAGGGGGAGCAGTGACTGTCACGGTGTGTTACAGTATCAGGGGGAGCAGTGACTGTCACGGTGTGGTACAGTATCAGAGGGAGCAGTGACTTTCACGGTGTGTTACAGTATCGGGGGAGCAGTGACTGTCACAGTGTGTTAAAGTATCGGGGGGAGCAGTGACTGTCACGGTGTGTTACAGTATCAGGTGGAGCAGTGACTTTCACGGTGTGTTACAGTATCAGGGTGAGCAGTGACTGTCACGGTGTGTTACAGTATCGGGGGGAGCAGAGACTGTCACAGTGTGTTACAGTATCAGGGGAAGCAGTGACTGACACACTGTGTTACAGTATCAGGGGGAGCAGTGACTGTCACGGTGTGTTACAGTATCGGGGGAGCAGTGACTCTTACAGTGTGTTACAGTATCGGGGGGAGCTGTGACTGTCACGGTGTGTTACAGTATCGAGGGGAAGCAGTGACTGACACAGTGTGTTACAGTATCAGCGGGAGCAGTGACTGTCACGGTGTGTAACAGTATCAGGCGGAGCAGTGACTGTCACGGTGTGTTACAGTATCGGGGGGAGCAGTGACTTTCACGGTGTGTTACAGTATCAGGGGGAGCAGTGACTGTCACGGTGTGTTACAGTAACGGGGGGAGCAGTGACTGTCACGGTGTGTTACAGTATCAGGGGGAGCAGTGACTTTCACGGTGTGTTACAGTATCAGGGGGAGCAGTGACTGTCACGGTGTGTTACAGTAACGGGGGGAGCAGTGACTGTCACGGTGTGTTACAGTATCAGGGGGATCAGTGACTGTCACGGTGTGTTACAGTATCGGGGGGAGCAGTGACTTTCACGGTGTGTTACAGTATCAGGGGGAGCAGTGACTGTCACGGTGTGTTACAGTAACGGGGGGAGCAGTGACTGTCACAGTGTGTTACAGTATCGAGGGGGAGCAGTGACTATCACGGTGTGTTACAGTAACGGGGGGAGCAGTGACTGTCACGGTGTGTTACAGTATCGGGGAGAGCAGTGACTGTCACAGTGTGTTACAGTATCGGGGGGAGCAGTGACTGTCACAGTGTGTTACAGTATCAGGGGGAGCAGTGACTGTCACGGTGTGTTACAGTATCGGGGGGAGCAGTGACTGTCACAGTGTGTTACAGTATCGGGGGGATCAGTAACTGTCACGGTGTGTTACAGTATCAGGGGGAGCAGTGACTGTCACGGTGTGTTACAGTATCGGGGGGAGCAGTGACTGTCACATATGGTTACAGTATCGGGGGGAGCAGTGACTGTCACGGTGTGTTACAGTATCGGGGGGAGCACTGACTGTCACGGTGTGTTACAGTATCGGGGGGAGCAGTGACTGTCACATATGGTTACAGTATCGGGGGAGCAGTGACTGTCACGGTGTGTCACAGTATCGGGGGGAGCAGTGACTGTCACAGTGTGTTACAGTATCAGGGGGAGCAGTGACTGTCACGGTGTGTTACAGTATCAGGGGGAGCAGTGACTGTCACGGTGTGTTACAGTATCAGGGGGAGCAGTGACTGTCACGGTGTGTTACAGTATCAGGGGGAGCAGTGACTGTCACGGTGTGTAACAGTAACGGGGGGAGCAGTGACTGTCACGGTGTGTTACAGTATCAGGGGGAGCAGTGACTGTCACGGTGTGTTACAGTATCAGGGGGAGCAGTGACTGTCACGGTGTGTTACAGTATCAGGGGGAGCAGTGACTGTCACGGTGTGGTACAGTATCAGGGGGAGCAGTGACTGTCACGGTGTGTTACAGTATCAGGGGGAGCAGTGACTGTCACGGTGTGTAACAGTATCGGGGGGATCAGTGACTGTCACGGTGTGTCACAGTATCAGGGGGAGCAGTGACTGTCACAGTGTGTTACAGTATCAGGGGGAGCAGTGACTGTCACGGTGTGTTACAGTATCAGGGGGATCAGTGACTGTCACGGTGTGTTACAGTATCAGGGGGATCAGTGACTGTCACGGTGTGTTACAGTATCAGGGGGAGCAGTGACTGTCACGGTGTGTTACAGTATCGGGGAGAGCAGTGACTGTCACAGTGTGTTACAGTATCGGGGGGAGCAGTGACTGTCACGGTGTGTTACTGTATCGGGGGGAGCAGTGACTGTCACGGTGTGTTACAGTATCGGGGGGAGCAGTGACTTTCACGGTGTGTTACAGTATCAGGGGGAGCAGTGACTGTCACGGTGTGTTACAGTATCGGGGGGAGCAGTGACTGTCACGGTGTGTTACAGTATCGGGGGGAGCAGTGACTTTCACGGTGTGTTACAGTATCAGGGGGAGCAGTGACTGTCACGGTGTGTTACAGTATCGGGGAGAGCAGTGACTGTCACAGTGTGTTACTGTATCGGGGGGAGCAGTGACTGTCACGGTGTGTTACAGTATCAGGGGGAGCAGTGACTGTCACGGTTTGTTACAGTATCGGGGGGAGCAGTGACTGTCACGGTGTGGTACAGTATCAGGGGGAGCAGTGACTGTCACGGTGTGTTACAGTATCGGGGTGAGCAGTGACTGTCACGGTGTGGTACAGTGTCAGGGGGAGCAGTGACTGTCACGGTGTGTTACAGTATCGGGGGGAGCAGTGACTGTCACGGTGTGTTACAGTATCAGGGGGAGCAGTGACTGTCACGGTGTGTTACAGTATCGGGGGGAGCAGTGACTGTAATGGTGTGTTACAGTATCGGGAGGAGCAGTGACTGTCACGGTGTGGTACAGTATCGGGAGGAGCAGTGACTGTCACGGTGTGGTACAGTATCGGGAGGAGCAGTGACTGTCACGGTGTGTTACAGTATCGGGGGGAGCAGTGACTGTCACAGTGTGTTACAGTATCAGGGGGAGCAGTGACTGTCACAGTGTGTTACAGTATCAGGGGGAGCAGTGACTGTCACGGTGTGTTACAGTATCAGGGGGAGCAGTGACTGTCACGGTGTGGTACAGTATCAGAGGGAGCAGTGACTTTCACGGTGTGTTACAGTATCGGGGGAGCAGTGACTGTCACAGTGTGTTAAAGTATCGGGGGGAGCAGTGACTGTCACGGTGTGTTACAGTATCAGGTGGAGCAGTGACTTTCACGGTGTGTTACAGTATCAGGGTGAGCAGTGACTGTCACGGTGTGTTACAGTATCGGGGGGAGCAGAGACTGTCACAGTGTGTTACAGTATCAGGGGAAGCAGTGACTGACACACTGTGTTACAGTATCAGGGGGAGCAGTGACTGTCACGGTGTGTTACAGTATCGGGGGAGCAGTGACTCTTACAGTGTGTTACAGTATCGGGGGGAGCTGTGACTGTCACGGTGTGTTACAGTATCGAGGGGAAGCAGTGACTGACACAGTGTGTTACAGTATCAGCGGGAGCAGTGACTGTCACGGTGTGTAACAGTATCAGGCGGAGCAGTGACTGTCACGGTGTGTTACAGTATCGGGGGGAGCAGTGACTTTCACGGTGTGTTACAGTATCAGGGGGAGCAGTGACTGTCACGGTGTGTTACAGTAACGGGGGGAGCAGTGACTGTCACGGTGTGTTACAGTATCAGGGGGAGCAGTGACTGTCACGGTGTGTTACAGTATCGGGGGGAGCAGTGACTTTCACGGTGTGTTACAGTATCAGGGGGAGCAGTGACTGTCACGGTGTGTTACAGTAACGGGGGGAGCAGTGACTGTCACAGTGTGTTACAGTATCGAGGGGGAGCAGTGACTATCACGGTGTGTTACAGTAACGGGGGGAGCAGTGACTGTCACGGTGTGTTACAGTATCGGGGAGAGCAGTGACTGTCACAGTGTGTTACAGTATCGGGGGGAGCAGTGACTGTCACAGTGTGTTACAGTATCAGGGGGAGCAGTGACTGTCACGGTGTGTTACAGTATCGGGGGGAGCAGTGACTGTCACAGTGTGTTACAGTATCGGGGGGATCAGTAACTGTCACGGTGTGTTACAGTATCAGGGGGAGCAGTGACTGTCACGGTGTGTTACAGTATCGGGGGGAGCAGTGACTGTCACATATGGTTACAGTATCGGGGGGAGCAGTGACTGTCACGGTGTGTTACAGTATCGGGGGGAGCACTGACTGTCACGGTGTGTTACAGTATCGGGGGGAGCAGTGACTGTCACATATGGTTACAGTATCAGGGGGAGCAGTGACTGTCACGGTGTGTCACAGTATCGGGGGGAGCAGTGACTGTCACAGTGTGTTACAGTATCAGGGGGAGCAGTGACTGTCACGGTGTGTTACAGTATCAGGGGGAGCAGTGACTGTCACGGTGTGTTACAGTATCAGGGGGAGCAGTGACTGTCACGGTGTGTTACAGTATCAGGGGGAGCAGTGACTGTCACGGTGTGTTACAGTATCAGGGGGAGCAGTGACTGTCACGGTGTGTTACAGTATCAGGGGGAGCAGTGACTGTCACGGTGTGTTACAGTATCAGGGGGAGCAGTGACTGTCACGGTGTGTAACAGTATCGGGGGGATCAGTGACTGTCACGGTGTGTCACAGTATCGGGGGCAGCAGTGACTGTCACGGTGTGTTACAGTAACGGGGGGAGCAGTGACTGTCACGGTGTGTTACAGTATCAGGGGGAGCAGTGACTGTCACGGTGTGTTACAGTATCAG
Source organism: Chiloscyllium punctatum (assembly GCF_047496795.1). Taxonomy (NCBI): domain Eukaryota; kingdom Metazoa; phylum Chordata; class Chondrichthyes; order Orectolobiformes; family Hemiscylliidae; genus Chiloscyllium; species Chiloscyllium punctatum. The sequence continues at coordinate 20,416,681 of NC_092760.1, forward strand.
GGGGAGCAGTGACTGTCACGGTGTGTTACAGTATCAGGGGGAGCAGTGACTGTCACGGTGTGTAACAGTATCGGGGGGAGCAGTGACTGTCACGTTGTGTTACAGTAACGGGGGGAGCAGTGACTGTCACGGTGTGTTACAGTATCAGGGGGAGCAGTGACTGTCACGGTGTGTTACAGTATCAGGGGGAGCAGTGACTGTCACGGTGTGTTACAGTATCAGGGGGAGCAGTGACTGTCACAGTGTGTTACAGTATCAGGGGGAGCAGTGACTGTCACGGTGTGTTACAGTATCAGGGGGATCAGTGACTGTCACGGTGTGTCACAGTATCAGGGGGAGCAGTGACTGTCACAGTGTGTTACAGTATCAGGGGGAGCAGTGACTGTCACGGTGTGTTACAGTATCAGGGGGATCAGTGACTGTCATGGTGTGTTACAGTATCGGGGGGAGCAGTGACTTTCACGGTGTGTTACAGTATCAGGGGGAGCAGTGACTGTCACGGTGTGTTACAGTATCGGGGGGAGCAGTGACTGTCACGGTGTGTTACAGTATCGGGGGGAGCAGTGACTTTCACGGTGTGTTACAGTATCAGGGGGAGCAGTGACTGTCACGGTGTGTTACAGTATCGGGGAGAGCAGTGACTGTCACAGTGTGTTACTGTATCGGGGGGAGCAGTGACTGTCACGGTGTGTTACAGTATCGGGGGGAGCAGTGACTTTCACGGTGTGTTACAGTATCAGGGGGAGCAGTGACTGTCACGGTGTGTTACAGTATCAGGGGGAGCAGTGACTGTCACGGTGTGTTACAGTATCGGGGAGAGCAGTGACTGTCACAGTGTGTTACAGTATCGGGGGGAGCAGTGACTGTCACAGTGTGTTACAGTATCAGGGGGAGCAGTGACTGTCACGGTGTGTTACAGTATCGGGGGGAGCAGTGACTGTCACAGTGTGTTACAGTATCGGGGGGATCAGTAACTGTCACGGTGTGGTACAGTATCGGGGGGAGCAGTGACTGTCACGGTGTGTTACAGTATCGGGGGGAGCAGTGACTGTCACGGTGTGTTACAGTACCAGGGGGAGCAGTGACTGTCACGGTGTGGGACAGTAATGGGGGAGCAGTGACTGTCACGGTGTGTTACAGTATCGGGGGGAGCAGTGACTGTCACGGTGTGTTACAGTATCGGGGGGAGCAGTGACTGTCACGGTGTGGGACAGTAATGGGGGAGCAGTGACTGTCACGGTGTGTTACAGTATCGGGGGGATCAGTGACTGTCATGGTGTGTTACAGTATCGGGGGAGCAGTGACTGTCACAGTGTGTTACAGTATCGGGGGAGCAGTGACTGTCACGGTGTGTTACAGTATCGGGGGAGCAGTGACTGTCACGGTGTGTTACAGTATCAGGGGGAGCAGTGACTGTCACGGTGTGTTACAGTATCGGGGGAGCAGTGACTGTCACGGTGTGTTACAGTATCGGGGGGAGCAGTGACTGTCACGGTGTGTTACAGTATCAGGAGCAGCAGTGACTGTCACGGTGTGTTACAGTACCAGGGGGAGCAGTGACTGTCACGGTGTGTTACAGTATCGGGGGAAGCAGTGACTGTCACGGTGTGTTACAGTATCGGGGGGAGCAGTGACTGTCACGGTGTGTTACTGTATCGGGGGGAGCAGTGACTGTCACGGTGTGTTACAGTATCGAGGGGAGCAGTGACTGTCACGGTGTGTTACAGTATCTGGGGGAGCAGTGACTGTCACGGTGTGTCACAGTATCAGGGGGAGCAGTGACTTTCACGGTGTGTTACAGTATCAGGGGGAGCAGTGACTGTCACGGTGTGTTACAGTATCGGGGAGAGCAGTGACTGTCACAGTGTGTTACAGTATCGGGGGGAGCAGTGACTGTCACAGTGTGTTACAGTATCGGGGGGAGCAGTGACTGTCACGGTGTGTTACAGTATCGGGGAGAGCAGTGACTGTCACGGTGTGTTACAGTATCGGGGAGAGCAGTGACTGTCACAGTGTGTTACAGTATCGGGGGGAGCAGTGACTGTCACAGTGTGTTACAGTATCAGGGGGAGCAGTGACTGTCACGGTGTGTTACAGTATCGGGGGGAGCAGTGACTGTCACGGTGTGTTACAGTATCGGGGGGAGCAGTGACTGTCACAGTGTGTTACAGTATCAGGGGGAGCAGTGACTGTCACGGTGTGTTACAGTATCGGGGGGAGCAGTGACTGTCACATATGGTTACAGTATCGGGGGGAGCAGTGACTGTCACGGTGTGTTACAGTATCGGGGGGAGCAGTGACTGTCACGGTGTGTTACAGTATCGGGGGGAGCAGTGACTGTCACATATGGTTACAGTATCAGGGGGAGCAGTGACTGTCACGGTGTGTTACAGTATCGGGGGGAGCAGTGACTGTCACGGTGTGTTACAGTATCAGGGGGAGCAGTGACTGTCACATATGGTTACAGTATCGGGGGGAGCAGTGACTGTCACGGTGTGTTACAGTATCGGGGGGAGCAGTGACTGTCACATATGGTTACAGTATCGGGGGGAGCAGTGACTGTCACGGTGTGTTACAGTATCGGGGGGAGCAGTGACTGTCACGGTGTGTTACAGTATCAGGGGGAGCAGTGACTGTCACGGTGTGTTACAGTATCAGGGGGAGCAGTGACTGTCACGGTGTGTAACAGTATCGGGGGGATCAGTGACTGTCACGGTGTGTCACAGTATCAGGGGGAGCAGTGACTGTCACAGTGTGTTACAGTATCAGGGGGAGCAGTGACTGTCACGGTGTGTTACAGTATCAGGGGGATCAGTGACTGTCAAGGTGTGTTACTGTATCGGGGGGAGCAGTGACTGTCACGGTGTGTTACAGTATCGGGGGGAGCAGTGACTTTCACGGTGTGTTACAGTATCGGGGGAGCAGTGACTGTCACGGTGTGTTACAGTATCAGGGGGAGCAGTGACTGTCACGGTGTGTTACAGTATCAGGGAGAGCAGTGACTGTCACGGTGTGTTACAGTATCAGGGGGATCAGTGACTGTCACGGTGTGTTACAGGATCAGGGGGAGCAGTGACTGTCACAGTGTGTTACAGTATCAGGGGGAGCAGTGACTGTCACGGTGTGTTACAGTATCGGGGGGAGCAGTGACTGTCACAGTGTGTTACAGTATCGGGGGGATCAGTAACTGTCACGGTGTGGTACAGTATCGGGGGGAGCAGTGACTGTCACGGTGTGTTACAGTATCGGGGGGAGCAGTGACTGTCACGGTGTGTTACAGTATCGGGGGAGCAGTGACTGTCACATATGGTTACAGTATCAGGGGGAGCAGTGACTGTCACGGTGTGTTACAGTATCGGGGGGAGCAGTGACTGTCACAGTGTGTTACAGTATCGGGGGGAGCAGTGACTGTCACGGTGTGGTACAGTATCAGGGGGAGCAGTGACTGTCACGGTTTGTTACAGTATCGGGGGGAGCAGTGACTGTCACGGTGTGGTACAGTATCAGGGGGAGCAGTGACTGTCACGGTGTGTTACAGTATCGGGGTGAGCAGTGACTGTCACGGTGTGGTACAGTGTCAGGGGGAGCAGTGACTGTCACGGTGTGTTACAGTATCGGGGGGAGCAGTGACTGTCACGGTGTGTTACAGTATCAGGGGGAGCAGTGACTGTCACGGTGTGTTACAGTATCGGGGGGAGCAGTGACTGTAATGGTGTGTTACAGTATCGGGAGGAGCAGTGACTGTCACGGTGTGGTACAGTATCGGGAGGAGCAGTGACTGTCACGGTGTGGTACAGTATCGGGAGGAGCAGTGACTGTCACGGTGTGTTACAGTATCGGGGGGAGCAGTGACTGTCACAGTGTGTTACAGTATCAGGGGGAGCAGTGACTGTCACAGTGTGTTACAGTATCAGGGGGAGCAGTGACTGTCACGGTGTGTTACAGTATCAGGGGGAGCAGTGACTGTCACGGTGTGGTACAGTATCAGAGGGAGCAGTGACTTTCACGGTGTGTTACAGTATCGGGGGAGCAGTGACTGTCACAGTGTGTTAAAGTATCGGGGGGAGCAGTGACTGTCACGGTGTGTTACAGTATCAGGTGGAGCAGTGACTTTCACGGTGTGTTACAGTATCAGGGTGAGCAGTGACTGTCACGGTGTGTTACAGTATCGGGGGGAGCAGAGACTGTCACAGTGTGTTACAGTATCAGGGGAAGCAGTGACTGACACACTGTGTTACAGTATCAGGGGGAGCAGTGACTGTCACGGTGTGTTACAGTATCGGGGGAGCAGTGACTCTTACAGTGTGTTACAGTATCGGGGGGAGCTGTGTCTGTCACGGTGTGTTACAGTATCGAGGGGAAGCAGTGACTGACACAGTGTGTTACAGTATCAGCGGGAGCAGTGACTGTCACGGTGTGTAACAGTATCAGGCGGAGCAGTGACTGTCACGGTGTGTTACAGTATCGGGGGGAGCAGTGACTTTCACGGTGTGTTACAGTATCAGGGGGAGCAGTGACTGTCACGGTGTGTTACAGTAACGGGGGGAGCAGTGACTGTCACGGTGTGTTACAGTATCAGGGGGAGCAGTGACTGTCACGGTGTGTTACAGTATCGGGGGGAGCAGTGACTTTCACGGTGTGTTACAGTATCAGGGGGAGCAGTGACTGTCACGGTGTGTTACAGTAACGGGGGGAGCAGTGACTGTCACAGTGTGTTACAGTATCGAGGGGGAGCAGTGACTGTCACGGTGTGTTACAGTAACGGGGGGAGCAGTGACTGTCACGGTGTGTTACAGTATCGGGGAGAGCAGTGACTGTCACAGTGTGTTACAGTATCGGGGGGAGCAGTGACTGTCACAGTGTGTTACAGTATCAGGGGGAGCAGTGACTGTCACGGTGTGTTACAGTATCGGGGGGAGCAGTGACTGTCACAGTGTGTTACAGTATCGGGGGGATCAGTAACTGTCACGGTGTGTTACAGTATCAGGGGGAGCAGTGACTGTCACGGTGTGTTACAGTATCGGGGGGAGCAGTGACTGTCACATATGGTTACAGTATCGGGGGGAGCAGTGACTGTCACGGTGTGTTACAGTATCGGGGGGAGCACTGACTGTCACGGTGTGTTACAGTATCGGGGGGAGCAGTGACTGTCACATATGGTTACAGTATCAGGGGGAGCAGTGACTGTCACGGTGTGTCACAGTATCGGGGGGAGCAGTGACTGTCACAGTGTGTTACAGTATCAGGGGGAGCAGTGACTGTCACGGTGTGTTACAGTATCAGGGGGAGCAGTGACTGTCACGGTGTGTTACAGTATCAGGGGGAGCAGTGACTGTCACGGTGTGTTACAGTATCAGGGGGAGCAGTGACTGTCACGGTGTGTAACAGTAACGGGGGGAGCAGTGACTGTCACGGTGTGTTACAGTATCAGGGGGAGCAGTGACTGTCACGGTGTGTTACAGTATCAGGGGGAGCAGTGACTGTCACGGTGTGTTACAGTATCAGGGGGAGCAGTGACTGTCACGGTGTGTAACAGTAACGGGGGGAGCAGTGACTGTCACGGTGTGTCACAGTATCAGGGGGAGCAGTGACTGTCACAGTGTGTTACAGTATCAGGGGGAGCAGTGACTGTCACGGTGTGTTACAGTATCAGGGGGATCAGTGACTGTCACGGTGTGTTACAGTATCAGGGGGATCAGTGACTGTCACGGTGTGTTACAGTATCAGGGGGAGCAGTGACTGTCACGGTGTGTTACAGTATCGGGGGGAGCAGTGACTGTCACGGTGTGTTACAGTATCGGGGGGAGCAGTGACTTTCACGGTGTGTTACAGTATCAGGGGGAGCAGTGACTGTCACGGTGTGTTACAGTATCGGGGAGAGCAGTGACTGTCACAGTGTGTTACAGTATCGGGGGGAGCAGTGACTGTCACGGTGTGTTACAGTATCGGGGGGAGCAGTGACTTTCACGGTGTGTTACAGTATCAGGGGGAGCAGTGACTGTCACGGTGTGTTACAGTATCGGGGAGAGCAGTGACTGTCACAGTGTGTTACTGTATCGGGGGGAGCAGTGACTGTCACGGTGTGTTACAGTATCGGGGGGAGCAGTGACTTTCACGGTGTGTTACAGTATCAGGGGGAGCAGTGACTGTCACGGTGTGTTACAGTATCAGGGGGAGCAGTGACTGTCACGGTGTGTTACAGTATCGGGGAGAGCAGTGACTGTCACAGTGTGTTACAGTATCGGGGGGAGCAGTGACTGTCACAGTGTGTTACAGTATCAGGGGGAGCAGTGACTGTCACGGTGTGTTACAGTATCGGGGGGAGCAGTGACTGTCACAGTGTGTTACAGTATCGGGGGGATCAGTAACTGTCACGGTGTGGTACAGTATCGGGGGGAGCAGTGACTGTCACGGTGTGTTACAGTATCGGGGGGAGCAGTGACTGTCACGGTGTGTTACAGTATCGGGGGAGCAGTGACTGTCACATATGGTTACAGTATCAGGGGGAGCAGTGACTGTCACGGTGTGTTACAGTATCGGGGGGAGCAGTGACTGTCACGGTGTGTTACACTATCGGGGGGAGCAGTGACTGTCACGGTGTGGTACAGTATCAGGGGGAGCAGTGACTGTCACGGTTTGTTACAGTATCGGGGGGAGCAGTGACTGTCACGGTGTGGTACAGTATCAGGGGGAGCAGTGACTGTCACGGTGTGTTACAGTATCGGGGTGAGCAGTGACTGTCACGGTGTGGTACAGTGTCAGGGGGAGCAGTGACTGTCACGGTGTGTTACAGTATCGGGGGGAGCAGTGACTGTCACGGTGTGTTACAGTATCAGGGGGAGAAGTGACTGTCACGGTGTGTTACAGTATCGGGGGGATCAGTGACTGTCACGGTGTGTTACAGTATCAGGGGGAGCAGTGACTGTCACGGTGTGTTACAGTATCAGGGGGAGCAGTGACTGTCACAGTGTGTTACAGTATCGGGGGGAGCAGTGACTGTCACGGTGTGTTACAGTATCGGGGGGAGCAGTGACTGTCACGGTGTGTTACAGTATCAGGAGGAGCAGTGACTGTCACGGTGTGTTACAGTATCAGGAGGAGCAGTGACTGTCACGGTGTGTTACAGTATCAGGAGGAGCAGTGACTGTCACGGTGTGTTACAGTATCAGGGGGAGCAGTGACTGTCACGGTGTGTTACAGTATCGGGGGGAGCAGTGACTGTCACAGTGTGTTACAGTATCAGGGGGAGCAGTGACTGTCACGGTGTGTTACAGTATCAGGGGGAGCAGTGACTGTCACGGTGTGTTACAGTATCAGGGGGAGCAGTGACTGTCACAGTGTGTTACAGTATCAGGGGGAGCAGTGACTGTCACGGTGTGTTACAGTATCGGGGGAAGCAGTGACTGTCACAGTGTGTTACAGTATCAGGGGGAACAGTGACTGTCACGGTGTGTTACAGTATCAGGGGGAGCAGTGACTGTCACGGTGTGTTACAGTATCAGGGGGAGCAGTGACTGTCACGGTGTGTTACAGTATCAGGGGGAGCAGAGACTGTCACGGTGTGTTACAGTATCGGGGGGAAGCAGTGACTGTCATGGTGTGTTACAGTATCAGGGGGAGCAGTGACTGTCACGGTGTGTTACAGTATCAGGGGGAGCAGAGACTGTCACGGTGTGTTATAGCATCAGGGGGAGCAGTGACTGTCACGGTGTGTTACAGTAACGGGGGTAGCAGTGACTGTCACGGTGTGTTACAGTATCAGGGGGAGCAGTGACTGTCACGGTTTGTTACAGTATCAGGGGGATCAGTGACTGTCACGGTGTGTTACAGTATCGGGGGGAGCAGTGACTGTCACGGTGTGTTACAGTATCGGGGGGAGCAGTGACTGTCACGGTGTGGTACAGTATCAGGAGGAGCAGTGACTGTCACGGTGTGTTACAGTATCAGGGGGAGCAGTGACTGTCACGGTGTGTTACAGTATCAGGGGGAGCAGTGACTGTCACGGTGTGTTACAGTATCGAGGGGAGCAGTGACTGTCACAGTGTGTTACAGTATCAGGGGGAGCAGTGACTGTCACGGTGTGTTACAGTATCGGGGGGAGCAGTGACTGTCATGTTGTGGTACAGTATCAGGGGTAGCAGTGACTGTCACGGTGTGTTACAGTATCAGGAGGAGCAGTGACTGTCACGGTGTGTTACAGTATCGGGGGGAGCAGTGACTGTCACGGTGTGTTACAGTATCGGGGGGAGCAGTGACTGTCACAGTGTGTTACAGTATCAGGGGGAGCAGTGACTGTCACAGTGTGTTACAGTATCAGGGGGAGCAGTGACTTTCACGGTGTGGTACAGTATCAGAGGGAGCAGTGACTTTCACGGTGTGTTACAGTATCGGGGGGAGCAGTGACTGTCACGGTGTGTTACAGTATCAGGGGGAGCAGTGACTGTCACAGTGTGTTACAGTATCAGGGGGAGCACTGACTGTCACGGTGTGGTACAGTATCAGAGGGAGCAGTGACTTTCACGGTGTGTTACAGTATCGGGGGAGCAGTGACTGTCACAGTGTGTTAAAGTATCGGGGGGAGCAGTGACTGTCACGGTGTGTTACAGTATCAGGTGGAGCAGTGACTTTCACGGTGTGTTACAATATCAGGGTGAGCAGTGACTGTCACGGTGTGTTACAGTATCGGGGGGAGCAGAGACTGTCACAGTGTGTTACAGTATCAGGGGAAGCAGTGACTGACACACTGTGTTACAGTATCAGGGGGAGCAGTGACTGTCACGGTGTGTTACAGTATCGGGGGAGCAGTGACTCTTACAGTGTGTTACAGTATCGGGGGGAGCTGTGACTGTCACGGTGTGTTACAGTATCGAGGGGAAGCAGTGACTGACACAGTGTGTTACAGTATCAGCGGGAGCAGTGACTGTCACGGTGTGTAACAGTATCAGGCGGAGCAGTGACTGTCACGGTGTGTTAAAGTATCGGGGGGAGCAGTGACTGTCACGGTGTGTTACAGTATCGGGGGGAGCAGTGACTGTCACGGTGTGTTGCAGCATCAGGGGGAGCAGTGACTGTCACGGTGTGTTACAGTATCGGGGGGAGCAGTGACTGTCACGGTGTGTTACAGTATCAGGGGGAGCAGTGACTCTCATGGTGTGTTACAGAATCAGGGGGAGCAGTGACTGTCACGGTGTGTTACAGTATCGCGGGGAGCAGTGACTGTCACGGTGTGTTACAGTATCGGGGGGAGCAGTGACTCTCATGGTGTGTTACAGTATCAGGGGGAGCAGTGACTGTCACGGTGTGTTACAGTATCAGGGGGAGCAGTGACTGTCACGGTGTGTAACAGTATTGGGGGGATCAGTGACTGTAACGGTGTGTCACAGTATCAGGGGGAGCAGTGACTGTCACGGTGTGTTACAGTATCGGGGGGAGCAGTGACTGTCACGGTGTGTTACAGTAACGGGGGGAGCAGTGACTGTCACGGTGTGTCACAGTATCAGGGGGAGCAGTGACTGTCACGGTGTGTTACAGTATCGGGGGGAGCAGTGACTGTCACAGTGTGTTACAGTATCGGGGGGAGCAGTGACTGTCACAGTGTGTTACAGTATCGGGGGGAGCAGTGACTGTCACGGTGTGTTACAGTAACGGGGGGAGCAGTGACTGTCAAAGTGTGTTACAGTATCGGGGGGAGCAGTGACTGTCACAGTGTGTTACAGTATCGAGGGGAGCAGTGACTGTCATGGTGTATTACAGTATCGGGGGGAGCAGTGACTGTCACGGTGTGTTACAGTATCGGGGGGAGCAGTGACTGTCACAGTGTGTTACAGTATCGGGGGGAGCAGTGACTGTCACAGTGTGTTACAGTATCGGGGGGAGCAGTGACTGTCACAGTGTGTTACAGTATCAGGGGGAGCAGTGACTGTCACGGTGTGTTAAAGTATCGGGGTGATCAGTAACTGTCACGGTGTGTTACAGTATCGGGGGGAGCAGTGACTGTCACGGTGTGTTACAGTATCGGGGGGAGCAGTGACTGTCATGGTGTGTTACAGTATCGGGGGAGCAGTGACTGTCACGGTGTGTTACAGTAACGGGGGGAGCAGTGACTGTCACGGTGTGTTACAGTATCAGGGGGAGCAGTGACTGTCACGGTGTGTTACAGTATCAGGGGGAGCAGTGACTGTCACGGTGTGTTACAGTATCAGGGGGAGCAGTGACTGTCACGGTGTGTTACAGTATCAGGGGGAGCAGTGACTGTCACGGTGTGTTACAGTATCAGGGGGAGCAGTGACTGTCACGGTGTGTTACAGTATCGGGGGGAGCAGTGACTGTCACGGTGTGTTACAGTATCAGGGGGAGCAGTGACTGTCACGGTGTGTTACAGTATCGGGGGGAGCAGTGACTGTCACAGTGTGGTACAGTATCAGGGGGAGCAGTGACTGTCACGGTGTGTTACAGTATCGGGGGGAGCAGTGACTGTCACAGTGTGGTACAGTATCAGGGGGAGCAGTGACTGTCACGGTGTGTTACAGTATCAGGGGGAGCAGTGACTGTCACGGTGTGTTACAGTATCAGGGGGAGCAGTGACTGTCACGGTGTGTTACAGTATCAGGGGGAGCAGTGACTGTCACGGTGTGGTACAGTATCGGGGGGAGCAGTGACTGTCACGGTGTGTTACAGTATCAGGGGGAGCAGTGACTGTCACGGTGTGTTACAGTATCGGGGGGAGCAGTGACTGTCACGGTGTGTTACAGTATCAGGGGGAGCAGTGACTGTCATGGTGTGTTACAGTATCAGGGGGAGCAGTGACTGTCACGGTGTGTTACAGTATCGGGGGGAGCAGTGACTGTCACGGTGTGTTACAGTATCGGGGGGAGCAGTAACTGACACAGTGTGTTACAGTATCGGGGGGAGCAGTGACTGTCACGGTGTGTTACAGTATCAGGGGGAGCAGTGACTGTCACGGTGTGTTACAGTATCGGGGGGAGCAGTGACTGACATGGTGTGTTACAGTATCAGGGGGAGCAGTGACTGTCACGGTGTGTTACAGTATCAGGGGGAGCAGTGACTGTCACGGTGTGTTACAGTATCAGGGGGAGCAGTGACTGTCACGGTGTGGTACAGTATCAGGGGGAGCAGTGACTGTCACGGTGTGTTACAGTATCAGGGGGAGCAGTGACTGTCACAGTGTGTTACAGTATCAGGGGGAGCAGTGACTGTCACGGTGTGTTACAGTATCAGGGGGAGCAGTGACTGTCACGGTGTGTTACAGTATCAGGGGGAGCAGTGACTATCACGGTGTGTTACAGTATCGGGGGAGCAGTGACTGTCACAGTGTGTTACAGTATCGGGGGGAGCAGTGACTGTCACGGTGTGTTACATTATCGGGGGAGCAGTGACTGTCACAGTGTGTTACAGTATCAGGGGGAGCAGTGACTGTCACGGTGTATTACAGTATCAGGGGGAGCAGTAACTGACACAGTGTGTTACAGTATCAGGGGAAGCAGTGACTGACACAGTGTGTTACAGTATCGGGGGGAGCAGTGACTGTCACGGTGTGTTACAGTATCGGGGGGAGCAGTGACTGTCACAGTGTGTTACAGTATCGGGGGGAGCAGTGACTTTCACGGTGTTGTACAGTATCAGTGGAACAGTGAATTTCACGGTGTGTTACAGTATCGGGGGAGCAGTGACTGTCACAGTGTGTTACAGTATCGGGGGGAGCAGTGACTGTCACGGTGCGTTACAGTATCAGGGGGAGCAGTGACTGTCACGGTGTGTTACAGTATCGGGGGGAGCAGAGACTGTCACAGTGTGTTACAGTATCAGGGGAAGCAGTGACTGACACACTGTGTTACAGTATCAGGGGGAGCAGTGACTGTCACGGTGTGTTACAGTATCGGGGGAGCAGTGACTGTTACAGTGTGTTACAGTATCGGGGGGAGCTGTGACTGTCACGGTGTGGTACAGTATCGAGGGGAAGCAGTGACTGACACAGTGTGTTACAGTATCGGAGGGAGCAGTGACTGTCACGGTGTGTTACAGTATCAGGGGGAGCAGTGACTGTTACAGTGTGTTACAGTGTCAGGGGGAGCAGTGACTGTCACAGTGTGTTACAGTATCGGGGGGAGCAGTGACTGTCACGGTGTGTTACAGTATCGGGGGGAGCAGTGACTGTCACGGTTTGTTCCAGTATCGGGGGGAGCAGTGACTGTCACGGTGTGTTACAGTATCGCTGGGAGCAGTGACTGTCACGGTGTGTTACAGTATCGGGGGGAGCAGTGACTGTCACGGTGTGCTCCAATATCGGGGGGAGCAGTGACTGTCACGGTGTGTTACAATATCGGGGGGAGCAGTGACTGTCACAGTGTGTTACAGTATCTGGGGGAGCAGTGACTGTCACGGTGTGTTACAGTATCAGGGGGAGCAGTGACTGTCACGGTGTGTTACAGTATCAGGGGGAGCAGTGACTGTCCCGGTGTGTTACAGTATCGGGGGGATCAGTGACTGTCACAGTGTGTTACAGTATCGCTGGGAGCAGTGACTGTCACGGTGTGTTACAATATCGGGGGGAGCAGTGACTGTCACAGTGTGTTACAGTATCTGGGGGAGCAGTGACTGTCACGGTGTGTTACAGTATCAGGGGGAGCAGTGACTGTCACGGTGTGTCACAGCATCGGGGGAGCAGTAACTGTCACGGTGTGTTACAGTATCGGGGGGAGCAGTGACTGTCACGGTGTGTTACAGTATCGGGGGGAGCAGTGACTGTCACAGTGTGTTACAGTATCGGGGGGAGCAGTGACTGTCACGGTGTGTTACAGTATCGGGGGGAGCAGAGACTGTCACAGTGTGTTACAGTATCAGGGGAAGCAGTGACTGTCACGGTGTGTTACAGTATCAGGGGGAGCAGTGACTGTCACGGTGTGTTACAGTATCAGGGGAAGCAGTGACTGACACAGTGTGTTACAGTATCAGGGGGAGCAGTGACTCTCATGGTGTGTTACAGTATGGGGGGGTGCAGTGACTGTCACGGTGTATTACAGTATCGAGGGGAAGCAGTGACTGACACAGTGTGTTACAGTATCAGGGGGAGCAGTGACTGTCACGATGTGTTACAGTATCAGGAGGAGCAGTGACTGTCACGGTGTGTTACAGTATCGGAGGGAGCAGTGACTGTCACGGTGTGTTACAGTATCGGGGGGAGCAGTGACTGTCACAGTGTGTTACAGTATCGGGGGGAGCAGTGACTGTCACAGTGTGTTACAGTAACGGGGGGAGCAGTTACTGTCATGGTATGTTACAGTATCAGGGGAAGCAGTGACTGTCATGGTGTGTTACAGTATCAGGGGGAGCAGTGACTGTCACGGTGTGTTACAGTATCGGAGGGAGCAGTGACTGTCATGGTATGTTACAGTATCGGGGGGAGCAGTGACTGTCACAGTGTGTTACAGTATCAGGAGGAACAGTGACTGTCATGGTGTGTTAGAGTATCGGAGGGAGCAGTGACTGTCATGGTATGTTACAGTATCGGGGGGAGCAGTGACTGACACAATGTGTTACAGTATCAGGGGGAGCAGTGACTGTCACGGTGTGTTACAATATCGGGGGCAGCAGTGACTGTCACGGTGTGTTACAGTATCAGGGGGAGCAGTGACTGTCACGGTGTGTTACAATATCGGGGGCAGCAGTGACTGTCACGGTGTGTTACAGTATCAGGGGGAGCAGTGACTGTCACAGTGTGTTACAGTATCAGGGGGAGCAGTGACTGTCACGGTGTGTTACAATATCGGGTGGAGCAGTGACTGTCACGGTGTGTTACAGTATCAGGGGGAGCAGTGACTGTCACGGTGTGTTACAGTATCAGGGGGAGCAGTGACTGTCACGGTGTGTCACAGTATCGGGGGGAGCAGTGACTGTCACGGTGTGTTACAATATCGGGTGGAGCAGTGACTGTCACGGTGTGTTACAATATCGGGTGGAGCAGTGACTGTCACGGTGTGTTACAGTATCAGGGGGAGCAGTGACTGTCACGGTGTGTTACAGTATCAGGGGGAGCAGTGACTGTCACGGTGTGTTACAGTATCGGGGGGAGCAGTGACTGTCACGGTGTGTTACAGTATCAGGGGGAGCAGTGACTGTCACGGTGTGTTACAATATCGGGTGGAGCAGTGACTGTCACGGTGTGTTACAGTATCAGGGGGAGCAGTGACTGTCACAGTGTGTTACAGTATCAGGGGGAGCAGTGACTGTCACGGTGTGTTACAGTATCAGGGGGATCAGTGACTGTCACAGTGTCTTACAGTATCGGGGGGAGCAGTGACTGTCACGGTGTGTTACAGTATCGGGGGGAGCAGTGACTGTCACGGTGTGTTACATTAACACGGGGAGCAGTGACTGTCACGGTGTGTTACAGTATCAGGGGGAGCAGTGACTGTCACGGTGTGTTACAGTATCGGGGGGAGCACTGACTGTCACGGTGTGGTACAGTATCAGGGGGAGCAGTGACTGTCACGGTGTGTTACAGTATCAGGGGGAGCAGTGACTGTCTCGGTGTGTTACATTAACACGGGGAGCAGTGACTGTCACGGTGTGTTACATTAACACGGGGAGCAGTGACTGTCACGGTGTGTTACAGTATCGGGGGGAGCAGTGACTGTCACGGTGTGTTACAGTATCAGGGGGAGCAGTGACTGTCACAGTGTGTTACAGTATCAGGGGGAGCAGTGACTGTCACGGTGTGTTACAGTATCAGGGGGAGCAGTGACTGTCACGGTGTGTTACATTAACACGGGGAGCAGTGACTGTCACGGTGTGTTACAGTATCAGGGGGAGCAGTGACTGTCACGGTGTGTTACATTAACACGGGGAGCAGTGACTGTCACGGTGTGTTACAGTATCAGGGGGAGCAGTGACTGTCACGGTGTGTTACATTAACACGGGGAGCAGTGACTGTCACGGTGTGTTACATTAACACGGGGAGCAGTGACTGTCACGGTGTGTTACAGTATCAGGGGGAGCAGTGACTGTCACGGTGTGTTACAGTATCGGGGGGAGCAGTGACTGTCACAGTGTGTTACACTATCGGGGGGAGCAGTGACTGTCACGGTGTGTTACAGTATCAGGGTGAACAATGACTGTAACGGTGTGTTACAGTAGCAGGGGGAGCAGTGACTGTCACAGTGTGTTACAGTATCAGGGGGAGCATTGACTGTCACGGTGTCTTACAGTATCGTGGGGAGCAGTGACTGTCACGGTGTGTTACTGTATCAGGGGGAACAGTGACTGTCACGGTGTGTTACAGTATCAGGGGGAGCAGTGACTGTCACGGTGTGTTACAGTATCAGGGGGAGCAGTGACTGTCACGGTGTGTTACAGTATCGGGGGGAGCAGTGAATGTCATGGTGTGTTACAGTATCGGGGGAGCAGTGACTGTCACGGTGTGTTACAGTATCAGGGGGAGCAGTGACTGTCACAGTGTGTTACAGTATCGGGGGGAGCAGTGACTGTAACAGTGTGTTACAGTATTGGGGGAGCAGTGACTGTCACAGTGTGTTACAGTATCGGGGGGAGCAGTGACTGTCACGGTGTGTTACAGTATCGAGGGGAAGCAGTGACTGACACAGTGTGTTACAGTATCAGGTGGAGCAGTGACTGTCATGGTGTGTTACAGTATCAGGCGGAGCAGTGACTGTCACGGTGTGTTACAATATCGGGGGCAGCAGTGACTGTCACGGTGTGTTACAGTATCAGGGGGAGCAGTGACTGTCACGGTGTGTTACAATATCGGGGGCAGAAGTGACTGTCACAGTGTGTTACAGTATCAGGAGGAACAGTGACTGTCATGGTGTGTTAGAGTATCGGAGGGAGCAGTGACTGTCATGGTATGTTACAGTATCGGGGGGAGCAGTGACTGACACAGTGTGTTACAGTATCAGGGGGAGCAGTGACTGTCACGGTGTGTTACAATATCGGGGGCAGCAGTGACTGTCACGGTGTGTTACAGTATCAGGGGGAGCAGTGACTGTCACAGTGTGTTACAATATCGGGGGCAGCAGTGACTGTCACGGTGTGTTACAGGTTCAGGGGGAGCAGTGACTGTCACGGTGTGTTACAATATCGGGGGGAGCAGTGACTGTCACGGTGTGTTACAGTATCAGGAGGAGCAGTGACTGTCACGGTGTGTTACAGTATCAGGGGGAGCAGTGACTGTCACGGTGTGTTACAGTGTCGGGGGGAGCAGTCACTGTCACGGTGTGTTACATTAACACGGGGAGCAGTGACTGTCACGGTGTGTTACAGTATCAGGGGGAGCAGTAACAGTCACAGTGTGTTACAGTATCTGGGGGAGCAGTGACTGTCACGGTGTGCTCCAATATCGGGGGCAGCAGTGACTGTCACGGTGTGTTACAGTATCAGGGGGAGCAGTGACTGTCACGGTGTGTTACAGTGTCGGGGGGAGCAGTCACTGTCACGGTGTGTTACATTAACACGGGGAGCAGTGACTGTCACGGTGTGTTACATTAACACGGGGAGCAGTGACTGTCACGGTGTGTTACAGTATCGGGGGGAGCAGTGACTGTCACGGTGTGTTACACTATCGGGGGGAGCAGTGACTGTCACGGTGTGTTACAGTATCAGGGTGAACAATGACTGTAACGGTGTGTTACAGTAGCAGGGGGAGCAGTGACTGTCACAGTGTGTTACAGTATCAGGGGGAGCATTGACTGTCACGGTGTCTTACAGTATCATGGGGAGCAGTGACTGTCACGGTGTGTCACTGTATCAGGGGGAACAGTGACTGTCACGGTGTGTTACAGTATCAGGGGGAGCAGTGACTGTCACGGTGTGTTACAGTATCAGGGGGAGCAGTGACTGTCACGGTGTGTTACAGTATCGGGGGGAGCAGTGAATGTCATGGTGCGTTACAGTATCGGGGGAGCAGTGACTGTCACGGTGTGTTACAGTATCTGGGGGAGCAGTGACTTTCACGGTGTGTTACAGTATCAGGGGGAGCAGTGACTGTCACAGTGTGTTACAGTATCGGGGGGAGCAGTGACTGTAACAGTGTGTTACAGTATTGGGGGAGCAGTGACTGTCACAGTGTGTTACAGTATCGGGGGGAGCAGTGACTGTCACGGTGTGTTACAGTATCGAGGGGAAGCAGTGACTGACACAGTGTGTTACAGTATCAGGTGGAGCAGTGACTATCATGGTGTGTTACAGTATCAGGCGGAGCAGTGACTGTCATGGTGTGTTACAGTATCGGGGGAGCAGTGACTGTCACGGTGTGTTACAGTATCGGGGAATCAGAGACTGTCACAGTGTGTTACAGTATCGAGGGGAAGCAGTGACTGACACAGTGTGTTACCGTATCATGGGGAGCAGTGACTGTCACGGTGTGTTACAGTATTGGAAGGAGCAGTAACTGTCACAGTGTGTTACAGTATCGGGGGGAGCAGTGACTGTCACGGTGTGTTACAGTATCGGGGGGATCAGTGACTGTCACGATGTCTTCCAGTATCAGGGGAGCAGTGACTGTCACAGTGTGTTACAGTATCGGGGGGAGCAGTGTCTGTCACGGTGTGTTACAGCATCGGGGGGAGCAGTGACTCTCACGGTGTGTTACAATATCGGGGGAGCAGTGACTGTCACGGTGTGTAACGGTAACGGGGGGAGCAGTGACTGTCACGGTGTGTTTCAGTATCAGGGGGAGCAGTGACTGACACAGTGTGTTACAGTTTCGGGGGGAGCAGTGACTGTCACAGTGTGTTACAGTATCTGGGGGAGCAGTGACTGTCACGGTGTGTTACAGTATCAGGGGGAGCAGTGACTGTCACGGTGTGTTACAGTATCAGGGGGATCAGTGACTGTCCCGGTGTGTTACAGTATCGGGGGGATCAGTGACTGTCACAGTGTGTTACAGTATCGCTGGGAGCAGTGACTGTCACGGTGTGTTACAATATCGGGGGGAGCAGTGACTGTCACAGTGTGTTACAGTAACGGGGGAGCAGTGACTGTCACGGTGTGTTACAGTAACGGGGGGAGCAGTGACTGTCACGGTGTGTTACAGTATCAGGGGGAGCAGTGACTGTCACGGTGTGTTACATTAACACGGGGAGCAGTGACTGTCACGGTGTGTTACAGTATCGGGGGGAGCAGTGACTGTCACGGTGTGTTACACTATCGGGGGGAGCAGTGACTGTCACGGTGTGTTACAGTATCAGGGTGAACAATGACTGTAACGGTGTGTTACAGTAGCAGGGGGAGCAGTGACTGTCACAGTGTGTTACAGTATCAGGGGGAGCATTGACTGTCACGGTGTCTTACAGTATCATGGGGAGCAGTGACTGTCACGGTGTGTCACTGTATCAGGGGGAACAGTGACTGTCACGGTGTGTTACAGTATCAGGGGGAGCAGTGACTGTCACGGTGTGTTACAGTATCAGGGGGAGCAGTGACTGTCACGGTGTGTTACAGTATCGGGGGGAGCAGTGAATGTCATGGTGCGTTACAGTATCGGGGGAGCAGTGACTGTCACGGTGTGTTACAGTATCTGGGGGAGCAGTGACTTTCACGGTGTGTTACAGTATCAGGGGGAGCAGTGACTGTCACAGTGTGTTACAGTATCGGGGGGAGCAGTGACTGTAACAGTGTGTTACAGTATTGGGGGAGCAGTGACTGTCACAGTGTGTTACAGTATCGGGGGGAGCAGTGACTGTCACGGTGTGTTACAGTATCGAGGGGAAGCAGTGACTGACACAGTGTGTTACAGTATCAGGTGGAGCAGTGACTATCATGGTGTGTTACAGTATCAGGCGGAGCAGTGACTGTCATGGTGTGTTACAGTATCGGGGGAGCAGTGACTGTCACGGTGTGTTACAGTATCGGGGAATCAGAGACTGTCACAGTGTGTTACAGTATCGAGGGGAAGCAGTGACTGACACAGTGTGTTACCGTATCATGGGGAGCAGTGACTGTCACGGTGTGTTACAGTATTGGAAGGAGCAGTAACTGTCACAGTGTGTTACAGTATCGGGGGGAGCAGTGACTGTCACGGTGTGTTACAGTATCGGGGGGATCAGTGACTGTCACGATGTCTTCCAGTATCAGGGGAGCAGTGACTGTCACAGTGTGTTACAGTATCGGGGGGAGCAGTGTCTGTCACGGTGTGTTACAGCATCGGGGGGAGCAGTGACTCTCACGGTGTGTTACAATATCGGGGGAGCAGTGACTGTCACGGTGTGTAACGGTAACGGGGGGAGCAGTGACTGTCACGGTGTGTTTCAGTATCAGGGGGAGCAGTGACTGACACAGTGTGTTACAGTTTCGGGGGGAGCAGTGACTGTCACAGTGTGTTACAGTATCTGGGGGAGCAGTGACTGTCACGGTGTGTTACAGTATCAGGGGGAGCAGTGACTGTCACGGTGTGTTACAGTATCAGGGGGATCAGTGACTGTCCCGGTGTGTTACAGTATCGGGGGGATCAGTGACTGTCACAGTGTGTTACAGTATCGCTGGGAGCAGTGACTGTCACGGTGTGTTACAATATCGGGGGGAGCAGAGACTGTCACAGTGTGTTACAGTAACGGGGGAGCAGTGACTGTCACGGTGTGTTACAGTATCAGGGGGAGCAGTGACTGTCACGGTGTGTTACAGTATCGGGGGGAGCAGAGACTGTCACAGTGTGTTACAGTATCAGGGGAAGCAGTGAATGTCACGGTGTGTTACAGTATCGGGGGGAGCAGTGACTGTCACGGTGTGTTACAGTATCAGGGGGAGCAGTGACTGTCACGGTGCGTTACAGTATCAGGGGGAGCAGTGACTGTCACGGTGTGTTACAGTATGGGGGGGAGCAGTGACTGTCACAGTTTGTTACACTAACGGGGGGAGCAGTTACTGTCACGGTGTGTTACAGTATCAGGGGGAGCAGTGACTGTCACGGTGCGTTACAGTATCAGGGGGAGCAGTGACTGTCACGGTGTGTTACAGTATCGGGGGGAGCAGTGACTGTCACGGTGTGTTACAGTATCAGGGGGAGCAGTGACTGTCACGGTGTGTTACAGTATCAGGGGGAGCAGTGACTGTCACGGTGTGTTACAGTATCAGGGGGAGCAGTGACTGTCACAGTGTGTTACAGTATCAGGGGGAGCAGTGACTGTCACGGTGTGTTACAGTAACGGGGGGAGCAGTTACTGTCATGGCATGTTACAGTATCGGGGGGAGCAGTGACTGTCACAGTGTGTTACAGTATCGGGGGGAGCAGTGACTGTCACATATGGTTACAGTATCAGGGGGAGCAGTGACTGTCACAGTGTGTTACAGTATCAGGGGGAGCAGTGACTGTCATGGTGTGGGACAGTATCGGGGGGATCAGTGACTGTCACGGTGTGTTACAGTATCGGGGGGAGCAGTGACTGTCACATATTGTTAAAGTATCAGGGGTAGCAGTGACTGTCACAGTGTGTTACAGTATCGGAGGGAGCAGTGACTGTCATGGTATGTTACAGTATCGGGGGGAGCAGTGACTGTCACAGTGTGTTACAGTATCAGGAGGAACAGTGACTGTCATGGTGTGTTAGAGTATCGGAGGGAGCAGTGACTGTCATGGTATGTTACAGTATCGGGGGGAGCAGTGACTGACACAGTGTGTTACAGTATCAGGGGGAGCAGTGACTGTCATGGTGTGTTACAGTATCAGGGAGAGCAGTGACTGTCACGGTGTGTTACAATATCGGGGGCAGCAGTGACTGTCACGGTGTGTTACAGTATCAGGGGGAGCAGTGACTGTCACGGTGTGTTACAATATCGGGGGCAGCAGTGACTGTCACGGTGTGTTACAGTATCAGGGGGACCAGTGACTGTCACGGTGTGTTACTGTATCGGGGGGAAGCAGTGACTGTCACGGTGTGTTACAGGATCAGGGGGAGCAGTGACTGTCACGGTGTGTTACAATATCGGGGGGAGCAGTGACTGTGACGGTGTGTTACAGTATCAGGAGGAGCAGTGACTGTCACGGTGTGTTACAGTGTCGGGGGGAGCAGTCACTGTCACGGTGTGTTACATTAACACGGGGAGCAGTGACTGTCACGGTGTGTTACAGTATCAGGGGGAGCAGTAACAGTCACAGTGTATTACAGTATCAGGGGGAGCAGTGACTGTCACGGTGTGTTACAATATCGGGGGCAGCAGTGACTGTCACGGTGTGTTACAGTAACGGGGGGAGCAGTCACTGTCACGGTGTGTTACAGTATCGGGGGGAGCAGTGACTGTCACGGTGTGTTACAGTATCAGGGGCAGCAGTGACTGTCACGGTGTGTTACAGTATCAGGGGGAGCAGTGACTGTCACGGTGTGTTACAGTATCGGGGGCAGCAGTGACTGTCACGGTGTGTTACAGTATCGGGGGGAGCAGGGTCTGTCACGGTGTGTTAAGGTATCAGGGGGAGCAGTGACTGTCACAGTGTGTTACAGTATTGGGGGGGAGCAGTGACTGTCACAGTGTGTTACAGTATCGGGGGGAGCAGTGACTGTCAAGGTGTGTTACAGTATCAGGGGAGCAGTGACTGTCACGGTGTGTTACAGTATCAGGGGAGCAGTGACTGTCACAGTGTGTTCCAGTATCGGGGGGAGCAGTGACTGTCACGGTGTGTTACAGTATCGCGGGGATCAGCGACTGTCACGGTGTGTTACAGTATCGGGGGCAGCAGTGACTGTCACGGTGTGTTACAGTATCGGGGGGATCAGTGACTGTCACAGTGTGTTACAGCATCAGGGGGAGCAGTGAATGTTACGGTGAGTTACAGTATCAGGGGGAGCAGTGACTGTCACGGTGTGTTACAGTATCAGGGGGAGCATTGACTGTCACGGTGTGTTACAGTATCAGGGGGATCAGTGACTGTCACGGTGTGTTACAGTATCAGGGGGAGCAGTGACTGTCACGGTGTGTTACAGTATCGAGGGGAGCAGTGACTGTCACGAAGTGTTACAAAATCGGGGGGAGCAGTGAGTGTCACGGTGTGTTACAGTATCAGGGGGAGCAGAGACTGTCACGGTGTGTTACAGTATCAGGGGGAGCAGTGACTGTCACGGTGTGTTACAGTATCAGGGGGAGCAGTGACTGTCACGGTGTGTTACAGTATCAGGGGGAGCAGTGACTGTCACGGTGTGGGACAGTATCGGGGGGAGCAGTGAATGTCACGGTGTTTTACAGTATCAGGGGGAGCAGTGACTGTCACGGTGTGTTACAGTATCAGGGGGAGCAGTGACTGTCACGGTGTGTTACAGTATCAGGGGGAGCAGTGACTGTCACGGTGTGTTACAGTATCGGGGGAGCAGTGACTGTCACGGTGTGGGACAGTATCGGGGGGAGCAGTGAATGTCACGGTGTTTTACAGTATCAGGGGGAGCAGTGACTGTCACGGTGTGTTACAGTATCGAGGGGAGCAGTGACTGTCACGGTGTTTTACAGTATCGGGGCAGCAGTGACTGTCACGGTGTGTTACAGTATCGGAGGGAGCAGTGACTGTCACGGTGTGTTACAGTATCGGGGGGAGCACTGACTGTCACAGTGTGTTACAGTATCGGGGGGAGCAGTGACTGTCACAGTGTGTTACAGTAACGGGGGGAGCAGTTACTGTCATGGTATGTTACAGTATCGGGGGGAGCAGTGACTGTCACATATTGTTAAAGTATCAGGGGTAGCAGTGACTGTCACAGTGTGTTACAGTATCGGAGGGAGCAGTGACTGTCATGGTATGTTACAGTATCGGGGGGAGCAGTGACTGTCACAGTGTGTTACAGTATCAGGAGGAACAGTGACTGTCATGGTGTGTTAGAGTATCGGAGGGAGCAGTGACTGTCATGGTATGTTACAGTATCAGGGGGAGCAGTGACTGTCACAGTGTGTTACAGTATCAGGGGGAGCAGTGACTGTCACAGTGTGTTACAGTATCAGGAGGAACAGTGACTGTCATGGTGTGTTAGAGTATCGGAGGGAGCAGTGACTGTCACGGTGTGTTACAGTATCAGGGGGAGCAGTGACTGTCACGGTGTGTTACAATATCGGGGGCAGCAGTGACTGTCACGGTGTGTTACAGTATCAGGGGGAGCAGTGACTGTCACGGTGTGTTACTGTATCGGGGGGAGCAGTGACTGTCACGGTGTGTTACAATATCGGGGGGAGCAGTGACTGTCACGGTGTGTTACAGTATCAGGAGGAGCAGTGACTGTCACCGTGTGTTACAGTGTCGGGGGGAGCAGTCACTGTCACGGTGTGTTACAGTAACACGGGGAGCAGTCACTGTCACGGTGTGTTACAGTAACACGGGGAGCAGTCACTGTCACGGTGTGTTACAGTATCAGGGGGAGCAGTGACTGTCACAGTGTGTTACACTATCGGGGGGAGCAGTGACTGTCACGGTGTGTTACAGTATCAGGGTGAACAATGACTGTCACGGTGTGTTACAGTATCAGGGGGAGCAGTGACTGTCACAGTGTGTTACAGTATCAGGGGGAGCAGTGACTGTCACGGTGTGTTACAGTATCAGGGGGAGCAGTGACTGTCACGGTGTGTTACAGTATCAGGGAGAGCAGTGACTGTCACGGTGTGTTACAGTATCGGGGGAGCAGTAACTGACACAGTGTGTTACAGTATCGGGTGGAGCAGTGACTGTCACGGTGTGTCACAGTATCGGGGGAGCAGTAACTGACACACTGTGTTACAGTATCAGGGGGAGCAGTGACTGTCACGGTGTGTTACAGTATCGGTGGGAGCAGAGACTGTCACATTGTGTTTCAGTATCAGGGGAAGCAGTGACTGTCACGGTGTGTTACAGTATCAGGGGGAGCAGTGACTGTCACGGTGTGTTACAGTATCAGGGGGAGCAGTGACTGTCACGGTGTGTTACAGTATCAGGGGGAGCAGTGACTGACACAGTGTGTTACAGTATCAGGGGGAGCAGTGACTGTCACGGTGTGTTACAGTATCGAGGGGAAGCAGTGACTGACACAGTGTGTTACAGTATCAGGGGGAGCAGTGACTGTCACGGTGTGTTACAGTATCGAGGGGAAGCAGTGACTGACACAATGTGTTACAGTATCAGGGGGAGCAGTGACTGACACAGTGTGTTACAGTATCAGGGGGAGCAGTGACTGTCACGGTGTGTTACAGTATCAGGGGAAGCAGTGACTGACACAGTGTGTTACATTATCAGGGGGAGCAGTGACTGTCACAGTGTGTTACAGTATCAGGGGGAGCAGTGACTGTCTCGGTGTGTTACAGGATCAGGAGGAGCAGTGACTGTCACGGTGTGTTACAGTATCGGAGGGAGCAGTGACTGTCACGGTGTGTTACAGTATCGGGGGGAGCAGTGACTGTCACATATTGTTAAAGTATCAGGGGTAGCAGTGACTGTCACAGTGTGTTACAGTATCGGAGGGAGCAGTGACTGTCATGGTATGTTACAGTATCGGGGGGAGCAGTGACTGTCACAGTGTGTTACAGTATCAGGAGGAACAGTGACTGTCATGGTGTGTTAGAGTATCGGAGGGAGCAGTGACTGTCACGGTGTGTTACAGTATCGGGGGGGAGCAGTGACTGTCATGGTATGTTACAGTATCGGGGGGAGCAGTGACTGACACAGTGTGTTACAGTATCAGGGGGAGCAGTGACTGTCACGGTGTGTTACAATATCGGGGGCAGCAGTGACTGTCACGGTGTGTTACAGTATCAGGGGGAGCAGTGACTGTCACGGTGTGTTACAGTATCGGGGGGAAGCAGTGACTGTCATGGTGTGTTACAGTATCGGGGGAGCAGTGACTGTCACGGTGTGTTACAGTAACACGGGGAGCAGTGACTGTCACGGTGTGTTACAGTATCGTGGGAATCAGTGACTGTCACAGTGTGTTACAGTATCGGGGGGAGCAGTGACTGTCATGGTGTGTTACAGTATCAGGAGGAGCAGTGACTGTCACGGTGTGTTACAGTATCAGGGGGAGCAGTGACTGTCACGGTGTGTTACAGTATCAGGGGGAGCAGTGACTGTCATGGTGTGTTACAGTATCGGGGGGAGCAGTGACTGTCACGGTGTGTTACAGTATCAGGAGGAGCAGTGACTGTCACGGTGTGTTACAGTATCGGGGGGAGCAGTGACTGTCACGGTGTGTTACAGTATCGGGGGAGCAGTGACTGTCACGGTGTGTTACAGTATCGGGGGGAGCAGTGACTGTCATGGTGTGTTACAGTATCGGGGGGAGCAGTGACTGTCATGGTGTGTTACAGTATCAGGAGGAGCAGTGACTGTCACGGTGTGTTACAGTATCGGGGGGAGCAGTGACTGTCATGGTGTGTTACAGTATCAGGAGGAGCAGTGACTGTCACGGTGTGTTACAGTATCGGGGGGAGCAGTGACTGTCATGGTGTGTTACAGTATCAGGAGGAGCAGTGACTGTCACGGTGTGTTACAGTATCGGGGGGAGCAGTGACTGTCACGGTGTGTTACAGTATCAGGGGGAGCAGAGACTGTCACGGTGTGTTACAGTATCGGGGGGAGCAGTGACTGTCATGGTGTGTTACAGTAACACGGGGAGCAGTGACTGTCACGGTGTGTTACAGTATCGTGGGGATCAGTGACTGTCACAGTGTGTTACAGTATCGTGGGGATCAGTGACTGTCACGGTGTGTTACAGTATCGGGGGGAGCAGTGACTGTCATGGTGTGTTACAGTAACGGGGGTAGCAGTGACTTTCACGGTGTGTTACAGTATCAGGGGGAGCAGTGACTGTCACGGTGCGTTACAGTATCAGGGGCAGCAGTGACTGTCACGGTGTGTTACAGTATGGGGGGGAGCAGTGACTGTCATGGTATGTTACAGTATCGGGGGGAGCAGTGACTGTCATGGTGTGTTACAGTATCGGGGGGAGCAGTGACTGTCACGGTGTGTTACAGTATCGGGGGGAGCAGTGACTGTCACGGTGTGTTACAGTATCAGGGGGAGCAGTGACTGTCACGGTGTGTTACAGTATCAGGGGGAGCAGTGACTGTCACGGTGTGTTACAGTATCAGGGGGAGCAGTGACTGTCACGGTGTGTTACAGTATCGGGGGGAGCAGTGACTGTCACGGTGTGTTACAGTATCAGGGGGAGCAGTGACTGTCACGGTGTGTTACAGTATCGGGGGGAGCAGTGACTGTCACGGTGTGTTACAGTATCAGGGGGAGCAGTGACTGTCACGGTGTGTTACAGTATCAGGGGGAGCAGTGACTGTCACGGTGTGTTACAGTATCGGGGGGAGCAGTGACTGTCACAGTGTGTTACAGTAACGGGGGGAGCAGTGACTGTCACATATTGTTAAAGTATCAGGGGGAGCAGTGACTGTCACAGTGTGTTACAGTATCAGGAGGAACAGTGACTGTCATGGTGTGTTAGAGTATCGGAGGGAGCAGTGACTGTCACAGTGTGTTACAGTATCAGGAGGAACAGTGACTGTCATGGTGTGTTAGAGTATCGGAGGGAGCAGTGACTGTCACGGTGTGTTACAGTAACGGGGGGAGCAGTGACTGTCATGGTGTGTTAGAGTATCGGAGGGAGCAGTGACTGTCACGGTGTGTTACAGTAACGGGGGGAGCAGTGACTGTCACGGTGTGTTACAGTATCGGGGGGAGCAGTGACTGACACAGTGTGTTACAGTATCAGGGGGAGCAGTGACTGTCACGGTGTGTTACAATATCGGGGGCAGCAGTGACTGTCACGGTGTGTTACAGTATCAGGGGGAGCAGTGACTGTCACGGTGTGTTACAGTATCAGGGGGACCAGTGACTGTCACGGTGTGTTACTGTATCGGGGGGAAGCAGTGACTGTCACGGTGTGTTACAGTATCGGGGGGACCAGTGACTGTCACGGTGTGTTACAGTATCGGAGGGAGCAGTGACTGTCATGGTATGTTACAGTATCGGGGGGAGCAGTGACTGTCACAGTGTGTTACAGTATCAGGGGGAGCAGTGACTGTCACGGTGTGTTACAGTATCAGGGGGAGCAGTGACTGTCACGGTGTGTTACAGTATCGGGGGCAGCAGTGACTGTCACGGTGTGTTACAGTATCAGGGGGACCATTGACTGTCACGGTGTGTTACTGTATCGGGGGGAAGCAGTGACTGTCACGGTGTGTTACAGGATCAGGGGGAGCAGTGACTGTCACGGTGTGTTACAATATCGGGGGGAGCAGTGACTGTGACGGTGTGTTACAGTATCAGGAGGAGCAGTGACTGTCACGGTGTGTTACAGTGTCGGGGGGAGCAGTCACTGTCACGGTGTGTTACATTAACACGGGGAGCAGTGACTGTCACGGTGTGTTACAGTATCAGGGGGAGCAGTAACAGTCACAGTGTGTTACAGTATCAGGGGGAGCAGTGACTGTCACGGTGTGTTACAGTATCAGGGGGAGCACTGACTGTCACGGTGTGTTACAGTATCAGGGGGAGCAGTGACTGTCACGGTGTGTTACAGTATCGGGGGAGCAGTGACTGACACAGTGTGTTACAGTATCAGGGGGAGCAGTGACTGTCACGGTGTGTTACACTATCGGGGGAGCAGTAACTGACACAGTGTGTTACAGTATCGGGGGGAGCAGTGACTGTCACGGTGTGTTACAGTATCGGGGGGAGCAGAGACTGTCACAGTGTGTTACAGTATCAGGGGGAGCAATGACTGTCACGGTGTGTTACAGTATCAGGGGGAGCAGTGACTGTCACGGTGTGGGACAGTATCGGGGGGAGCAGTGAATGTCACGGTGTTTTACAGTATCGGGGCAGCAGTGACTGTCACGGTGTGTTACAGTATCGGAGGGAGCAGTGACTGTCACGGTGTGTTACAGTATCGGGGGGAGCAGTGACTGTCACAGTGTGTTACAGTATCGGGGGGAGCAGTGACTGTCACAGTGTGTTACAGTAACGGGGGGAGCAGTTACTGTCATGGTATGTTACAGTATCGGGGGGAGCAGTGACTGTCACATATTGTTAAAGTATCAGGGGTAGCAGTGACTGTCACAGTGTGTTACAGTATCGGAGGGAGCAGTGACTGTCATGGTATGTTACAGTATCGGGGGGAGCAGTGACTGTCACAGTGTGTTACAGTATCAGGAGGAACAGTGACTGTCATGGTGTGTTAGAGTATCGGAGGGAGCAGTGACTGTCATGGTATGTTACAGTATCAGGGGGAGCAGTGACTGTCACGGTGTGTTACAATATCGGGGGCAGCAGTGACTGTCACGGTGTGTTACAGTATCAGGGGGAGCAGTGACTGTCACGGTGTGTTACTGTATCGGGGGGAGCAGTGACTGTCACGGTGTGTTACAATATCGGGGGGAGCAGTGACTGTCACGGTGTGTTACAGTATCAGGAGGAGCAGTGACTGTCACCGTGTGTTACAGTGTCGGGGGGAGCAGTCACTGTCACGGTGTGTTACAGTAACACGGGGAGCAGTCACTGTCACGGTGTGTTACAGTATCAGGGGGAGCAGTGACTGTCACAGTGTGTTACACTATCGGGGGGAGCAGTGACTGTCACGGTGTGTTACAGTATCAGGGTGAACAATGACTGTCACGGTGTATTACAGTAGCAGGGGGAGCAGTGACTGTCACAGTGTGTTACAGTATCAGGGGGAGCATTGACTGTCACGGTGTGTTACAGTATCAGGGTGAACAATGACTGTCACGGTGTGTTACAGTATCAGGGGGAGCAGTGACTGTCACAGTGTGTTACAGTATCAGGGTGAACAATGACTGTCACGGTGTGTTACAGTATCAGGGGGAGCAGTGACTGTCACGGTGTGTTACAGTATTGGGGGGAGCAGTGACTGTCACGGTGTGTTACAGTATCAGGGGGAGCAGTGACTGTCACGGTGTGTTAAAGTATCGGGGGGAGCAGTGACTGTCACAGTGTGTTACAGTATCAGGGGGAGCAGTGACTGTCACGGTGTGTTACAGTATCGGGGGGAGCAGTGACTGTCACGGTGTGTTACAGTATCGGGGGGAGCAGTGACTGTCACGGTGTGTTACAGTATCAGGGGAGCAGTGACTGTCACAGTGTGTTACAGTATCAGGGGGAGCAGTGACTGTCACGGTGTGTTACAGTATCAGGGGGAGCAGTGACTGTCACAGTGTGTTACAGTATCGGGGGGAGCAGTGACTGTCACGGTGTGTTACAGTATCAGGGGGAGCAGTGACTGTCACGGTGTGTTACAGTAGCAGGGGGAGCAGTGACTGTCACGGTGTGTTACAGTATCGGGGGGAGCAGTGACTGTCACAGTGTGTTACAGTATCAGGGGGAGCAGTGACTGTCACGGTGTGGTACAGTATCGGGGGGAGCAGTGACTGTCACGGTGTGTTACAGTATCGGGAGGAGCAGTGACTGTCACGGTGTGTTACAGTAACGGGGGGAGCAGTGACTGTCACGGTGTGTTACAGTATCGGGGGGAGCAGTGACTGTCACGGTGTGTTACAGTATCGGGGGGAGCAGTGACTGTCATGGTGTGTTACAGTATCGGGGGGATCAGTGACTGTCACGGTGTGTTACAGTATCAGGGGGAGCAGTGACTGTCACGGTGTGTTACAGTATCGGGGGGAGCAGTGACTGTCACGGTGTGTTACAGTATCAGGGGGAGCAGTGACTGTCACGGTGTGTTACAGTATCGGGGGGAGCAGTGACTGTCACGGTGTGTTACAGTATCAGGGTGAACAATGACTGTCACGGTGTGTTACAGTAGCAGGGGGAGCAGTGACTGTCACGGTGTGTTACAGTATCAGGGGGAGCAGTGACTGTCACGGTGTGTTACAGTATCAGGGGGAGCAGTGACTGTCACGGTGTGTTACAGTATCAGGGGGAAGCAGTGACTGTCACGGTGTGTTACAATATCGGGTGGAGCAGTGACTGTCACGGTGTGTTACAGTATCAGGGGGAGCAGTGACTGTCACGGTGTGTTACAGTATCAGGGGGAAGCAGTGACTGTCACGGTGTGTTACAGTATCGGGGGGAGCAGTGACTGTCACGGTGTGTTACAGTATTGGGGGGAGCAGTGACTGTCACGGTGTGTTACAGTATCGGGGGGAGCAGTGACTGACACAGTGTGTTACAGTATCGGGGGGAGCAGTGACTGTCACGGTGTGTTACTGTATCGGGGGGAGCAGTGACTGTCACGGTGTGTTACAGTATCGGGGGGAGCAGTGACTGTCACGGTGTGTTACTGTATCGGGGGGAGCAGTGACTGTCACGGTGTGTTACAGTATTGGGGGGAGCAG
Source organism: Chiloscyllium punctatum (assembly GCF_047496795.1). NCBI lineage: Eukaryota > Metazoa > Chordata > Chondrichthyes > Orectolobiformes > Hemiscylliidae > Chiloscyllium > Chiloscyllium punctatum. The sequence continues at coordinate 20,446,966 of NC_092760.1, forward strand.
TGACTGTCACGGTGTGTTACAGTATCAGGGGGAGCAGTGACTGTCACGGTGTGTTACAGTATCGGGGGGAGCAGTGACTGTCACAGTGTGTTACAGTATCGGGGGGAGCAGTGACTGTCACGGTGTGTTACTGTATCGGGGGGAGCAGTGACTGTCACGGTGTGTTACAGTATTGGGGGGAGCAGTGACTGTCACGGTGTGTTACAGTATCGGGGGGAGCAGTGACTGTCACGGTGTGTTACAGTATCAGGGGGAGCAGTGACTGACACAGTGTGTTACAGTATCAGGGGGAGCAGTGACTGTCACGGTGTGTTACAATATCGGGGGCAGCAGTGACTGTCACGGTGTGTTACAGTATCGGGGGCAGCAGTGACTGTCACGGTGTGTTACAGTATCAGGGGGACCAGTGACTGTCACGGTGTGTTACTGTATCGGGGGGAAGCAGTGACTGTCACGGTGTGTTACAGTATCGAGGGGAGCAGTGACTGTGACGGTGTGTTACAGTATCAGGAGGAGCAGTGACTGTCACGGTGTGTTACAGTGTCGGGGGGAGCAGTCACTGTCACGGTGTGTTACATTAACACGGGGAGCAGTGACTGTCACGGTGTGTTACAGTATCAGGGGGAGCAGTAACAGTCACAGTGTGTTACAGTATCAGGGGGAGCAGTGACTGTCACGGTGTGTTACAATATCGGGGGCAGCAGTGACTGTCACGGTGTGTTACAGTATCAGGGGGAGCAGTGACTGTCACGGTGTGTTACAATATCGGGGGCAGCAGTGACTGTCACGGTGTGTTACAGTATCAGGAGGAGCAGTGACTGTCACGGTGTGTTACAGTGTCGGGGGGAGAAGTCACTGTCACGGTGTGTTACATTAACACGGGGAGCAGTGACTGTCACGGTGTGTTACAGTATCAGGGGGAGCAGTGACTGTCACGGTGTGTTACAGAATCAGGGTGAACAATGACTGTAACGGTGTGTTACAGTAGCAGGGGGAGCTGTGACTGTCACAGTGTGTTACAGTATTAGGAGGAGCATTGACTGTCACGGTGTCTAACAGTATCGTGGGGAGCAGTGACTGTCACGGTGTGTTACTGTATCAGTGGGAACAGTGACTGTCGCAGTGTGTTACAGTATCGGGGGGAGCAGGGTCTGTCACGGTGTGTTAAGGTATCAGGGGGAGCAGTGACTGTCACAGTGTGTTACAGTATTGGGGGGGAGCAGTGACTGTCACAGTGTGTTACAGTATCGGGGGGAGCAGTGACTGTCAAGGTGTGTTACAGTATCAGGGGAGCAGTGACTGTCACGGTGTGTTACAGTATCAGGGGAGTAGTGACTGTCACAGTGTGTTACAGTATCGGGGGGATCAGTGACTGTCACAGTGTGTTACAGCATCAGGGGGAGCAGTGAATGTTACGGTGAGTTACAGTATCAGGGGGAGCAGTGACTGTCACGGTGTGTTACAGTATCAGGGGGAGCATTGACTGTCACGGTGTGTTACAGTATCAGGGGGAGCAGTGACTGTCACGGTGTGTTACAGTAACGGGGGGAGCAGTGACTGTCACGGTGTGTTACAGTATCGGGGGGAGCAGTGACTGTCACGGTGTGTTACAGTATCGGGGGGAGCAGAGACTGTCACAGTGTGTTACAGTATCAGGGGGAGCAATGACTGTCACGGTGTGTTACAGTATCAGGGGGAGCAGTGACTGTCACGGTGTGGGACAGTATCGGGGGGAGCAGTGAATGTCACGGTGTGTTACAGTATCGGGGGAAGCAGTGACTGTCACGGTGTGTTACAGTATCAGGGGGAGCAGTGACTGTCACGGTGTGGGACAGTATCGGGGGGAGCAGTGAATGTCACGGTGTGTTACAGTATCGGGGGGAGCAGTGAATGTCACGGTGTGTTACAGTATCAGGGGGAGCAGTGACTGTCACGGTGTGTTACAGTATCAGGGGGAGCAGTGACTGTCACGGTGTGTTACAGTATCAGGGGGAGCAGTGACTGTCACAGTGTGTTACAGTATCAGGGGAGCAGTGACTGTCACGGTGTGTTACAGTATCGGGGGGAGCAGTGAATGTCACGGTGTGTTACAGTATCGGGGGGAGCAGTGACTGTCACAGTGTGTTACAGTATCAGGGGAGCAGTGACTGTCACGGTGTGTTACAGTATCGGGGGGAGCAGAGACTGTCACAGTGTGTTACAGTATCAGGGGGAGCAATGACTGTCACGGTGTGTTACAGTATCAGGGGGAGCAGTGACTGTCACGGTGTGTTACAGTATCAGGGGGAGCAGTGACTGTCACGGTGTGTTACAGTATCGGGGGGAGCAGTGACTGTCACAGTGTGTTACAGTAACGGGGGGAGCAGTTACTGTCATGGTATGTTACAGTATCGGGGGGAGCAGTGACTGTCACATATTGTTAAAGTATCAGGGGGAGCAGTGACTGTCACGGTGTGTTACAGTAACGGGCGGAGCAGTGACTGTCACAGTGTGTTACAGTATCGGAGGGAGCAGTGACTGTCACGGTGTGTTACAGTAACGGGCGGAGCAGTGACTGTCACAGTGTGTTACAGTATCGGAGGGAGCAGTGACTGTCATGGTATGTTACAGTATCGGGGGGAGCAGTGACTGTCACAGTGTGTTACAGTATCAGGAGGAACAGTGACTGTCATGGTGTGTTAGAGTATCGGAGGGAGCAGTGACTGTCATGGTATGTTACAGTATCGGGGGGAGCAGTGACTGACACAGTGTGTTACAGTATCAGGGGGAGCAGTGACTGTCTCGGTGTGTTACAATATCGGGGGCAGCAGTGACTGTCACGGTGTGTTACAGTATCAGGGGGAGCAGTGACTGTCACGGTGTGTTACTGTATCGGGGGGAGCAGTGACTGTCACGGTGTGTTACAGTATCGGGGGGAGCAGTGACTGTCACAGTGTGTTACAGTATCAGGGGGGAGCAGTGACTGTCACGGTGTGTTACAATATCGGGGGGAGCAGTGACTGTCACGGTGTGTTGCAGTATCAGGAGGAGCAGTGACTGTCACCGTGTGTTACAGTGTCGGGGGGAGCAGTCACTGTCACGGTGTGTTACAGTAACACGGGGAGCAGTGACTGTCACGGTGTGTTACAGTATCGTGGGGATCAGTGACTGTCACAGTGTGTTACAGTATCGGGGGGAGCAGTCACTGTCACGGTGTGTTACAGTATCAGGGGGAGCAGTGACTGTCCCGGTGTGTTACAGTATCGGGGGGAGCAGTGACTGTCATGGTGTGTTACAGTAACGGGGGTAGCAGTGACTTTCACGGTGTGTTACAGTATCAGGGGGATCAGTGACTGTCACAGTGTGTTACAGTAACTGGGAGAAGCAGTGACTGTCACGGTGTGTTACAGTATCGGGGGGAAGCAGTGACTGTCAAGGTGTGTTACAGTATCAGGGGGAGCAGTGACTGTCACGGTGTGTTACAGTATCGGGGGCAGCAGTGACTGTCACGGTGTGTTACAGTATCAGTGGGAGCAGTGACTGTCACGGTGTGTTACTGTATCGGGGAGAAGCAGTGACTGTCACGGTGTGTTACAGTATCGGGGGGAAGCAGTGACTGTCAAGGTGTGTTACAGTATCAGGGGGAGCAGTGACTGTCACGGTGTGTTACAGTATCGTGGGGATCAGTGACTTTCACGGTGTGCTACAGTATTGGGGGGAGCAGTGACTGTCACAGTGTGTTACAGTAATGGGGGAGCAGTGACTATCACGGTGTGTTACAGTATCGCAGGGATCAGCGACTGTCACGGTGTGTTACAGTATCGGGGGCAGCAGTGACTGTCACGGTGTGTTACAGTATCGCGGGGATCAGTGACTGTCACAGTGTGTTACAGTATCAGGGGGAGCAGTGACTGTCACGGTGTGTTACAGTATCGGGGGAATCAGTGACTTTCACGGTGTGTTACAGTATCGGGGTGAGCAGTGACTGTCACAGTGTGTTACAGTATCGGGGGGATCAGTGACTGTCACGGTGTGTTACAGTATCGGGGGGAGCAGTGACTGTCACGGTGTGTTACAGTATCGGGGGGAACAGTGACTGTCACGGTGTGTTACAGTATCAGGGGGAGCAGTGACTGTCACGGTGTGTTACAGTATCAGGGGGAGCAGTGACTGTCACGGTGTGTTACAGTATCAGGGGGAGCAGTGACTGTCACGGTGTGTTACAGTATCGGGGGGAGCAGTGACTGTCACGGTGTGTTACAGTATCGGGGGAGCAGTGACTGTCACGGTGTGTTACAGTATCAGGGGGAGCAGTGACTGTCACGGTGTGTTACAGTATCGGGGGGAGCACTGACTGTCACAGTGTGTTACAGTATCAGGGGGAGCAGTGAATGTCACGGTGTGTTACAGTAACGGGGGGAGCAGTGACTGTCACGGTGTGTTACAGTATCAGGGGGAGCAGTGAATGTCACGGTGTGTTACAGTATCGGAGGGAGCAGTGACTGTCACGGTGTGTTACAGTATCAGGGGGAGCAGTGAATGTCACGGTGTGTTACTGTATCGGGGGGAGCAGTGACTGTCACGGTGTGTTACACTATCGGGGGGAGCAGTGACTGTCACGGTGTGTTACAGTATCAGGGGGAGCAGTGAATGTCATGGTGTGTTACAGTATCAGGGGGAGCAGTGACTGTCACGGTGTGTTACAGTATCAGGGGGAGCAGTGACTGTCACGGTGTGTTACAGTAACGAGGGGAGCAGTGACTGTCACGGTGTGTTACAGTATCGAGGGGAGCAGTGACTGTCACGGTGTGTTACAGTATCGGGGGAGCAGTGATTGTCACAGTGTGTTACAGTATCGGGGGGATGAGTGACTGTCACAGTGTGTTACAGTATCAGGGGGAGCAGTGACTGTCACGGTGTGTTACAGTATCAGGGGGAGCACTGACTGTCACGGTGAGTTACAGTATCGGGGGGAGCAGTGACTGTCACGGTGTGTTACAGTATCGGGGGAAGCAGTGACTGTCACGGTGTGTTACAGTCTCAGGGGGAGCAGTGACTGTCACGGTGTGTTACAGTATCAGGGGGAGCACTGACTGTCACGGTGTGTTACAGTATCGGGGGGAGCAGTGACTGTCACGGTGAGTTACAGTATCGGGGGGAGCAGTGACTGTCATGGTATGTTACAGTAACGGGGGGAGCAGTGACTTTCACGGTGTGTTACAGTATCGGGTGTTTCAGTGACTGTCACGGTGTGTTACAGTAACGGGGGGAGCAGTGACTGTCACGGTGTGTTACAGTATCGGGGGAAGCAGTGACTGTCACAGTGTGTTACAGTAACGGGGGAGCAGTGACTGTCACAGTGTGTTACAGTATCGGGGGGAGCAGTGACTGTCACGGTGTGTTACAGTACCGGCGTAGCAGTGACTTTCACGGTGTGTTACAATATCGGGGGGAGCAGTGACTGTCACGGTGTGTTACAGTAACGGAGGGAGCAGTGACTGTCACGGTGTGTTACAGTAACGGGGGGAGCAGTGACTGTCACGGTGTGTTACAGTATCAGGGGGAGCACTGATTGTGACGGTGTGTTACAGTATCGGGGGGAGCAGTGACTGTCACGGTGTGTTACAGTATCAGGGGGAGCAGTGACTGTCACGGTGTGTTACAGTATCGGGGGGAGCAGTGACTTTCACGGTGTGTTACAGTGTCGGGGGGATCAGTGACTGTCACGGTGTGTTACAGTAACGGGGGGAGCAGTGACTGTCACGGTGTGTTACAGTATCGGGGGAAGCAGTGACTGTCACGGTGTGTTACAGTATCAGGGGGAGCAGTGACTGTCACGGTGTGTTACATTATCGAGGGGAGCAGTGACTGTCACGGTGTGTTACAGTATCAGGGGGAGCACTGACTGTCACGGTGTGTTACAGTATCGGGGGGAGCAGTGACTGTCATGGTGTGTTACAGTATCGGGGGAAGCAGTGACTGTCACAGTGTGTTACAGTATCAGGGGGAGCACTGACTGTCACGGTGTGTTACAGTATCGGGGGGAGCAGTGACTGTCATGGTGTGTTACAGTATCGGGGGAAGCAGTGACTGTCACAGTGTGTTACAGTATCGGGGGAAGCAGTGACTGTCACAGTGTGTTACAGTATCGGGGGAAGCAGTGACTGTCACAGTGTGTTACAGTATCGGGGGAAGCAGTAACTGTCACAGTGTGTTACAGTATCGGGGGAAGCAGTGACTGTCACGTTGTGTTACAGTATCGGGGGAAGCAGTGACTGTCACAGTGTGTTACAGTATCAGGGGGAGCACTGACTGTCACTGTGTGTTACAGTATCGGGGGGAGCAGTGACTGTCATGGTGTGTTACAGTATCGGGGGAAGCAGTGACTGTCACAGTGTGTTACAGTATCAGGGGGATCAGTGACTGTCACAGTGTGTCACAGTATCAGGGGGAGCAGTGACTGTCACGGTGTGTTACAATATCGGGGGGAGCAGTGACTGTCACGGTGTGTTACAGTATCTGGGGGAGCAGTGACTGTCACGGTGTGGTACAGTATCGGGGGGAGCAGTGACTGTCACGGTGTGTTACAGTATCGGGGGGATCAGTGACTGTCATGGTGTGTTACAGTATCAGGGGGAGCAGTGACTGTCACGGTGTGTTACAGTATCAGGGGGAGCAGTGACTGTCACGGTGTGTTACAGTATCAGGGGGAGCACTGACTGTCACGGTGTGTTACAGTATCGGGGGAAGCAGTGACTGTCACGGTGTGTTACAGTATCAGGGGGAGCAGTGACTGTCACGGTGTGTTACAGTATCGGGGGGAGCAGTGACTGTCACGGTGTGTTACAGTATCGGGGGAAGCAGTGACTGTCACGGTGTGTTACAGTATCAGGGGGAGCACTGACTGTCACGGTGTGTTACAGTATCGGGGGAAGCAGTGACTGTCACGGTGTGTTACAGTATCAGGGGGAGCAGTGACTGTCACGGTGTGTTACAGTATCAGGGGGAGCACTGACTGTCACGGTGTGTTACAGTATCGGGGGGAGCAGTGACTGTCACGGTGTGTTACAGTGTCAGGGGGAGCAGTGACTGTCACGGTGTGTTACTGTATCGGGGGGAAGCAGTGACTGTCACGGTGTGTTACAGTATCGGGGGGAAGCAGTGACTGTCATGGTGTGTTACAGTATCAGGGGGAGCAGTGACTGTCACGGTGTGTTACAGTATCGTGTGGATCAGTGACTGTCACGGTGTGTTACAGTATCAGGGGGAGCAGTGACTGTCACGGTGTGTTACAGTATCGGGGGGGAGCAGTGACTGTCACGGTGTGTTACAGTATCGGGGGGAGCCGTGACTGTCACGTTGTGTTACAGTAACGGGGGGAGCAGTGACTGTCACGGTGTGTTACAGTAACGGGGGAGCAGTGACTGTCACGGTGTGTTACAGTAACGGGGGAGCAGTGACTGTCACGGTGTGTTACAGTATCGAGGGGAGCAGTGACTGTCACGTTGTGTTACAGTATCGGGGGAAGCAGTGACTGTCACGGTGTGTTACATTATCGAGGGGAGCAGTGACTGTCACAGTGTGTTACAGTATCAGGGGGAGCAGTGACTGTCACGGTGTGTTACGATATCGGGGGCAGCAGTGACTGTCACGGTGTGTTACAGTATCAGGGGGAGCAGTGACTGTCACGGTGTGTTACTGTATCGGGGAGAAGCAGTGACTGTCACGGTGTGTTACAGTATCGGGGGGAAGCAGTGACTGTCAAGGTGTGTTACAGTATCAGGGGGAGCAGTGACTGTCACGGTGTGTTACAGTATCGTGGGGATCAGTGACTTTCACGGTGTGCTACAGTATTGGGGGGAGCAGTGACTGTCACAGTGTGTTACAGTAATGGGGGAGCAGTGACTGTCACGGTGTGTTACAGTATCGCGGGGATCAGCGACTGTCACAGTGTGTTACAGTATCAGGGGGAGCAGTGACTGTCACGGTGTGTTACAGTATCGGGGGGAGCAGTGACTGTCACGGTGTGTTACAGTATCGGGGGAGCAGTGACTGTCACGGTGTGTTACAGTATCGGGGGCAGCAGTGACTGTCACGGTGTGTTACAGTATCGCGGGGATCAGTGACTGTCACAGTGTGTTACAGTATCAGGGGGAGCAGTGACTGTCACGGTGTGTTACAGTATCGGGGGAATCAGTGACTGTCACAGTGTGTTACAGTATCGGGGGGATCAGTGACTGTCACGGTGTGTTACAGTATCGGGGGGAGCAGTGACTGTCACGGTGTGTTACAGTATCGGGGGGATCAGTGACTGTCACGGTGTGTTACAGTATCGGGGGGATCAGTGACTGTCACGGTGTGTTACAGTATCGGGGGGAGCAGTGACTGTCACGGTGTGTTACAGTATCGGGGGGAACAGTGACTGTCACGGTGTGTTACAGTATCAGGGGGATCAGTGACTGTCACGGTGTGTTACAGTATCGGGGGAGCAGTGACTGTCACAGTGTGTTACAGTATCGAGGGGGAGCAGTGAATGTCATGGTGTATTACAGTATCAGGGGGAGCAGTGAATGTCATGGTGTATTACAGTATCGGGGGAGCAGTGAATGTCACGGTGTGTTACAGTATCAGGGGGAGCAGTGACTGTCTCGGTGTGTTCCAGTAATGGGGGGATCAGTGACTGTCACAGTGTGTTACAGTATCGAGGGGAGCAGTGACTGTCACGGTGTGTTACAGTATCGGGGGAGCAGTGATTGTCACAGTGTGTTACAGTATCGGGGGGATCAGTGACTGTCACGGTGTGTTACATTAACGGGGGGAGCAGTGACTGTCACGGTGTGTTACAGTATCGGGGGAAGCAGTGACTGTCACGGTGTGTTACACTCTCAGGGGGAGCAGTGACTGTCACGGTGTGTTACAGTATCAGGGGGAGCACTGACTGTCACGGTGAGTTACAGTATCGGGGGGAGCAGTGACTGTCATGGTATGTTACAGTAACGGGGGGAGCAGTGACTTTCACGGTGTGTTACAGTATCGGGTGTTTCAGTGACTGTCACGGTGTGTTACAGTAACGGGGGGAGCTGTGACTGTCACGGTGTGTTACAGTATCGGGGGAAGCAGTGACTGTCACAGTGTGTTACAGTAACGGGGGAGCAGTGACTGTCACAGTGTGTTACAGTATCGCGGGGAGCAGTGACTGTCACGGTGTGTTACAGTATCAGGGGGATCAGTGACTGTCACAGTGTGTTACAGTATCAGGGGGAGCAGTGACTGTCACGGTGTGTTACAGTATCAGGGGGATCAGTGACTGTCACGGTGTGTTACAATATCGGGGGGAGCAGTGACTGTCACGGTGTGTTACAGTATCAGGGGGAGCAGTGACTGTCACGGTGTGTTACAGTATCAGGGGGAGAAGTGACTGTCACGGTGTGTTACAGTATCAGGGGGAGCAGTGACTGTCACAGTGTGTTACAGTATCAGGGGGAGCAGTGACTGTCACGGTGTGTTACAGTATCAGGGGGAGCAGTGACTGTCACGGTGTGTTACAGTATCAGGGGGAGCAGTGACTGTCACAGTGTGTTACAGTATCAGGGGGAGCAGTGACTGTCACGGTGTGTTACAGTATCGGGGGGAGCAGTGACTGTCACGGTGTGTTACAGTATCGGGGGGAGCAGTGACTGTCACGGTGTGTTACAGTATCGGGGGGAGCAGTGACTGTCACGGTGTGTTACAGTATCAGGGGGATCAGTGACTGTCACGGTGTGTTACAGTATCGGGGGGAGCAGTGACTGTCACGGTGTGTTACAGTATCGGGTGGATCAGTGACTGTCATGGTGTGTTACAGTATCGGGGGCAGCAGTGACTGTCACGGTGTGTTACAGTATCGGGGGAAGCAGTGACTGTCACAGTGTGTTACAGTATCGGGGGGAGCAGTGACTGTCATGGTGTGTTACAGTAACGGGGGTAGCAGTGACTGTCACGGTGTGTTACAGTATCAGGGGGAGCAGTGACTGTCACGGTGTGTTCCAATATCAGGGGGAGCAGTGACTGTCACAGTATGTTACAGTATCAGGGGGAGCAGTGACTGTCACGGTGTGTTACAGTATCGGGGGAAGCAGTGACTGGCACAGTGTGTTACAGTATCAGGGGGAGCAGTGACTGTCACGGTGTGTTACAGTATCAGGGGGAGCAGTGACTGTCACGGTGTGTTACAGTATCAGGGGGAGCAGTGACTGTCACGGTGTGTTACAGTATCAGGGGGAGCAGTGACTGTCACGGTGTGTTACAGTATCGGGGGGAGCCGTGACTGTCACGTTGTGTTACAGTAACGGGGGGAGCAGTGACTTTCACAGTGTGTTACAGTATCGGGGGGAGCCGTGACTGTCACGTTGTGTTACAGTAACGGGGGGAGCAGTGACTTTCACGGTGTGTTACAGTATCAGGGGGATCAGTGACTGTCACGGTGTGTTACAGTAACGGGGGGAGCAGTGACTGTCACGGGGTGTTACAATATCGGGGGGAGCTGTGACTGTCACGGTGTGTTACAGTATCGAGGGGAGCAGTGACTGTCACAGTGTGTTACAGTATCAGGGGGAGCAGTGACTGTCACGGTGTGTTACAGTATCGAGGGGAGCAGTGACTGTCACAGTGTGTTACAGTATCGGGGGAGCAGTGTCTGTCACGTTGTGTTAAGTTATCAGGGGGAGCAGTGACTGTCACTGTGTGTAACAGTATAAGGGGAGCAGTGACTGTCACTGTGTGTTACAGTATCGGGGGAAGCAGTGACTGTCACGGGGTGTTACAGTATCAGGGGGAGCAGTGACTGTCACGGTGTGTTACAGTAACGGGGGGAGCAGTGACTGTCACAGTGTGTTACAGTAACGGGGGGAGCAGTGACTTTCACAGTGTGTTACAGTATTGGGGGGATCAGTGACTGTCACGGTGTGTTACAGTATCGGGGGAAGCAGTGACTGTCACAGTGTGTTACAGTATCAGGGGGAGCACTGACTGTCACTGTGTGTTACAGTATCAGGGGGAGCAGTGACTGTCACGGTGTGTTACAGTAACGGGGGGATCAGTGACTGTCACGGTGTGTTACAGTATCGGGGGGAGCAGTGACTGTCATGGTGTGTTACAGTATCGGGGTGAGCCGTGACTGTCACGTTGTGTTACAATATCAGGGGGAGCAGTGACTGTCACGGTGTGTTACTGTATCGGGGGGAAGCAGTGACTGTCACTGTGTGTTACAGTATCGGGGGGAGCAGTGACTGTCATGGTGTGTTACAGTATCGGGGTGAGCCGTGACTGTCACGTTGTGTTACAGTATCAGGGGGATCAGTGACTGTCACGGTGTGTTACAGTAACGGGGGGAGCAGTGACTGTCACGGTGTGTTACAGTATCAGGGGGATCAGTGACTGTCACGGTGTGTTACAGTATCGTGGGGATCAGTGACTTTCACGGTGTGCTACAGTATCGGGGGGAGCAGTGACTGTCACGGTGTGTTACAGTATCAGGGGGAGCAGTGACTGTCACGGTGTGTTACTGTATCGGGGAGAAGCAGTGACTGTCACGGTGTGTTACAGTATCGGGGGGAAGCAGTGACTGTCATGGTGTGTTACAGTATCAGGGGGAGCAGTGACTGTCACGGTGTGTTACTGTATCGGGGAGAAGCAGTGACTGTCACGGTGTGTTACAGTATCAGGGGGAGCAGTGACTGTCACGGTGTGTTACTGTATCGGGGAGAAGCAGTGACTGTCACGGTGTGTTACTGTATCGGGGAGAAGCAGTGACTGTCACGGTGTGTTACAGTATCGGGGGGATCAGTGACTTTCACGGTGTGTTACAGTATCGGGGGGAGCAGTGACTGTCATGGTGTGTTACAGTATCGGGGGGATCAGTGACTTTCACGGTGTGTTACAGTATCGGGGGGAGCAGTGACTGTCACGGTGTGTTACAGTATCAGGGGGAGCAGTGACTGTCATGGTGTGTTACAGTATCGTGGGGATCAGTGACTTTCACGGTGTGTTACAGTAACGGGGGGAGCAGTGACTGTCACGGTGTGTTACAGTAATGGGGGAGCAGTGACTGTCACGGTGTGTTACAGTATCAGGGGGAGAAGTGACTGTCACGGTGTGGGACAGTAATGGGGGAGCAGTGACTGTCACGGTGTGTTACAGTATCAGGAGCAGCAGTGACTGTCACGGTGTGTTACAGTATCAGGGGGAGCAGTGACTGTCACGGTGTGTTACAGTATCAGGAGCAGCAGTGACTGTCACGTTGTGTTACAGTATCGGGGGAAGCAGTGACTGTCACGGTGTGTTACAGTATCAGGGGGAGCACTGACTGTCACGGTGTGTTACAGTAACGGGGGGAGCAGTGACTGTCACGGTGTGTTACAGTATCAGGGGGAGAAGTGACTGTCACGGTGTGTTACAGTATCAGGAGGAGCAGTGACTGTCACGGTGTGTTAGAGTATCAGGGGGAGCACTGACTGTCACATATGGTTACAGTATCGGGGGGAGCAGTGACTGTCACGGTGTGTTACAGTATCGGGGGGAGCAGTGACTGTCATGGTGTGTTACAGTATCGGGGGGAGCAGTGACTTTCACGGTGTGTTACAGTATCGGGGGGATCAGTGACTATCACGGTGTGTTACAGTAACGGGGGGAGCAGTGACTGTCACGGTGTGTTACAGTATCGGGGGAAGCAGTGACTGTCACGGTGTGTTACAGTATCAGGGGGAGCAGTGACTGTCACGGTGTGTTACAGTATCAGGGGGAGCAGTGACTGTCACGGTGTGTTACAGTATCGGGGGGAGCAGTGACTGTCATGGTGTGTTACAGTAACGGGGGAAGCAGTGACTGTCACAGTGTGTTACAGTATCGGGGGGATCAGTGACTTTCACGGTGTGTTACAGTATCGTGGGGATCAGTGACTTTCACGGTGTGCTACAGTATCGGGGGGAGCAGTGACTGTCACAGTGTGTTACAGTAATGGGGGAGCAGTGACTGTCACGGTGTGTTACAGTATCAGGGGGAGAAGTGACTGTCACAGTGTGTTACAGTATCAGGGGGAGCAGTGACTGTCACGGTGTGTTACAGTATCGGGGGGAGCAGTGACTGTCACGGTGTGTTACAGTATCGGGGGGAGCAGTGACTGTCACGGTGTGTTACAGTATCGGGGGGAGCAGTGACTGTCACGGTGTGTTACAGTATCAGGGGGAGCAGTGACTGTCACGGTGTGTTACAGTATCAGGAGCAGCAGTGACTGTCACGGTGTGTTACAGTATCAGGGGGAGCAGTGACTGTCACGGTGTGTTACAGTATCAGGGGGAGCAGTGACTGTCACAGTGTGTTACAGTATCAGGGGGAGCAGTGACTGTCACGGTGTGTTACAGTATCAGGGGGAGCAGTGACTGTCACAGTGTGTTACAGTATCAGGGGGAGCAGTAACTGTCACGGTGTGTTAGAGTATCAGGGGGAGAAGTGACTGTCACGGTGTGTTACAGTATCAGGAGGAGCAGTGACTGTCACGGTGTGTTACAGTATCAGGGGGAGCACTGACTGTCACATATGGTTACAGTATCGGGGGGAGCAGTGACTGTCACGGTGTGTTACAGTATCGGGGGGAGCAGTGACTGTCACGGTGTGTTACAGTATCGGGGGGAGCAGTTACTGTCACGGTGTGTTACAGTATCAGGGGGAGCAGTGACTGTCACGGTGTGTTACAGTAACGGGGGGAGCAGTGACTGTCACGGTGTGTTACAGTAACGGGGGGAGCAGTGACTGTCACGGTGTGTTACAGTATCGGGGGAGCAGTGACTGTCACAGTGTGTTAGAGTATCAGGGGGAGCACTGACTGTCACATATGGTTACAGTATCGGGGGGAGCAGTGACTGTCACGGTGTGTTACAGTATCGGGGGGAGCAGTGACTGTCACGGTGTGTTACAGTATCGGGGGGAGCAGTTACTGTCACGGTGTGTTACAGTATCAGGGGGAGCAGTGACTTTCACGGTGTGTTACAGTATCGGGGGGATCAGTGACTATCACGGTGTGTTACAGTAACGGGGGGAGCAGTGACTGTCACGGTGTGTTACAGTATCAGGGGGAGCAGTGACTGTCACAGTGTGTTACAGTATCAGGGGGAGCAGTGACTGTCACAGTGTGTTACAGTATCGGGGGAAGCAGTGACTGTCACAGTGTGTTACAGTATCAGGGGGAGCAGTGACTGTCACAGTGTGTTACAGTATCGGGGGGAGCAGTGACTGTCATGGTGTGTTACAGTAACGGGGGAAGCAGTGACTGTCACAGTGTGTTACAGTATCGGGGGGATCAGTGACTTTCACGGTGTGTTACAGTATCGTGGGGATCAGTGACTTTCACGGTGTGCTACAGTATCGGGGGGAGCAGTGACTGTCACAGTGTGTTACAGTAATGGGGGAGCAGTGACTGTCACGGTGTGTTACAGTATCAGGGGGAGAAGTGACTGTCACAGTGTGTTACAGTATCAGGGGGAGAAGTGACTGTCACGGTGTGTTACAGTATCAGGGGGAGCAGTGACTGTCACGGTGTGTTACAGTATCGGGGGGATCAGTGACTGTCACGGTGTGTTAGAGTATCAGGGGGAGCAGTGACTGTCACGGTGTGTTACAGTATCAGGAGGAGCAGTGACTGTCACGGTGTGTTAGAGTATCAGGGGGAGCAGTGACTGACACAGTGTGTTACAGTATCAGGGGGAGCAGTGACTGTCACGGTGTGTTAGAGTATCAGGGGGAGCAGTGACTGTCACAGTGTGTTACAGTATCAGGAGGAGCAGTGACTGTCACGGTGTGTTACAGTATCAGGGGGAGCAGTGACTGTCACGGTGTGTTACAGTATCGGGGGGAGCAGTGACTGTCACGGTGTGTTACAGTATCGGGGGGAGCAGTGACTGTCACAGTGTGTTACAGTATCAGGGGGAGCAGTGACTGTCACGGTGTGTTACAGTAACGGGGGGAGCAGTGACTTTCACGGTGTGTTACAGTATCGGGGGGATCAGTGACTATCACGGTGTGTTACAGTAACGGGGGGAGCAGTGACTGTCACGGTGTGTTACAGTATCGGGGGAAGCAGTGACAATCACAGTGTGTTACAGTATCGGGGGATCAGTGACTGTCACGGTGTGTTACAGTATCGGGGGGAGCAGTGACTGTCACGGTGTGTTACAATATCGGGGGGAGCAGTGACTGTCACGGTGTGTTACAATAACGGGGGGAGCAGTGACTGTCACGGTGTGTTACAATATCGGGGGGAGCAGTGACTGTCACGGTGTGTTACAGTAACGGGGGGAGCAGTGACTTTCACGGTGTGTTACAGTAACGGGGGGAGCAGTGACTGTCACGGTGTGTTACAGTATCGGGGGGAGCAGTGACTGTCACGGTGTGTTACAGTAACGGTGGGAGCAGTGACTGTCACGGTGTGTTACAGTATCGGGGGGATCAGTGACTGTCACGGTGTGTTACAGAAACGGGGGGAGCAGTGACTGTCACGGTGTGTTACAGTATCGGGGGAAGCAGTGACTGTCACAGTGTGTTACAGTATCAGGGGGAGCAGTGACTGTCACGGTGTGTTACAGTATCGGGGGGAGCAGTGACTGTCACAGTGTGTTACAGTATCAGGGGGAGCAGTGACTGTCACGGTGTGTTACAGTAACGGGGGGAGCAGTGACTGTCATGGTGTGTTACAGTATCGGGGGGAGCCGTGACTGTCACGTTGTGTTACAGTATCAGGGGGAGCAGTGACTTTCACAGTTTGTTACTGTATCAGGGGGATCAGTGACTGTCACGGTGTGTTACAGTATCGAGGGGAGCAGTGACTGTCACAGTGTGTTACAGTATCGGGGGGAGCAGTGACTTTCACAGTTTGTTACTGTATCAGGGGGATCAGTGACTGTCACGGTGTGTTACAGTAACGGGGGGAGCAGTGACTGTCACGGTGTGTTACAATATCGGGGGGAGCAGTGACAGTCACGGTGTGTTATAGTATCGGGGGGAGCAGTGACTGTCATGGTGTGTTACAGTATCAGGGGGATCAGTGACTGTCACGGTGTGTTACAGTATCGGGGTGAGCCGTGACTGTCACATTGTGTTACAGTATCAGGGGGATCAGTGACTGTCACGGTGTGTTACAGTAACGGGGGGACCAGTGACTGTCACGGTGTGTTACAGTATCAGGGGGATCAGTGACTGTCACGGTGTGTTACAGTATCGAGCGGAGCAGTGACTGTCACAGTGTGTTACAGTATCGGGGCAAGCAGTGACTGTCACGGTGAGTTACAGTATCAGGGGGAGCAGTGACTGTCACAGTGTGTTACAGTATCAGGGGGAGCAGTGACTGTCACGGTGTGTTACAGTAACGGGGGGATCAGTGATTGTCACGGTGTGTTACAGTATCGGGGGGAGCAGTGACTGTCACGGTGTTTTACAGTAACGGGGGGAGCAGTGACTGTCACGGTGTGTTACAATATCGGGGGGAGCAGTGACTGTCACGGTGTGTTCCAGTAACGGGGGTAGCAGTGACTTTCACGGTGTGTTACAGTATCGGGGGGATCAGTGACTGTCACGGTGTGTTACAATAACGGGGGGAGCAGTGACTGTCACGGTGTGTTACAGTATCGGGGGAGCAGTGACTGTCACAGTGTGTTACAGTATCGGGGGAGCACTGACTGTCACGGTGTGTTACAGTATCGGGGGGAGCAGTGACTGTCACGGTGTGTTACAGTATCGGGGGAGCAGTGACTGTCACAGTGTGTTACAGTATCGGGGGAGCACTGACTGTCACGGTGTGTTACAGTATCGGGGGGAGCAGTGACTGTCACGGTGTGTTACAGTATCAGGGGGAGCACTGACTGTCACGGTGTGTTACAGTATCGGGGGGATCAGAGACTGTCACAGGGTGTTACAGTAACGGCGGGAGCAGTGACTGTCATGGTATGTTACAGTATCGGGGGGAGCCGTGACTGTCACGTTGTGTTCCAGTAACGGGGGGAGCAGTGACTTTCACGGTGTGTTACAGTATCAGGGGGATCAGTGACTGTCACAGTGTGTTACAGTATCGGGGGGAGCAGTGACTGTCACGGTGTGTTACAGTATAAGGGGAGCAGTGACTGTCACAGTGTGTTACAGTATCGGGGGAAGCAGTGACTGTCACGGTGTGTTACAGTATCAGGGGGAGCAGTGACTGTCACGGTGTGTTACAGTATCAGGGGGAGCAGTGACTGTCACGGTGTGTTACAGTATCGGGGGGAGCAGTGACTGTCACGGTGTGTTACAGGATCAGGGGGAGCAGTGACTGTCACGGTGTGTTACAGTATCGGGGGGAGCAGTGACTGTCACGGTGTGTTACAGTATCAGGGGGAGCAGTGACTGTCACGGTGTGGGACAGTAATGGGGGAGCAGTGACTGTCACGGTGTGTTACAGTATCAGGGGGAGCAGTGACTGTCACGGTGTGTTACAGTATCAGGGGGAGCAGTGACTGTCACGGTGTGTTACAGTATCGGGGGAAGCAGTGACTGTCACGGTGTGTTACAGTATCGGGGGGAGCAGTGACTGTCATGGTGTGTTACAGTATCAGGGGGAGCAGTGACTGTCACGGTGTGTTACAGTATCAGGGGGAGCAGTGACTGTCACGGTGTGTTACAGTATCGGGGGGAGCAGTGACTGTCATGGTGTGTTACAGTATCAGGGGGAGCAGTGACTGTCACGGTGTGTTACAGTATCGGGGGGATCAGTGACTTTCACGGTGTGTTACAGTAACGGGGGTAGCAGTGACTGTCACGGTGTGTTACAGTAACGGGGGGAGTAGTGACTTTCACGGTGTGTTACAGTATCGGGGGGATCAGTGACTGTCACGGTGTGTTACAGTATCGGGGGAGCAGTGACTGTCACAGTGTGTTACAGTATCGGGGGGAGCAGTGACTGTCACGGTGTGTTACAGTAACGGGGGGAGTAGTGACTTTCACGGTGTGTTACAGTATCGGGGGGAGCAGTGACTGTCACGGTGTGTTACAGTATCGGGGGAGCAGTGACTGTCACGGTGTGTTACAGTATCAGGGGGAATCAGTGACTGTCACGGTGTGTTACAGTATCGGGGGGAGCAGTGACTGTCACGGTGTGTTACAGTAACGGGTGTAGCAGTGACTGTCACGGTGTGTTAAAGTATCGGGGGAATCAGTGACTGTCACAGTGTGTTACAGTATCAGGGGGAGCAGTGACTGTCACGGTGTGTTACAGTATCGGGGGGAGCGGTGACTGTCACAGTGTGTTACAGTATCGGGGGGATCAGTGACTTTCACGGTGTGTTACAGTAACGGGGGTAGCAGTGACTGTCACGGTGTGTTACAGTAACGGGGGGAGCAGTGACTTTCACGGTGTGTTACAGTATCGGGGGGATCAGTGACTGTCACGGTGTGTTACAGTAACGGGTGTAGCAGTGACTGTCACGGTGTGTTAAAGTATCGGGGGAATCAGTGACTGTCACAGTGTGTTACAGTATCAGGGGGAGCAGTGACTGTCACGGTGTGTTACAGTATCAGGGGGAATCAGTGACTGTCACGGTGTGTTACAGTATCGGGGGGAATCAGTGACTGTCACGGTGTGTTACAGTAACGGGTGTAGCAGTGACTGTCACGGTGTGTTACAGTATCAGGGGGAGCAGTGACTGTCACGGTGTGTTACAGTATCAGGGGGAATCAGTGACTGTCACGGTGTGTTACAGTATCGGGGGGAGCAGTGACTGTCACAGTGTGTTACAGTATCAGGGGGAGCAGTGACTGTCACGGTGTGTTACAGTATCAGGGGGAATCAGTGACTGTCACAGTGTGTTACAGTATCAGGGGTAGCAGTGACTTTCACGGTGTGTTACAGTATCAGGGGGATCAGTGACTGTCATGGTGTGTTACAGTATCGGGGGGAGCAGTGACTGTCACAGTGTGTTACAGTATCAGGGGTAGCAGTGACTTTCACGGTGTGTTACAGTAACGGGGGGAGCAGTGACTGTCATGGTGTGTTACAGTATCGGGGGGAGCAGTGACTGTCACGGTGTGTTACAGTATCGGGGGGAGCAGTGACTGTCACAGTGTGTTACAGTATCGGGGGGAGCAGTGACTGTCACGGTGTGTTACATTATCGCGGGGAGCAGTGACAGTCACAGTGTGTTACAGTATCGAGGGGGAGCAGTGACTGTCACGGTGTGTTACAGTAACGGGGGGAGCAGTGACTGTCACGGTGTGTTACAGTATCGAGGGGAGCAGTGACTGTCACGGTGTGTTACAGTATCGAGGGGAGCAGTGACTGTCACGTTGTGTTACAGTATCAGGGGGAGCAGTGACTGTCACGGTGTGTTACAGTATCAGGGGGAGCAGTGACTGTCACGGTGTGGTACAGTATCAGGGGGAGCAGTGACTGTCACGGTGTGTTACAGTAACGGGGGAGCAGTGACTGTCACGGTGTGTTACAGTATCGGGGGGAGCAGTGACTGTCACGGTGTGTTACAGTAACGGGGGGAGCAGTGACTGTCTCGGTGTGTTACAGTAACGGGGGGAGCAGTGACTGTCTCGGTGTGTTACAGTATCGGGGGGAGCAGTGACTGTCACGGTGTGTTACAGTATCGGGGGGAGCAGTGACTGTCACGGTGTGTTAGAGTATCAGGGGGAGCAGTGACTGTCACGGTGTGTTACAGTAACGGGGGGAGCAGTGACTGTCTCGGTGTGTTACAGTATCAGGGGAAGCTGTGACTTTCACAGTGTGTTACAGTATCAGGGGGAGCAGTGACTGTCACGGTGTGTTACAGTATCGGGGGGAGCCGTGACTGTCATGTTGTGTTACAGTAACGGGGGGAGCAGTGACTGTCACGGTGTGTTCCAGTAACGGGGGAGCAGTGACTGTCACGGTGTGTTACAGTATCGGGGGGAGCCGTGACTGTCACGTTGTGTTACAGTAACGCGGGGAGCAGTGACTTTCACGGTGTGTTACAGTATCAGGGGGATCAGTGACTGTCACGGTGTGTTACAGTAACGGGGGGAGCAGTGACTGTCACGGTGTGTTACAGTATCAGGGGGAGCAGTGACTGTCACGGTGTGTTACAGTAACGGGGGGAGCAGTGACTGTCACGGTGTGTTACAATATCGGGGGGAGCAGTGACTGTCACTGTGTGTAACAGTATAAGGGGAGCAGTGACTGTCACAGTGTGTTACAATATCGGGGGGAGCAGTGACTGTCACGTTGTGTTACAGTAACGGGGGGAGCAGTGACTGTCACGGTGTGTTACAGTATCGGGGGGAGCCGTGACTGTCACGTTGTGTTACAGTAACGGGGGGAGCAGTGACTTTCACGGTGTGTTACAGTATCAGGGGGATCAGTGACTGTCACGGTGTGTTACAGTAACGGGGGGAGCAGTGACTGTCACGGTGTGTTACAGTATCAGGGGGAGCACTGACTGTCATGGTGTGTTACAGTAACGGGGGGAGCAGTGACTGTCACGGTGTGTTCCAGTAACGGGGGGAGCAGTGACTGTCCCGGTGTGTTACAGTATCGGGGGGAGCCGTGACTGTCACGTTGTGTTACAGTAACGGGGGGAGCAGTGACTTTCACGGTGTGTTCCAGTAACGGGGGGAGCAGTGACTGTCACGGTGTGTTACAGTATCGGGGGGAGCAGTGACTGTCACGGTGTGTTACAGTATCGGGGGGAGCAGTGACTTTCACGGTGTGTTACAGTATCGGGGGGATCAGTGACTGTCACGGTGTGTTACAGTAACGGGGGGAGCAGTGACTGTCTCGGTGTGTTACAGTAACGGGGGGAGCAGTGACTGTCTCGGTGTGTTACAGTATCAGGGGGAGCAGTGACTGTCACAGTGTGTTACAGTAATGGGGGAGCAGTGACTGTCACGGTGTGTTACAGTATCAGGGGGAGCAGTGACTGTGACGGTGTGTTACAGTATCAGGGGGAGCAGTGACAGTCACGGTGTGTTACAGTATCAGGGGGAGCAGTGACTGTCACGGTGTGTTACAGTATCAGGGGGAGCAGTGACTGTGACGGTGTGTTACAGTATCAGGGGGAGCAGTGACTGTCACGGTGTGTTACAGTATCAGGGGGAGCAGTGACTGTGACGGTGTGTTACAGTATCAGGGGGAGCAGTGACAGTCACGGTGTGTTACAGTATCAGGGGGAGCAGTGACTGTGACGGTGTGTTACAGTATCAGGGGGAGCAGTGACTGTCACGGTGTGTTACAGTATCAGGGGGAGCAGTGACTGTGACGGTGTGTTACAGTATCAGGGGGAGCAGTGACAGTCACGGTGTGTTACAGTATCAGGGGGAGCAGTGACTGTCACGGTGTGTTACAGTATCAGGGGGAGCAGTGACTGTCACAGTGTGTTACAGTATCAGGGGGAGCAGTGACTGTCACGGTGTGTTACAGTATCGGGGGGATCAGTGACTGTCACGGTGTGTCACAGTATCAGGGGGAGCAGTGACTGTCACAGTGTGTTACAGTATCAGGGGGAGCAGTGACTGTCACGGTCGGTTACTGTATCGGGGGGAGCAGTGACTGTCACAGTGTGTTACAGTATCAGGGGGAGCAGTGACTGTCACGGTGTGTTACAGTATCAGGGGGAGCAGTGACTGTCACAGTGTGTTACAGTATCAGGGGAGCAGTGACTGTCACGGTGTGTTACAGTATCAGGGGGAGCAGTGACTGTCACGGTGTGTTACAGTATCAGGGGGAGCAGTGACTGTCACAGTGTGTTACAGTATCAGGGGGAGCA
Source organism: Chiloscyllium punctatum (assembly GCF_047496795.1). Taxonomy (NCBI): domain Eukaryota; kingdom Metazoa; phylum Chordata; class Chondrichthyes; order Orectolobiformes; family Hemiscylliidae; genus Chiloscyllium; species Chiloscyllium punctatum. The sequence continues at coordinate 20,468,745 of NC_092760.1, forward strand.
CTGACTGTCACGGTGTGTTACAGTATCAGGGGGAGCAGTGACTGTCACGGTGTGTTACAGTATCAGGGGGAGCAGTGACTGTCACGGTGTGTTACAGTATCAGGGGGAGCAGTGACTGTCACAGTGTGTTACAGTATCAGGGGGAGCACTGGCTGTCACGGTGTGTTACAGTATCAGGGGGAGCACTGGCTGTCACGGTGTGTTACAGTATCAGGGGGAGCACTGACTGTCACGGTGTGTTACAGTATCAGGGGGAGCACTGACTGTCACAGTGTGTTACAGTATCAGGGGGAGCAGTGACTGTCACAGTGTGTTACAGTATCAGGGGGAGCACTGGCTGTCACGGTGTGTTACAGTATCAGGGGGAGCACTGACTGTCACAGTGTGTTACAGTATCAGGGGGAGCACTGGCTGTCACAGTGTGTTACAGTATCAGGGGGAGCACTGACTGTCACGGTGTGTTACAGTATCGGGGTGAGCAGTGACTGTCACGGTGTGTTACAGTAACGGGGGGAGCAGTGACTGTCACAGTGTGTTACAGTATCAGGGGGAGCACTGGCTGTCACGGTGTGTTACAGTATCAGGGGGAGCACTGACTGTCACGGTGTGTTACAGTATCGTGGGGAGCAGTGACTGTCTCAGTGTGTTACAGTATCAGGGGGAGCACTGGCTGTCACGGTGTGTGACAGTATCAGGGGGAGCACTGACTGTCACGGTGTGTTACAGTAACGGGGGGAGCAGTGACTGTCATGGTGTGTTACAGTATCGGAGGGAGCCGTGACTGTCACGTTGTGTTACAGTAACGGGGGGAGCAGTGACTTTCACGGTGTGTTACAGTATCAGGGGGATCAGTGACTGTCACGGTGTGTTACAGTAACGGGGGGAGCAGTGACTGTCACAGTGTGTTACAGTATCGGGGGAGCAGTGACTGTCACGGTGTGTTACAGTATCGGGGGTAGCAGTGACTGTCATGGTGTGTTACAGTAACGGGGGTATCAGTGACTTTCACGGTGTGTTACAGTATCGAGGGGAGCAGTGACTGTCACAGTGTGTTACAGTAACGGGGGGAGCAGTGACTGTCACGGTGTGTTACAGTATCGAGGGGAGCAGTGACTGTCACAGTGTGTTACAGTATCAGGGGGAGCAGTGACAGTCACGGTGTGTTACAGTATCGAGGGGAGCAGTGACTGTCACGGTGTGTTACAGTATCGGGGGGAGCAGTGTCTGTCACGTTGTGTTAAGTTATCGGGGGGAGCAGTGACTGTCACTGTGTGTAACAGTATAAGGGGAGCAGTGACTGTCACAGTGTGTTACAGTATCGGGGGAAGCAGTGACTGTCACGGTGTGTTACAGTATCAGGGGGAGCAGTGACTGTCACGGTGTGTTACCGTATCAGGGGGAGCACTGACTGTCACGGTGTGTTACAGTATCGGGGGGAGCAGTGACTGTCACGGTGTGTTACAGTAACGGGGGGAGCAGTGACTTTCACGGTGTGTTACAGTATCGGGGGGATCAGTGACTGTCACAGTGTGTTACAGTAACGGGGGGAGCAGTGACTGTCACGGTGTGTTACAGTATCGGTGGAAGCAGTGACTGTCACAGTGTGTTACAGTATCGGGGGAAGCAGTGACTGTCACGGTGTGTTACAGTATCAGGGGGAGCAGTGACTGTCACGGTGTGTTACCGTATCAGGGGGAGCACTGACTGTCACGGTGTGTTACAGTATCGGGGGGAGCAGTGACTGTCACGGTGTGTTACAGTAACGGGGGGAGCAGTGACTTTCACGGTGTGTTACAGTATCGGGGGGATCAGTGACTGTCACAGTGTGTTACAGTAACGGGGGGAGCAGTGACTGTCACGGTGTGTTACAGTATCGGTGGAAGCAGTGACTGTCACAGTGTGTTACAGTATCAGGGGGAGCACTGACTGTCACGGTGTGTTACAGTAACGGGGGTAGCAGTGACTTTCACGGTGTGTTACAGTATCAGGGGGATCAGTGACTGTCACGGTGTGTTACAGTAACGGGGGGAGCAGTGACTGTCACGGTGTGTCACAGTATCAGGGGGAGCAGTGACTGTCACGGTGTGTTACAGTATCAGGGGGAGCAGTGACTGTCACGGTGTGTTACAGTATCAGGGGGAGCAGTGACTGTCACGGTGTGTTACAGTATCGGGGGGAGCAGTGACTGTAACGGTGTGTTACAGTATCAGGGGGAGCAGTGACTGTAACGGTGTGTTACAGTATCAGGGGGAGCAGTGGAGCAGTGACTGTCACAGTGTGTTACAGTATCGGGGGGAGCAGTGACTGTCACGGTGTGTTACAGTAACGGGGGAGCAGTGACTGTCACGGTGTGTTACAGTAACGGGGGGAGCAGTGACTGTCACGGTGTGTTACAGTAACGGGGGGAGCAGTGACTGTCTCGGTGCGTTACACTAACGGGGGGAGCAGTGACTGTCTCGGTGTGTTACAGTAACGGTGGGAGCAGTGACTGTCACGGTGTGTTACAGTATCGGGGGGAGCAGTAACTGTCACGGTGTGTTACAGTAACGGGGGGAGCAGTGACTGTCTCGGTGTGTTACAGTATCAGGGGAAGCTGTGACTTTCACAGTGTGTTACAGTATCAGGGGGAGCACTGACTGTCACGGTGTGTTACAGTATCGGGGGGAGCAGTGACTGTCACAGTGTGTTACAGTATCAGGGGGAGCACTGGCTGTCACGGTGTGTTACAGTATCAGGGGGAGCACTGACTGTCACGGTGTGTTACAGTATCGGGGGAGCAGTGACTGTCACGGTGTGTTACAGTATCGGGGGGAGCAGTGACTGTCACAGTGTGTTACAGTATCGGGGGAGCAGTGACTGTCACGGTGTGTTACAGTATCGGGGGGAGCAGTGACTGTCACAGTGTGTTACAGTAACGGGGGGAGCAGTGACTGTCACGGTGTGTTACAGTATCGAGGGGAGCAGTGACTGTCACAGTGTGTTACAGTATCAGGGGGAGCAGTGACTGTCACGGTGTGTTACAGTATCGAGGGGAGCAGTGACTGTCACAGTGTGTTACAGTATCAGGGGGAGCAGTGACTGTCACGGTGTGTTACAGTATGGGGGGGTGCAGTGTCTGTCACGTTGTGTTAAGTTATCGGGGGGAGCAGTGACTGTCACTGTGTGTAACAGTATAAGGGGAGCAGTGACTGTCACAGTGTGTTACAGTATCGGGGGAAGCAGTGACTGTCACGGTGTGTTACAGTATCAGGGGGAGCAGTGACTGTCACGGTGTGTTACCGTATCAGGGGGAGCAGTGACTGTCACGGTGTGTAACAGTATAAGGGGAGCAGTGACTGTCACAGTGTGTTACAGTATCAGGGGGAGCAGTGACTGTCACGGTGTGTTACAGTATCAGGGGGAGCAGTGACTGTCACGGTGTGTTACAGTATCAGGGGGAGCAGTGACTGTCACGGTGTGTTACAGTATCAGGGGGAGCACTGAGTGTCACGGTGTGTTACAGTATCGGGGAGAGCAGTGACTGTCACGGTGTGTTACAGTAACGGGGGGAGCAGTGACTTTCACGGTGTGTTACAGTATCGGGGGGATCAGTGACTGTCACGGTGTGTTACAGTAACGGGGGGAGCAGTGACTGTCACGGTGTGTTACAGTATCGGGGGAAGCAGTGACTGTCACGGTGTGTTACAGTATCAGGGGGATCAGTGACTGTCACGGTGTGTTACAGTAACGGGGGGAGCAGTGACTGTCACGGTGTGTCACAGTATCGGGGGAGCACTGGCTGTCACAGTGTGTTACAGTATCAGGGGGAGCACTGACTGTCACGGTGTGTTACAGTATCGGGGTGAGCAGTGACTGTCACGGTGTGTTACAGTAACGGGGGGAGCAGTGACTGTCACAGTGTGTTACAGTATCAGGGGGAGCACTGGCTGTCACGGTGTGTTACAGTATCAGGGGGAGCACTGACTGTCACGGTGTGTTACAGTATCGGGGGGAGCAGTGACTGTCTCAGTGTGTTACAGTATCAGGGGGAGCACTGGCTGTCACGGTGTGTGACAGTATCAGGGGGAGCACTGACTGTCACGGTGTGTTACAGTAACGGGGGGAGCAGTGACTGTCACGGTGTGTTACAGTATCGGAGGGAGCCGTGACTGTCACGTTGTGTTACAGTAACGGGGGGAGCAGTGACTTTCACGGTGTGTTACAGTATCAGGGGGATCAGTGACTGTCACGGTGTGTTACAGTAACGGGGGGAGCAGTGACTGTCACGGTGTGTTACAGTATCGGAGGGAGCCGTGACTGTCACGTTGTGTTACAGTAACGGGGGGAGCAGTGACTTTCACGGTGTGTTACAGTATCAGGGGGAGCAGTGACTGTCACGGTGTGTTACAGTATCGGGGGAGCAGTGACTGTCACGGTGTGTTACAGTATCGGGGGTAGCAGTGACTGTCATGGTGTGTTACAGTAACGGGGGTATCAGTGACTTTCACGGTGTGTTACAGTATCGAGGGGAGCAGTGACTGTCACAGTGTGTTACAGTAACGGGGGGAGCAGTGACTGTCACGGTGTGTTACAGTATCGAGGGGAGCAGTGACTGTCACAGTGTGTTACAGTATCAGGGGGAGCAGTGACAGTCACGGTGTGTTACAGTATCGAGGGGAGCAGTGACTGTCACAGTGTGTTACAGTATCGGGGGGAGCAGTGTCTGTCACGTTGTGTTAAGTTATCGGGGGGAGCAGTGACTGTCACTGTGTGTAACAGTATAAGGGGAGCAGTGACTGTCACAGTGTGTTACAGTATCGGGGGAAGCAGTGACTGTCACGGTGTGTTACAGTATCAGGGGGAGCAGTGACTGTCACGGTGTGTTACCGTATCAGGGGGAGCACTGACTGTCACGGTGTGTTACAGTATCGGGGGGAGCAGTGACTGTCACGGTGTGTTACAGTAACGGGGGGAGCAGTGACTTTCACGGTGTGTTACAGTATCGGGGGGATCAGTGACTGTCACAGTGTGTTACAGTAACGGGGGGAGCAGTGACTGTCACGGTGTGTTACAGTATCGGTGGAAGCAGTGACTGTCACAGTGTGTTACAGTATCGGGGGAAGCAGTGACTGTCACGGTGTGTTACAGTAACGGGGGTATCAGTGACTTTCACGGTGTGTTACAGTATCGAGGGGAGCAGTGACTGTCACAGTGTGTTACAGTAACGGGGGGAGCAGTGACTGTCACGGTGTGTTACAGTATCGAGGGGAGCAGTGACTGTCACAGTGTGTTACAGTATCAGGGGGAGCAGTGACAGTCACGGTGTGTTACAGTATCGAGGGGAGCAGTGGCTGTCAAAGTGTGTTACAGTATCAGGGGGAGCAGTGACTGTCACGGTGTGTTACAGTATCGGGGGGAGCAGTGTCTGTCACGTTGTGTTAAGTTATCGGGGGGAGCAGTGACTGTCACTGTGTGTAACAGTATAAGGGGAGCAGTGACTGTCACAGTGTGTTACAGTATCGGGGGAAGCAGTGACTGTCACGGTGTGTTACAGTATCAGGGGGAGCAGTGACTGTCACGGTGTGTTACCGTATCAGGGGGAGCACTGACTGTCACGGTGTGTTACAGTATCGGGGGGAGCAGTGACTGTCACGGTGTGTTACAGTAACGGGGGGAGCAGTGACTTTCACGGTGTGTTACAGTATCGGGGGGATCAGTGACTGTCACAGTGTGTTACAGTAACGGGGGGAGCAGTGACTGTCACGGTGTGTTACAGTATCGGTGGAAGCAGTGACTGTCACAGTGTGTTACAGTATCGGGGGAAGCAGTGACTGTCACGGTGTGTTACAGTATCAGGGGGAGCAGTGACTGTCACGGTGTGTTACAGTATCGGGGGGAGCAGTGACTGTCACGGTGTGTTACAGTATCAGGGGGAGCACTGACTGTCACGGTGTGTTACAGTATCGGGGGGAGCAGTGACTGTCACGGTGTGTTACAGTAACGGGGGGAGCAGTGACTTTCACGGTGTGTTACAGTATCGGGGGGATCAGTGACTGTCACGGTGTGTTACAGTAACGGGGGGAGCAGTGACTGTCACGGTGTGTTACAGTATCAGGGGGAGCACTGACTGTCACGGTGTGTTACAGTATCGGGGGGAGCAGTGACTGTCACGGTGTGTTACAGTAACGGGGGGAGCAGTGACTTTCACGGTGTGTTACAGTATCGGGGGGATCAGTGACTGTCACAGTGTGTTACAGTAACGGGGGGAGCAGTGACTGTCACGGTGTGTTACAGTATCGGTGGAAGCAGTGACTGTCACAGTGTGTTACAGTATCAGGGGGAGCACTGACTGTCACGGTGTGTTACAGTAACGGGGGTAGCAGTGACTTTCACGGTGTGTTACAGTATCAGGGGGATCAGTGACTGTCACGGTGTGTTACAGTAACGGGGGGAGCAGTGACTGTCACGGTGTGTCACAGTATCAGGGGGAGCAGTGACTGTCACGGTGTGTTACAGTAACGGGCGGAGCAGTGACTGTCACGGTGTGTTACAGTATCAGGGGGAGCAGTGACTGTAACGGTGTGTTACAGTATCAGGGGGAGCAGTGGAGCAGTGACTGTCACAGTGTGTTACAGTATCGGGGGGAGCAGTGACTGTCACGGTGTGTTACAGTAACGGGGGAGCAGTGACTGTCACGGTGTGTTACAGTAACGGGGGGAGCAGTGACTGTCACGGTGTGTTACAGTAACGGGGGGAGCAGTGACTGTCTCGGTGCGTTACACTAACGGGGGGAGCAGTGACTGTCTCGGTGTGTTACAGTAACGGTGGGAGCAGTGACTGTCACGGTGTGTTACAGTATCGGGGGGAGCAGTGACTGTCACGGTGTGTTACAGTAACGGGGGGAGCAGTGACTGTCTCGGTGTGTTACAGTATCAGGGGAAGCTGTGACTTTCACAGTGTGTTACAGTATCAGGGGGAGCACTGACTGTCACGGTGTGTTACAGTATCGGGGGGAGCAGTGACTGTCACAGTGTGTTACAGTATCAGGGGGAGCACTGGCTGTCACGGTGTGTTACAGTATCAGGGGGAGCACTGACTGTCACGGTGTGTTACAGTATCGGGGGAGCAGTGACTGTCACGGTGTGTTACAGTATCGGGGGGAGCAGTGACTGTCACAGTGTGTTACAGTATCGGGGGAGCAGTGACTGTCACGGTGTGTTACAGTATCGGGGGGAGCAGTGACTGTCACAGTGTGTTACAGTAACGGGGGGAGCAGTGACTGTCACGGTGTGTTACAGTATCGAGGGGAGCAGTGACTGTCACAGTGTGTTACAGTATCAGGGGGAGCAGTGACAGTCACGGTGTGTTACAGTATCGAGGGGAGCAGTGACTGTCACAGTGTGTTACAGTATCAGGGGGAGCAGTGACTGTCACGGTGTGTTACAGTATGGGGGGGTGCAGTGTCTGTCACGTTGTGTTAAGTTATCGGGGGGAGCAGTGACTGTCACTGTGTGTAACAGTATAAGGGGAGCAGTGACTGTCACAGTGTGTTACAGTATCGGGGGAAGCAGTGACTGTCACGGTGTGTTACAGTATCAGGGGGAGCAGTGACTGTCACGGTGTGTTACCGTATCAGGGGGAGCAGTGACTGTCACGGTGTGTAACAGTATAAGGGGAGCAGTGACTGTCACAGTGTGTTACAGTATCGGGGGAAGCAGTGACTGTCACGGTGTGTTACAGTATCAGGGGGAGCAGTGACTGTCACGGTGTGTTACAGTATCAGGGGGAGCAGTGACTGTCACGGTGTGTTACAGTATCGGGGGGAGCAGTGACTGTCACGGTGTGTTACAGTATCAGGGGGAGCAGTGACTGTCACGGTGTGTTACAGTATCGGGGGGAGCAGTGACTGTCACGGTGTGTTACAGTATCAGGGGGAGCACTGAGTGTCACGGTGTGTTACAGTATCGGGGAGAGCAGTGACTGTCACGGTGTGTTACAGTAACGGGGGGAGCAGTGACTTTCACGGTGTGTTACAGTATCGGGGGGATCAGTGACTGTCACGGTGTGTTACAGTAACGGGGGGAGCAGTGACTGTCACGGTGTGTTACAGTATCGGGGGAAGCAGTGACTGTCACGGTGTGTTACAGTATCAGGGGGATCAGTGACTGTCACGGTGTGTTACAGTAACGGGGGGAGCAGTGACTGTCACGGTGTGTCACAGTATCAGGGGGAGCACTGGCTGTCACAGTGTGTTACAGTATCAGGGGGAGCACTGACTGTCACGGTGTGTTACAGTATCGGGGTGAGCAGTGACTGTCACTGTGTGTTACAGTAACGGGGGGAGCAGTGACTGTCACAGTGTGTTACAGTATCAGGGGGAGCACTGGCTGTCACGGTGTGTTACAGTATCAGGGGGAGCACTGACTGTCACGGTGTGTTACAGTATCGGGGGGAGCAGTGACTGTCTCAGTGTGTTACAGTATCAGGGGGAGCACTGGCTGTCACGGTGTGTGACAGTATCAGGGGGAGCACTGACTGTCACGGTGTGTTACAGTAACGGGGGGAGCAGTGACTGTCACGGTGTGTCACAGTATCAGGGGGAGCAGTGACTGTCACGGTGTGTTACAGTAACGGGCGGAGCAGTGACTGTCACGGTGTGTTACAGTATCAGGGGGAGCAGTGACTGTAACGGTGTGTTACAGTATCAGGGGGAGCAGTGGAGCAGTGACTGTCACAGTGTGTTACAGTATCGGGGGGAGCAGTGACTGTCACGGTGTGTTACAGTAACGGGGGAGCAGTGACTGTCACGGTGTGTTACAGTAACGGGGGGAGCAGTGACTGTCTCGGTGCGTTACACTAACGGGGGGAGCAGTGACTGTCTCGGTGTGTTACAGTAACGGTGGGAGCAGTGACTGTCACGGTGTGTTACAGTATCGGGGGGAGCAGTGACTGTCACAGTGTGTTACAATATCGGGGGGAGCAGTGACTGTCACGGTGTGTTACAGTATCGGGGGGAGCAGTGACTGTCACGGTGTGTTACAGTAACGGGGGGAGCAGTGACTGTCTCGGTGTGTTACAGTATCAGGGGAAGCTGTGACTTTCACAGTGTGTTACAGTATCAGGGGGAGCACTGACTGTCACGGTGTGTTACAGTATCGGGGGGAGCAGTGACTGTCACAGTGTGTTACAGTATCAGGGGGAGCACTGGCTGTCACGGTGTGTTACAGTATCAGGGGGAGCACTGACTGTCACGGTGTGTTACAGTATCGGGGGAGCAGTGACTGTCACGGTGTGTTACAGTATCGGGGGGAGCAGTGACTGTCACAGTGTGTTACAGTATCGGGGGAGCAGTGACTGTCACGGTGTGTTACAGTATCGGGGGGAGCAGTGACTGTCACAGTGTGTTACAGTAACGGGGGGAGCAGTGACTGTCACGGTGTGTTACAGTATCGAGGGGAGCAGTGACTGTCACAGTGTGTTACAGTATCAGGGGGAGCAGTGACAGTCACGGTGTGTTACAGTATCGAGGGGAGCAGTGACTGTCACAGTGTGTTACAGTATCAGGGGGAGCAGTGACTGTCACGGTGTGTTACAGTATGGGGGGGTGCAGTGTCTGTCACGTTGTGTTAAGTTATCGGGGGGAGCAGTGACTGTCACTGTGTGTAACAGTATAAGGGGAGCAGTGACTGTCACAGTGTGTTACAGTATCGGGGGAAGCAGTGACTGTCACGGTGTGTTACAGTATCAGGGGGAGCAGTGACTGTCACGGTGTGTTACCGTATCAGGGGGAGCAGTGACTGTCACGGTGTGTAACAGTATAAGGGGAGCAGTGACTGTCACAGTGTGTTACAGTATCGGGGGAAGCAGTGACTGTCACGGTGTGTTACAGTATCAGGGGGAGCAGTGACTGTCACGGTGTGTTACAGTATCAGGGGGAGCAGTGACTGTCACGGTGTGTTACAGTATCGGGGGGAGCAGTGACTGTCACGGTGTGTTACAGTATCAGGGGGAGCACTGAGTGTCACGGTGTGTTACAGTATCGGGGAGAGCAGTGACTGTCACGGTGTGTTACAGTATCGGGGAGAGCAGTGACTATCTCGGTGTGTTACAGTATCAGGGGGAGCAGTGACTGTCACGGTGTGTTACAGTATCAGGGGGAGCAGTGACTGTCACGGTGTGTTACAGTAACGGGGGGAGCAGTGACTTTCACGGTGTGTTACAGTATCGGGGGGATCAGTGACTGTCACGGTGTGTTACAGTAACGGGGGGAGCAGTGACTGTCACGGTGTGTTACAGTATCGGGGGAAGCAGTGACTGTCACGGTGTGTTACAGTATCAGGGGGATCAGTGACTGTCACGGTGTGTTACAGTAACGGGGGGAGCAGTGACTGTCACGGTGTGTCACAGTATCAGGGGGAGCACTGGCTGTCACAGTGTGTTACAGTATCAGGGGGAGCACTGACTGTCACGGTGTGTTACAGTATCGGGGTGAGCAGTGACTGTCACTGTGTGTTACAGTAACGGGGGGAGCAGTGACTGTCACAGTGTGTTACAGTATCAGGGGGAGCACTGGCTGTCACGGTGTGTTACAGTATCAGGGGGAGCACTGACTGTCACGGTGTGTTACAGTATCGGGGGGAGCAGTGACTGTCTCAGTGTGTTACAGTATCAGGGGGAGCACTGGCTGTCACGGTGTGTGACAGTATCAGGGGGAGCACTGACTGTCACGGTGTGTTACAGTAACGGGGGGAGCAGTGACTGTCACGGTGTGTTACAGTATCGGAGGGAGCCGTGACTGTCACGTTGTGTTACAGTAACGGGGGGAGCAGTGACTTTCACGGTGTGTTACAGTATCAGGGGGATCAGTGACTGTCACGGTGTGTTACAGTAACGGGGGGAGCAGTGACTGTCACAGTGTGTTACAGTATCGGGGGAGCAGTGACTGTCACGGTGTGTTACAGTATCGGGGGTAGCAGTGACTGTCATGGTGTGTTACAGTAACGGGGGTATCAGTGACTTTCACGGTGTGTTACAGTATCGAGGGGAGCAGTGACTGTCACAGTGTGTTACAGTAACGGGGGGAGCAGTGACTGTCACGGTGTGTTACAGTATCGAGGGGAGCAGTGACTGTCACAGTGTGTTACAGTATCAGGGGGAGCAGTGACAGTCACGGTGTGTTACAGTATCGAGGGGAGCAGTGACTGTCACAGTGTGTTACAGTATCGGGGGGAGCAGTGACTGTCACTGTGTGTAACAGTATAAGGGGAGCAGTGACTGTCAAAGTGTGTTACAGTATCAGGGGGAGCAGTGGCTGTCAAAGTGTGTTACAGTATCAGGGGGAGCAGTGACTGTCACGGTGTGTTACAGTATCGGGGGGAGCAGTGTCTGTCACGTTGTGTTACAGTATCGGGGGGAGCAGTGACTGTCACTGTGTGTAACAGTATAAGGGGAGCAGTGACTGTCACGGTGTGTTACAGTATCAGGGGGAGCAGTGACTCTCACAGTGTGTTACAGTATGGGGGGGTGCAGTGTCTGTCACGTTGTGTTAAGTTATCGGGGGGAGCAGTGACTGTCACTGTGTGTAACAGTATAAGGGGAGCAGTGACTGTCACCGTGTGTTACAGTATCAGGGGGAAGCAGTGACTGTCACGGTGTGTTACAGTATCAGGGGGAGCAGTGACTGTCACGGTGTGTTACCGTATCAGGGGGAGCACTGACTGTCACGGTGTGTTACAGTATCGGGGGGAGCAGTGACTGTCACGGTGTGTTACAGTAACGGGGGGAGCAGTGACTTTCACGGTGTGTTACAGTATCGGGGGGATCAGTGACTGTCACAGTGTGTTACAGTAACGGGGGGAGCAGTGACTGTCACGGTGTGTTACAGTATCGGTGGAAGCAGTGACTGTCACAGTGTGTTACAGTATCGGGGGAAGCAGTGACTGTCACGGTGTGTTACAGTATCAGGGGGAGCAGTGACTGTCACGGTGTGTTACCGTATCAGGGGGAGCACTGACTGTCACGGTGTGTTACAGTATCGGGGGGAGCAGTGACTGTCACGGTGTGTTACAGTAACGGGGGGAGCAGTGACTTTCACGGTGTGTTACAGTATCGGGGGGATCAGTGACTGTCACAGTGTGTTACAGTAACGGGGGGAGCAGTGACTGTCACGGTGTGTTACAGTATCGGTGGAAGCAGTGACTGTCACAGTGTGTTACAGTATCAGGGGGAGCACTGACTGTCACGGTGTGTTACAGTAACGGGGGTAGCAGTGACTTTCACGGTGTGTTACAGTATCAGGGGGATCAGTGACTGTCACGGTGTGTTACAGTAACGGGGGGAGCAGTGACTGTCACGGTGTGTCACAGTATCAGGGGGAGCAGTGACTGTCACGGTGTGTTACAGTAACGGGCGGAGCAGTGACTGTCACGGTGTGTTACAGTATCAGGTGGAGCAGTGACTGTAACGGTGTGTTACAGTAACGGGGGGAGCAGTGACTGTCACGGTGTGTTACAGTAACGGGGGGAGCAGTGACTGTCTCGGTGCGTTACACTAACGGGGGGAGCAGTGACTGTCTCGGTGTGTTACAGTAACGGTGGGAGCAGTGACTGTCACGGTGTGTTACAGTATCGGGGGGAGCAGTGACTGTCTCGGTGTGTTACAGTATCAGGGGAAGCTGTGACTTTCACAGTGTGTTACAGTATCAGGGGGAGCACTGACTGTCACGGTGTGTTACAGTATCGGGGGGAGCAGTGACTGTCACAGTGTGTTACAGTATCAGGGGGAGCACTGGCTGTCACGGTGTGTTACAGTATCAGGGGGAGCACTGACTGTCACGGTGTGTTACAGTATCGGGGGAGCAGTGACTGTCACGGTGTGTTACAGTATCGGGGGGAGCAGTGACTGTCACAGTGTGTTACAGTATCGGGGGAGCAGTGACTGTCACGGTGTGTTACAGTATCGGGGGGAGCAGTGACTGTCACAGTGTGTTACAGTAACGGGGGGAGCAGTGACTGTCACGGTGTGTTACAGTATCGAGGGGAGCAGTGACTGTCACAGTGTGTTACAGTATCAGGGGGAGCAGTGACAGTCACGGTGTGTTACAGTATCGAGGGGAGCAGTGACTGTCACAGTGTGTTACAGTATCAGGGGGAGCAGTGACTGTCACGGTGTGTTACAGTATCGGGGGAGCAGTGACTGTCACGGTGTGTTAAGTTATCGGGGGGAGCAGTGACTGTCACTGTGTGTAACAGTATAAGGGGAGCAGTGACTGTCACAGTGTGTTACAGTATCGGGGGAAGCAGTGACTGTCACGGTGTGTTACAGTATCAGGGGGAGCAGTGACTGTCACGGTGTGTTACCGTATCAGGGGGAGCACTGAGTGTCACGGTGTGTTACAGTATCGGGGGGAGCAGTGACTGTCATGGTGTGTTACAGTAACGGGGGGAGCAGTGACTTTCACGGTGTGTTACAGTATCGGGGGGATCAGTGACTGTCACGGTGTGTTACAGTAACGGGGGGAGCAGTGACTGTCACGGTGTGTTACAGTATCGGGGGAAGCAGTGACTGTCACGGTGTGTTACAGTATCAGGGGGATCAGTGACTGTCACGGTGTGTTACAGTAACGGGGGGAGCAGTGACTGTCACGGTGTGTCACAGTATCAGGGGGAGCAGTGACTGTCACGGTGTGTTACAGTATCAGGGGGAGCAGTGACTGTCACGGTGTGTTACTGTAACGGGCGGAGCAGTGACTGTCACGGTGTGTTACAGTATCAGGGGGAGCAGTGACTGTAACGGTGTGTTACAGTATCAGGGGGAGCAGTGACTGTCACGGTGTGTTACAGTAACGGGGGGAGCAGTGACTGTCACGGTGTGTTACAGTATCGGGGGATCAGTGACTGTCACGGTGTGTTACAGTAACGGGGGAGCAGTGACTGTCACGGTGTGTTACAGTAACGGGGGGAGCAGTGACTGTCACGGTGTGTTAGAGTATCAGGCGGAGCAGTGACTGTCACGGTGTGTTACAGTATCAGGGGAAGCTGTGACTTTCACAGTGTGTTACAGTATCAGGGGGAGCACTGACTGTCACGGTGTGTTACAGTATCGGGGGGAGCAGTGACTGTCATGTTGTGTTACAGTATCAGGGGAAGCTGTGACTTTCACAGTGTGTTACAGTATCAGGGGGAGCACTGACTGTCACGGTGTGTTACAGTATCGGGGGGAGCCGTGACTGTCACGTTGTGTTACAGTAACGGGGGGAGCAGTGACTTTCACGGTGTGTTACAGTATCAGGGGGAGCAGTGACTGTCACGGTGTGTTTCAGTAACGGGGGAGCAGTGACTGTCATGGTGTGTTACAGTATCGGGGGGAGCAGTGACTGTCACGTTGTGTTACAGTAACGGGGGGAGCAGTGACTTTCACGGTGTGTTACAGTTTCAGGGGGATCAGTGACTGTCACGGTGTGTTACAGTATCAGGGGGAGCAGTGACTGTCACGGTGTGTTACAGTAACGGGGGGAGCAGTGACTGTCACGGTGTGTTACAGTATCGGGGGGAGCCGTGACTGTCACGTTGTGTTACAGTAACGGGGGGAGCAGTGACTTTCACGGTGTGTTACAGTATCAGGGGGATCAGTGACTGTCACGGTGTGTTACAGTATCAGGGGGAGCAGTGACTGTCACGGTGTGTTACAGTATCGGGGGGAGCAGTGACTGTCACGGTGTGTTACAATATCGGGGGGAGCAGTGACTGTCACGGTGTGTTACAGTATCGAGGGGAGCAGTGACTGTCACAGTGTGTTACAGTATCAGGGGGAGCAGTGACTGTCACGGTGTGTTACTGTATCGGGGGGAAGCAGTGACTGTCACGGTGTGTTACAGTATCGGGGGGAAGCAGTGACTGTCATGGTGTGTTACAGTATCAGGGGGAGCAGTGACTGTCACGGTGTGTTACTGTATCGGGGGGAAGCAGTGACTGTCACGGTGTGTTACAGTATCGGGGGGAAGCAGTGACTGTCACGGTGTGTTACAGTATCAGGGGGAGCAGTGACTGTCACGGTGTGTTACAGTATCGTGGGGATCAGTGACTTTCACGGTGTGTTACAGTATCGGGGGGAGCAGTGACTGTCACGGAGTGTTACAGTATCGCGGGGATCAGCGACTGTCACGGTGTGTTACAGTATCAGGGGGAGCAGTGACTGTCACGGTGTGTTACAGTATCAGGGGGATCAGCGACTGTCACGGTGTGTTACAGTATCAGGGGGATCAGCGACTGTCACGGTGTGTTACCGTATCAGGGGGAGCAGTGACTGTCACGGTGTGTTACAGTATCGGGGGGAACAGTGACTGTCACGGTGTGTTACAGTATCAGGGGGAGCAGTGACTGTCACGGTGTGTTACAGTAACGGGGGGAGCAGTGACTGTCACGGTGTGTTACAGTATCAGGGGGAGCACTGACTGTCACGGTGTGTTACAGTAACGGGGGGAGCAGTGACTGTCACAGTGTGTTACAGTATCGGGGGAGCAGTGACTGTCACGGTGTGTTACAGTATCGGGGGTAGCAGTGACTGTCATGGTGTGTTACAGTAACGGGGGTATCAGTGACTTTCACGGTGTGTTACAGTATCGAGGGGAGCAGTGACTGTCACAGTGTGTTACAGTAACGGGGGGAGCAGTGACTGTCACGGTGTGTTACAGTATCGAGGGGAGCAGTGACTGTCACAGTGTGTTACAGTATCAGGGGGAGCAGTGACAGTCACGGTGTGTTACAGTATCGAGGGGAGCAGTGGCTGTCAAAGTGTGTTACAGTATCAGGGGGAGCAGTGACTGTCACGGTGTGTTACAGTATGGGGGGGTGCAGTGTCTGTCACGTTGTGTTAAGTTATCGGGGGGAGCAGTGACTGTCACTGTGTGTAACAGTATAAGGGGAGCAGTGACTGTCACAGTGTGTTACAGTATCGGGGGAAGCAGTGACTGTCACGGTGTGTTACAGTATCAGGGGGAGCAGTGACTGTCACGGTGTGTTACAGTATCGGGGGGAGCAGTGACTGTCACGGTGTGTTACAGTAACGGGGGGAGCAGTGACTTTCACGGTGTGTTACAGTATCGGGGTGAGCAGTGACTGTCACGGTGTGTTACAGTAACGGGGGGAGCAGTGACTTTCACGGTGTGTTACAGTATCGGGGTGAGCAGTGACTGTCACGGTGTGTTACAGTATCGGGGGGATCAGTGACTGTCACAGTGTGTTACAGTAACGGGGGGAGCAGTGACTGTCACGGTGTGTTACAGTATCGGTGGAAGCAGTGACTGTCACAGTGTGTTACAGTATCAGGGGGAGCACTGACTGTCACGGTGTGTTACAGTAACGGGGGTAGCAGTGACTTTCACGGTGTGTTACAGTATCAGGGGGATCAGTGACTGTCACGGTGTGTTACAGTAAGGGGGGAGCAGTGACTGTCACGGTGTGTCACAGTATCAGGGGGAGCAGTGACTGTCACGGTGTGTTACAGTAACGGGCGGAGCAGTGACTGTCACGGTGTGTTACAGTATCAGGGGGAGCAGTGACTGTAACGGTGTGTTACAGTATCGGGGGGAGCAGTGACTGACACAGTGTGTTACAGTATCGGGGGGAGCAGTGACTGTAACGGTGTGTTACAGTATCAGGGGGAGCAGTGGAGCAGTGACTGTCACAGTGTGTTACAGTATCGGGGGGAGCAGTGACTGTCACAGTGTGTTACAGTATCGGGGGAGCAGTGACTGTCACGGTGTGTTACAGTAACGGGGGTATCAGTGACTTTCACGGTGTGTTACAGTATCGAGGGGAGCAGTGACTGTCACAGTGTGTTACAGTAACGGGGGGAGCAGTGACTGTCACGGTGTGTTACAGTATCGAGGGGAGCAGTGACTGTCACAGTGTGTTACAGTATCAGGGGGAGCAGTGACAGTCACGGTGTGTTACAGTATCGAGGGGAGCAGTGACTGTCACAGTGTGTTACAGTATCAGGGGGAGCAGTGACTGTCACGGTGTGTTACAGTATGGGGGGGTGCAGTGTCTGTCACGTTGTGTTAAGTTATCGGGGGGAGCAGTGACTGTCACTGTGTGTAACAGTATAAGGGGAGCAGTGACTGTCACAGTGTGTTACAGTATCGGGGGAAGCAGTGACTGTCACGGTGTGTTACAGTATCAGGGGGAGCAGTGACTGTCACGGTGTGTTACCGTATCAGGGGGAGCACTGAGTGTCACGGTGTGTTACAGTATCGGGGGGAGCAGTGACTGTCATGGTGTGTTACAGTAACGGGGGGAGCAGTGACTTTCACGGTGTGTTACAGTATCGGGGGGATCAGTGACTGTCACGGTGTGTTACAGTAACGGGGGGAGCAGTGACTGTCACGGTGTGTTACAGTATCGGGGGAAGCAGTGACTGTCACAGTGTGTTACAGTATCAGGGGGAGCACTGACTGTCACGGTGTGTTACAGTAACGGGGGTAGCAGTGACTTTCACGGTGTGTTACAGTATCAGGGGGATCAGTGACTGTCACGGTGTGTTACAGTAACGGGGGGAGCAGTGACTGTCTCGGTGTGTTACAGTAACGGGGGGAGCAGTGACTGTCTCGGTGTGTTACAGTATCGGGGGGAGCAGTGACTGTCACGGTGTGTTACAGTATCGGGGGGAGCAGTGACTGTCACGGTGTGTTAGAGTATCAGGGGGAGCAGTGACTGTCACGGTGTGTTACAGTAACGGGGGGAGCAGTGACTGTCTCGGTGTGTTACAGTATCAGGGGAAGCTGTGACTTTCACAGTGTGTTACAGTATCAGGGGGAGCAGTGACTGTCACGGTGTGTTACAGTATCGGGGGGAGCCGTGACTGTCATGTTGTGTTACAGTAACGGGGGGAGCAGTGACTGTCACGGTGTGTTCCAGTAACGGGGGAGCAGTGACTGTCACGGTGTGTTACAGTATCGGGGGGAGCCGTGACTGTCACGTTGTGTTACAGTAACGCGGGGAGCAGTGACTTTCACGGTGTGTTACAGTATCAGGGGGATCAGTGACTGTCACGGTGTGTTACAGTAACGGGGGGAGCAGTGACTGTCACGGTGTGTTACAGTATCAGGGGGAGCAGTGACTGTCACGGTGTGTTACAGTAACGGGGGGAGCAGTGACTGTCACGGTGTGTTACAATATCGGGGGGAGCAGTGACTGTCACTGTGTGTAACAGTATAAGGGGAGCAGTGACTGTCACAGTGTGTTACAATATCGGGGGGAGCAGTGACTGTCACGTTGTGTTACAGTAACGGGGGGAGCAGTGACTGTCACGGTGTGTTACAGTATCGGGGGGAGCCGTGACTGTCACGTTGTGTTACAGTAACGGGGGGAGCAGTGACTTTCACGGTGTGTTACAGTATCAGGGGGATCAGTGACTGTCACGGTGTGTTACAGTAACGGGGGGAGCAGTGACTGTCACGGTGTGTTACAGTATCAGGGGGAGCACTGACTGTCATGGTGTGTTACAGTAACGGGGGGAGCAGTGACTGTCACGGTGTGTTCCAGTAACGGGGGGAGCAGTGACTGTCCCGGTGTGTTACAGTATCGGGGGGAGCCGTGACTGTCACGTTGTGTTACAGTAACGGGGGGAGCAGTGACTTTCACGGTGTGTTCCAGTAACGGGGGGAGCAGTGACTGTCACGGTGTGTTACAGTATCGGGGGGAGCAGTGACTGTCACGGTGTGTTACAGTATCGGGGGGAGCAGTGACTTTCACGGTGTGTTACAGTATCGGGGGGATCAGTGACTGTCACGGTGTGTTACAGTAACGGGGGGAGCAGTGACTGTCTCGGTGTGTTACAGTAACGGGGGGAGCAGTGACTGTCTCGGTGTGTTACAGTATCAGGGGGAGCAGTGACTGTCACAGTGTGTTACAGTAATGGGGGAGCAGTGACTGTCACGGTGTGTTACAGTATCAGGGGGAGCAGTGACTGTGACGGTGTGTTACAGTATCAGGGGGAGCAGTGACAGTCACGGTGTGTTACAGTATCAGGGGGAGCAGTGACTGTCACGGTGTGTTACAGTATCAGGGGGAGCAGTGACTGTGACGGTGTGTTACAGTATCAGGGGGAGCAGTGACTGTCACGGTGTGTTACAGTATCAGGGGGAGCAGTGACTGTGACGGTGTGTTACAGTATCAGGGGGAGCAGTGACAGTCACGGTGTGTTACAGTATCAGGGGGAGCAGTGACTGTGACGGTGTGTTACAGTATCAGGGGGAGCAGTGACTGTCACGGTGTGTTACAGTATCAGGGGGAGCAGTGACTGTGACGGTGTGTTACAGTATCAGGGGGAGCAGTGACAGTCACGGTGTGTTACAGTATCAGGGGGAGCAGTGACTGTCACGGTGTGTTACAGTATCAGGGGGAGCAGTGACTGTCACAGTGTGTTACAGTATCAGGGGGAGCAGTGACTGTCACGGTGTGTTACAGTATCGGGGGGATCAGTGACTGTCACGGTGTGTCACAGTATCAGGGGGAGCAGTGACTGTCACAGTGTGTTACAGTATCAGGGGGAGCAGTGACTGTCACGGTCGGTTACTGTATCGGGGGGAGCAGTGACTGTCACAGTGTGTTACAGTATCAGGGGGAGCAGTGACTGTCACGGTGTGTTACAGTATCAGGGGGAGCAGTGACTGTCACAGTGTGTTACAGTATCAGGGGAGCAGTGACTGTCACGGTGTGTTACAGTATCAGGGGGAGCAGTGACTGTCACGGTGTGTTACAGTATCAGGGGGAGCAGTGACTGTCACAGTGTGTTACAGTATCAGGGGGAGCACTGACTGTCACGGTGTGTTACAGTATCAGGGGGAGCAGTGACTGTCACGGTGTGTTACAGTATCAGGGGGAGCAGTGACTGTCACGGTGTGTTACAGTATCAGGGGGAGCAGTGACTGTCACAGTGTGTTACAGTATCAGGGGGAGCACTGGCTGTCACGGTGTGTTACAGTATCAGGGGGAGCACTGGCTGTCACGGTGTGTTACAGTATCAGGGGGAGCACTGACTGTCACGGTGTGTTACAGTATCAGGGGGAGCACTGACTGTCACAGTGTGTTACAGTATCAGGGGGAGCAGTGACTGTCACAGTGTGTTACAGTATCAGGGGGAGCACTGGCTGTCACGGTGTGTTACAGTATCAGGGGGAGCACTGACTGTCACAGTGTGTTACAGTATCAGGGGGAGCACTGGCTGTCACAGTGTGTTACAGTATCAGGGGGAGCACTGACTGTCACGGTGTGTTACAGTATCGGGGTGAGCAGTGACTGTCACGGTGTGTTACAGTAACGGGGGGAGCAGTGACTGTCACAGTGTGTTACAGTATCAGGGGGAGCACTGGCTGTCACGGTGTGTTACAGTATCAGGGGGAGCACTGACTGTCACGGTGTGTTACAGTATCGTGGGGAGCAGTGACTGTCTCAGTGTGTTACAGTATCAGGGGGAGCACTGGCTGTCACGGTGTGTGACAGTATCAGGGGGAGCACTGACTGTCACGGTGTGTTACAGTAACGGGGGGAGCAGTGACTGTCATGGTGTGTTACAGTATCGGAGGGAGCCGTGACTGTCACGTTGTGTTACAGTAACGGGGGGAGCAGTGACTTTCACGGTGTGTTACAGTATCAGGGGGATCAGTGACTGTCACGGTGTGTTACAGTAACGGGGGGAGCAGTGACTGTCACAGTGTGTTACAGTATCGGGGGAGCAGTGACTGTCACGGTGTGTTACAGTATCGGGGGTAGCAGTGACTGTCATGGTGTGTTACAGTAACGGGGGTATCAGTGACTTTCACGGTGTGTTACAGTATCGAGGGGAGCAGTGACTGTCACAGTGTGTTACAGTAACGGGGGGAGCAGTGACTGTCACGGTGTGTTACAGTATCGAGGGGAGCAGTGACTGTCACAGTGTGTTACAGTATCAGGGGGAGCAGTGACAGTCACGGTGTGTTACAGTATCGAGGGGAGCAGTGACTGTCACGGTGTGTTACAGTATCGGGGGGAGCAGTGTCTGTCACGTTGTGTTAAGTTATCGGGGGGAGCAGTGACTGTCACTGTGTGTAACAGTATAAGGGGAGCAGTGACTGTCACAGTGTGTTACAGTATCGGGGGAAGCAGTGACTGTCACGGTGTGTTACAGTATCAGGGGGAGCAGTGACTGTCACGGTGTGTTACCGTATCAGGGGGAGCACTGACTGTCACGGTGTGTTACAGTATCGGGGGGAGCAGTGACTGTCACGGTGTGTTACAGTAACGGGGGGAGCAGTGACTTTCACGGTGTGTTACAGTATCGGGGGGATCAGTGACTGTCACAGTGTGTTACAGTAACGGGGGGAGCAGTGACTGTCACGGTGTGTTACAGTATCGGTGGAAGCAGTGACTGTCACAGTGTGTTACAGTATCGGGGGAAGCAGTGACTGTCACGGTGTGTTACAGTATCAGGGGGAGCAGTGACTGTCACGGTGTGTTACCGTATCAGGGGGAGCACTGACTGTCACGGTGTGTTACAGTATCGGGGGGAGCAGTGACTGTCACGGTGTGTTACAGTAACGGGGGGAGCAGTGACTTTCACGGTGTGTTACAGTATCGGGGGGATCAGTGACTGTCACAGTGTGTTACAGTAACGGGGGGAGCAGTGACTGTCACGGTGTGTTACAGTATCGGTGGAAGCAGTGACTGTCACAGTGTGTTACAGTATCAGGGGGAGCACTGACTGTCACGGTGTGTTACAGTAACGGGGGTAGCAGTGACTTTCACGGTGTGTTACAGTATCAGGGGGATCAGTGACTGTCACGGTGTGTTACAGTAACGGGGGGAGCAGTGACTGTCACGGTGTGTCACAGTATCAGGGGGAGCAGTGACTGTCACGGTGTGTTACAGTATCAGGGGGAGCAGTGACTGTCACGGTGTGTTACAGTATCAGGGGGAGCAGTGACTGTCACGGTGTGTTACAGTATCGGGGGGAGCAGTGACTGTAACGGTGTGTTACAGTATCAGGGGGAGCAGTGACTGTAACGGTGTGTTACAGTATCAGGGGGAGCAGTGGAGCAGTGACTGTCACAGTGTGTTACAGTATCGGGGGGAGCAGTGACTGTCACGGTGTGTTACAGTAACGGGGGAGCAGTGACTGTCACGGTGTGTTACAGTAACGGGGGGAGCAGTGACTGTCACGGTGTGTTACAGTAACGGGGGGAGCAGTGACTGTCTCGGTGCGTTACACTAACGGGGGGAGCAGTGACTGTCTCGGTGTGTTACAGTAACGGTGGGAGCAGTGACTGTCACGGTGTGTTACAGTATCGGGGGGAGCAGTAACTGTCACGGTGTGTTACAGTAACGGGGGGAGCAGTGACTGTCTCGGTGTGTTACAGTATCAGGGGAAGCTGTGACTTTCACAGTGTGTTACAGTATCAGGGGGAGCACTGACTGTCACGGTGTGTTACAGTATCGGGGGGAGCAGTGACTGTCACAGTGTGTTACAGTATCAGGGGGAGCACTGGCTGTCACGGTGTGTTACAGTATCAGGGGGAGCACTGACTGTCACGGTGTGTTACAGTATCGGGGGAGCAGTGACTGTCACGGTGTGTTACAGTATCGGGGGGAGCAGTGACTGTCACAGTGTGTTACAGTATCGGGGGAGCAGTGACTGTCACGGTGTGTTACAGTATCGGGGGGAGCAGTGACTGTCACAGTGTGTTACAGTAACGGGGGGAGCAGTGACTGTCACGGTGTGTTACAGTATCGAGGGGAGCAGTGACTGTCACAGTGTGTTACAGTATCAGGGGGAGCAGTGACTGTCACGGTGTGTTACAGTATCGAGGGGAGCAGTGACTGTCACAGTGTGTTACAGTATCAGGGGGAGCAGTGACTGTCACGGTGTGTTACAGTATGGGGGGGTGCAGTGTCTGTCACGTTGTGTTAAGTTATCGGGGGGAGCAGTGACTGTCACTGTGTGTAACAGTATAAGGGGAGCAGTGACTGTCACAGTGTGTTACAGTATCGGGGGAAGCAGTGACTGTCACGGTGTGTTACAGTATCAGGGGGAGCAGTGACTGTCACGGTGTGTTACCGTATCAGGGGGAGCAGTGACTGTCACGGTGTGTAACAGTATAAGGGGAGCAGTGACTGTCACAGTGTGTTACAGTATCAGGGGGAGCAGTGACTGTCACGGTGTGTTACAGTATCAGGGGGAGCAGTGACTGTCACGGTGTGTTACAGTATCAGGGGGAGCAGTGACTGTCACGGTGTGTTACAGTATCAGGGGGAGCAGTGACTGTCACGGTGTGTTACAGTATCAGGGGGAGCACTGAGTGTCACGGTGTGTTACAGTATCGGGGAGAGCAGTGACTGTCACGGTGTGTTACAGTAACGGGGGGAGCAGTGACTTTCACGGTGTGTTACAGTATCGGGGGGATCAGTGACTGTCACGGTGTGTTACAGTAACGGGGGGAGCAGTGACTGTCACGGTGTGTTACAGTATCGGGGGAAGCAGTGACTGTCACGGTGTGTTACAGTATCAGGGGGATCAGTGACTGTCACGGTGTGTTACAGTAACGGGGGGAGCAGTGACTGTCACGGTGTGTCACAGTATCGGGGGAGCACTGGCTGTCACAGTGTGTTACAGTATCAGGGGGAGCACTGACTGTCACGGTGTGTTACAGTATCGGGGTGAGCAGTGACTGTCACGGTGTGTTACAGTAACGGGGGGAGCAGTGACTGTCACAGTGTGTTACAGTATCAGGGGGAGCACTGGCTGTCACGGTGTGTTACAGTATCAGGGGGAGCACTGACTGTCACGGTGTGTTACAGTATCGGGGGGAGCAGTGACTGTCTCAGTGTGTTACAGTATCAGGGGGAGCACTGGCTGTCACGGTGTGTGACAGTATCAGGGGGAGCACTGACTGTCACGGTGTGTTACAGTAACGGGGGGAGCAGTGACTGTCACGGTGTGTTACAGTATCGGAGGGAGCCGTGACTGTCACGTTGTGTTACAGTAACGGGGGGAGCAGTGACTTTCACGGTGTGTTACAGTATCAGGGGGATCAGTGACTGTCACGGTGTGTTACAGTAACGGGGGGAGCAGTGACTGTCACGGTGTGTTACAGTATCGGAGGGAGCCGTGACTGTCACGTTGTGTTACAGTAACGGGGGGAGCAGTGACTTTCACGGTGTGTTACAGTATCAGGGGGAGCAGTGACTGTCACGGTGTGTTACAGTATCGGGGGAGCAGTGACTGTCACGGTGTGTTACAGTATCGGGGGTAGCAGTGACTGTCATGGTGTGTTACAGTAACGGGGGTATCAGTGACTTTCACGGTGTGTTACAGTATCGAGGGGAGCAGTGACTGTCACAGTGTGTTACAGTAACGGGGGGAGCAGTGACTGTCACGGTGTGTTACAGTATCGAGGGGAGCAGTGACTGTCACAGTGTGTTACAGTATCAGGGGGAGCAGTGACAGTCACGGTGTGTTACAGTATCGAGGGGAGCAGTGACTGTCACAGTGTGTTACAGTATCGGGGGGAGCAGTGTCTGTCACGTTGTGTTAAGTTATCGGGGGGAGCAGTGACTGTCACTGTGTGTAACAGTATAAGGGGAGCAGTGACTGTCACAGTGTGTTACAGTATCGGGGGAAGCAGTGACTGTCACGGTGTGTTACAGTATCAGGGGGAGCAGTGACTGTCACGGTGTGTTACCGTATCAGGGGGAGCACTGACTGTCACGGTGTGTTACAGTATCGGGGGGAGCAGTGACTGTCACGGTGTGTTACAGTAACGGGGGGAGCAGTGACTTTCACGGTGTGTTACAGTATCGGGGGGATCAGTGACTGTCACAGTGTGTTACAGTAACGGGGGGAGCAGTGACTGTCACGGTGTGTTACAGTATCGGTGGAAGCAGTGACTGTCACAGTGTGTTACAGTATCGGGGGAAGCAGTGACTGTCACGGTGTGTTACAGTAACGGGGGTATCAGTGACTTTCACGGTGTGTTACAGTATCGAGGGGAGCAGTGACTGTCACAGTGTGTTACAGTAACGGGGGGAGCAGTGACTGTCACGGTGTGTTACAGTATCGAGGGGAGCAGTGACTGTCACAGTGTGTTACAGTATCAGGGGGAGCAGTGACAGTCACGGTGTGTTACAGTATCGAGGGGAGCAGTGGCTGTCAAAGTGTGTTACAGTATCAGGGGGAGCAGTGACTGTCACGGTGTGTTACAGTATCGGGGGGAGCAGTGTCTGTCACGTTGTGTTAAGTTATCGGGGGGAGCAGTGACTGTCACTGTGTGTAACAGTATAAGGGGAGCAGTGACTGTCACAGTGTGTTACAGTATCGGGGGAAGCAGTGACTGTCACGGTGTGTTACAGTATCAGGGGGAGCAGTGACTGTCACGGTGTGTTACCGTATCAGGGGGAGCACTGACTGTCACGGTGTGTTACAGTATCGGGGGGAGCAGTGACTGTCACGGTGTGTTACAGTAACGGGGGGAGCAGTGACTTTCACGGTGTGTTACAGTATCGGGGGGATCAGTGACTGTCACAGTGTGTTACAGTAACGGGGGGAGCAGTGACTGTCACGGTGTGTTACAGTATCGGTGGAAGCAGTGACTGTCACAGTGTGTTACAGTATCGGGGGAAGCAGTGACTGTCACGGTGTGTTACAGTATCAGGGGGAGCAGTGACTGTCACGGTGTGTTACAGTATCGGGGGGAGCAGTGACTGTCACGGTGTGTTACAGTATCAGGGGGAGCACTGACTGTCACGGTGTGTTACAGTATCGGGGGGAGCAGTGACTGTCACGGTGTGTTACAGTAACGGGGGGAGCAGTGACTTTCACGGTGTGTTACAGTATCGGGGGGATCAGTGACTGTCACGGTGTGTTACAGTAACGGGGGGAGCAGTGACTGTCACGGTGTGTTACAGTATCAGGGGGAGCACTGACTGTCACGGTGTGTTACAGTATCGGGGGGAGCAGTGACTGTCACGGTGTGTTACAGTAACGGGGGGAGCAGTGACTTTCACGGTGTGTTACAGTATCGGGGGGATCAGTGACTGTCACAGTGTGTTACAGTAACGGGGGGAGCAGTGACTGTCACGGTGTGTTACAGTATCGGTGGAAGCAGTGACTGTCACAGTGTGTTACAGTATCAGGGGGAGCACTGACTGTCACGGTGTGTTACAGTAACGGGGGTAGCAGTGACTTTCACGGTGTGTTACAGTATCAGGGGGATCAGTGACTGTCACGGTGTGTTACAGTAACGGGGGGAGCAGTGACTGTCACGGTGTGTCACAGTATCAGGGGGAGCAGTGACTGTCACGGTGTGTTACAGTAACGGGCGGAGCAGTGACTGTCACGGTGTGTTACAGTATCAGGGGGAGCAGTGACTGTAACGGTGTGTTACAGTATCAGGGGGAGCAGTGGAGCAGTGACTGTCACAGTGTGTTACAGTATCGGGGGGAGCAGTGACTGTCACGGTGTGTTACAGTAACGGGGGAGCAGTGACTGTCACGGTGTGTTACAGTAACGGGGGGAGCAGTGACTGTCACGGTGTGTTACAGTAACGGGGGGAGCAGTGACTGTCTCGGTGCGTTACACTAACGGGGGGAGCAGTGACTGTCTCGGTGTGTTACAGTAACGGTGGGAGCAGTGACTGTCACGGTGTGTTACAGTATCGGGGGGAGCAGTGACTGTCACGGTGTGTTACAGTAACGGGGGGAGCAGTGACTGTCTCGGTGTGTTACAGTATCAGGGGAAGCTGTGACTTTCACAGTGTGTTACAGTATCAGGGGGAGCACTGACTGTCACGGTGTGTTACAGTATCGGGGGGAGCAGTGACTGTCACAGTGTGTTACAGTATCAGGGGGAGCACTGGCTGTCACGGTGTGTTACAGTATCAGGGGGAGCACTGACTGTCACGGTGTGTTACAGTATCGGGGGAGCAGTGACTGTCACGGTGTGTTACAGTATCGGGGGGAGCAGTGACTGTCACAGTGTGTTACAGTATCGGGGGAGCAGTGACTGTCACGGTGTGTTACAGTATCGGGGGGAGCAGTGACTGTCACAGTGTGTTACAGTAACGGGGGGAGCAGTGACTGTCACGGTGTGTTACAGTATCGAGGGGAGCAGTGACTGTCACAGTGTGTTACAGTATCAGGGGGAGCAGTGACAGTCACGGTGTGTTACAGTATCGAGGGGAGCAGTGACTGTCACAGTGTGTTACAGTATCAGGGGGAGCAGTGACTGTCACGGTGTGTTACAGTATGGGGGGGTGCAGTGTCTGTCACGTTGTGTTAAGTTATCGGGGGGAGCAGTGACTGTCACTGTGTGTAACAGTATAAGGGGAGCAGTGACTGTCACAGTGTGTTACAGTATCGGGGGAAGCAGTGACTGTCACGGTGTGTTACAGTATCAGGGGGAGCAGTGACTGTCACGGTGTGTTACCGTATCAGGGGGAGCAGTGACTGTCACGGTGTGTAACAGTATAAGGGGAGCAGTGACTGTCACAGTGTGTTACAGTATCGGGGGAAGCAGTGACTGTCACGGTGTGTTACAGTATCAGGGGGAGCAGTGACTGTCACGGTGTGTTACAGTATCAGGGGGAGCAGTGACTGTCACGGTGTGTTACAGTATCGGGGGGAGCAGTGACTGTCACGGTGTGTTACAGTATCAGGGGGAGCAGTGACTGTCACGGTGTGTTACAGTATCGGGGGGAGCAGTGACTGTCACGGTGTGTTACAGTATCAGGGGGAGCACTGAGTGTCACGGTGTGTTACAGTATCGGGGAGAGCAGTGACTGTCACGGTGTGTTACAGTAACGGGGGGAGCAGTGACTTTCACGGTGTGTTACAGTATCGGGGGGATCAGTGACTGTCACGGTGTGTTACAGTAACGGGGGGAGCAGTGACTGTCACGGTGTGTTACAGTATCGGGGGAAGCAGTGACTGTCACGGTGTGTTACAGTATCAGGGGGATCAGTGACTGTCACGGTGTGTTACAGTAACGGGGGGAGCAGTGACTGTCACGGTGTGTCACAGTATCAGGGGGAGCACTGGCTGTCACAGTGTGTTACAGTATCAGGGGGAGCACTGACTGTCACGGTGTGTTACAGTATCGGGGTGAGCAGTGACTGTCACTGTGTGTTACAGTAACGGGGGGAGCAGTGACTGTCACAGTGTGTTACAGTATCAGGGGGAGCACTGGCTGTCACGGTGTGTTACAGTATCAGGGGGAGCACTGACTGTCACGGTGTGTTACAGTATCGGGGGGAGCAGTGACTGTCTCAGTGTGTTACAGTATCAGGGGGAGCACTGGCTGTCACGGTGTGTGACAGTATCAGGGGGAGCACTGACTGTCACGGTGTGTTACAGTAACGGGGGGAGCAGTGACTGTCACGGTGTGTCACAGTATCAGGGGGAGCAGTGACTGTCACGGTGTGTTACAGTAACGGGCGGAGCAGTGACTGTCACGGTGTGTTACAGTATCAGGGGGAGCAGTGACTGTAACGGTGTGTTACAGTATCAGGGGGAGCAGTGGAGCAGTGACTGTCACAGTGTGTTACAGTATCGGGGGGAGCAGTGACTGTCACGGTGTGTTACAGTAACGGGGGAGCAGTGACTGTCACGGTGTGTTACAGTAACGGGGGGAGCAGTGACTGTCTCGGTGCGTTACACTAACGGGGGGAGCAGTGACTGTCTCGGTGTGTTACAGTAACGGTGGGAGCAGTGACTGTCACGGTGTGTTACAGTATCGGGGGGAGCAGTGACTGTCACAGTGTGTTACAATATCGGGGGGAGCAGTGACTGTCACGGTGTGTTACAGTATCGGGGGGAGCAGTGACTGTCACGGTGTGTTACAGTAACGGGGGGAGCAGTGACTGTCTCGGTGTGTTACAGTATCAGGGGAAGCTGTGACTTTCACAGTGTGTTACAGTATCAGGGGGAGCACTGACTGTCACGGTGTGTTACAGTATCGGGGGGAGCAGTGACTGTCACAGTGTGTTACAGTATCAGGGGGAGCACTGGCTGTCACGGTGTGTTACAGTATCAGGGGGAGCACTGACTGTCACGGTGTGTTACAGTATCGGGGGAGCAGTGACTGTCACGGTGTGTTACAGTATCGGGGGGAGCAGTGACTGTCACAGTGTGTTACAGTATCGGGGGAGCAGTGACTGTCACGGTGTGTTACAGTATCGGGGGGAGCAGTGACTGTCACAGTGTGTTACAGTAACGGGGGGAGCAGTGACTGTCACGGTGTGTTACAGTATCGAGGGGAGCAGTGACTGTCACAGTGTGTTACAGTATCAGGGGGAGCAGTGACAGTCACGGTGTGTTACAGTATCGAGGGGAGCAGTGACTGTCACAGTGTGTTACAGTATCAGGGGGAGCAGTGACTGTCACGGTGTGTTACAGTATGGGGGGGTGCAGTGTCTGTCACGTTGTGTTAAGTTATCGGGGGGAGCAGTGACTGTCACTGTGTGTAACAGTATAAGGGGAGCAGTGACTGTCACAGTGTGTTACAGTATCGGGGGAAGCAGTGACTGTCACGGTGTGTTACAGTATCAGGGGGAGCAGTGACTGTCACGGTGTGTTACCGTATCAGGGGGAGCAGTGACTGTCACGGTGTGTAACAGTATAAGGGGAGCAGTGACTGTCACAGTGTGTTACAGTATCGGGGGAAGCAGTGACTGTCACGGTGTGTTACAGTATCAGGGGGAGCAGTGACTGTCACGGTGTGTTACAGTATCAGGGGGAGCAGTGACTGTCACGGTGTGTTACAGTATCGGGGGGAGCAGTGACTGTCACGGTGTGTTACAGTATCAGGGGGAGCACTGAGTGTCACGGTGTGTTACAGTATCGGGGAGAGCAGTGACTGTCACGGTGTGTTACAGTATCGGGGAGAGCAGTGACTATCTCGGTGTGTTACAGTATCAGGGGGAGCAGTGACTGTCACGGTGTGTTACAGTATCAGGGGGAGCAGTGACTGTCACGGTGTGTTACAGTAACGGGGGGAGCAGTGACTTTCACGGTGTGTTACAGTATCGGGGGGATCAGTGACTGTCACGGTGTGTTACAGTAACGGGGGGAGCAGTGACTGTCACGGTGTGTTACAGTATCGGGGGAAGCAGTGACTGTCACGGTGTGTTACAGTATCAGGGGGATCAGTGACTGTCACGGTGTGTTACAGTAACGGGGGGAGCAGTGACTGTCACGGTGTGTCACAGTATCAGGGGGAGCACTGGCTGTCACAGTGTGTTACAGTATCAGGGGGAGCACTGACTGTCACGGTGTGTTACAGTATCGGGGTGAGCAGTGACTGTCACTGTGTGTTACAGTAACGGGGGGAGCAGTGACTGTCACAGTGTGTTACAGTATCAGGGGGAGCACTGGCTGTCACGGTGTGTTACAGTATCAGGGGGAGCACTGACTGTCACGGTGTGTTACAGTATCGGGGGGAGCAGTGACTGTCTCAGTGTGTTACAGTATCAGGGGGAGCACTGGCTGTCACGGTGTGTGACAGTATCAGGGGGAGCACTGACTGTCACGGTGTGTTACAGTAACGGGGGGAGCAGTGACTGTCACGGTGTGTTACAGTATCGGAGGGAGCCGTGACTGTCACGTTGTGTTACAGTAACGGGGGGAGCAGTGACTTTCACGGTGTGTTACAGTATCAGGGGGATCAGTGACTGTCACGGTGTGTTACAGTAACGGGGGGAGCAGTGACTGTCACAGTGTGTTACAGTATCGGGGGAGCAGTGACTGTCACGGTGTGTTACAGTATCGGGGGTAGCAGTGACTGTCATGGTGTGTTACAGTAACGGGGGTATCAGTGACTTTCACGGTGTGTTACAGTATCGAGGGGAGCAGTGACTGTCACAGTGTGTTACAGTAACGGGGGGAGCAGTGACTGTCACGGTGTGTTACAGTATCGAGGGGAGCAGTGACTGTCACAGTGTGTTACAGTATCAGGGGGAGCAGTGACAGTCACGGTGTGTTACAGTATCGAGGGGAGCAGTGACTGTCACAGTGTGTTACAGTATCGGGGGGAGCAGTGACTGTCACTGTGTGTAACAGTATAAGGGGAGCAGTGACTGTCAAAGTGTGTTACAGTATCAGGGGGAGCAGTGGCTGTCAAAGTGTGTTACAGTATCAGGGGGAGCAGTGACTGTCACGGTGTGTTACAGTATCGGGGGGAGCAGTGTCTGTCACGTTGTGTTACAGTATCGGGGGGAGCAGTGACTGTCACTGTGTGTAACAGTATAAGGGGAGCAGTGACTGTCACGGTGTGTTACAGTATCAGGGGGAGCAGTGACTCTCACAGTGTGTTACAGTATGGGGGGGTGCAGTGTCTGTCACGTTGTGTTAAGTTATCGGGGGGAGCAGTGACTGTCACTGTGTGTAACAGTATAAGGGGAGCAGTGACTGTCACCGTGTGTTACAGTATCAGGGGGAAGCAGTGACTGTCACGGTGTGTTACAGTATCAGGGGGAGCAGTGACTGTCACGGTGTGTTACAGTATCAGGGGGAGCAGTGACTGTCACAGTGTGTTACCGTATCAGGGGGAGCACTGACTGTCACGGTGTGTTACAGTATCGGGGGGAGCAGTGACTGTCACGGTGTGTTACAGTAACGGGGGGAGCAGTGACTTTCACGGTGTGTTACAGTATCGGGGGGATCAGTGACTGTCACAGTGTGTTACAGTAACGGGGGGAGCAGTGACTGTCACGGTGTGTTACAGTATCGGTGGAAGCAGTGACTGTCACAGTGTGTTACAGTATCGGGGGAAGCAGTGACTGTCACGGTGTGTTACAGTATCAGGGGGAGCAGTGACTGTCACGGTGTGTTACCGTATCAGGGGGAGCACTGACTGTCACGGTGTGTTACAGTATCGGGGGGAGCAGTGACTGTCACGGTGTGTTACAGTAACGGGGGGAGCAGTGACTTTCACGGTGTGTTACAGTATCGGGGGGATCAGTGACTGTCACAGTGTGTTACAGTAACGGGGGGAGCAGTGACTGTCACGGTGTGTTACAGTATCGGTGGAAGCAGTGACTGTCACAGTGTGTTACAGTATCAGGGGGAGCACTGACTGTCACGGTGTGTTACAGTAACGGGGGTAGCAGTGACTTTCACGGTGTGTTACAGTATCAGGGGGATCAGTGACTGTCACGGTGTGTTACAGTAACGGGGGGAGCAGTGACTGTCACGGTGTGTCACAGTATCAGGGGGAGCAGTGACTGTCACGGTGTGTTACAGTAACGGGCGGAGCAGTGACTGTCACGGTGTGTTACAGTATCAGGTGGAGCAGTGACTGTAACGGTGTGTTACAGTAACGGGGGGAGCAGTGACTGTCACGGTGTGTTACAGTAACGGGGGGAGCAGTGACTGTCTCGGTGCGTTACACTAACGGGGGGAGCAGTGACTGTCTCGGTGTGTTACAGTAACGGTGGGAGCAGTGACTGTCACGGTGTGTTACAGTATCGGGGGGAGCAGTGACTGTCTCGGTGTGTTACAGTATCAGGGGAAGCTGTGACTTTCACAGTGTGTTACAGTATCAGGGGGAGCACTGACTGTCACGGTGTGTTACAGTATCGGGGGGAGCAGTGACTGTCACAGTGTGTTACAGTATCAGGGGGAGCACTGGCTGTCACGGTGTGTTACAGTATCAGGGGGAGCACTGACTGTCACGGTGTGTTACAGTATCGGGGGAGCAGTGACTGTCACGGTGTGTTACAGTATCGGGGGGAGCAGTGACTGTCACAGTGTGTTACAGTATCGGGGGAGCAGTGACTGTCACGGTGTGTTACAGTATCGGGGGGAGCAGTGACTGTCACAGTGTGTTACAGTAACGGGGGGAGCAGTGACTGTCACGGTGTGTTACAGTATCGAGGGGAGCAGTGACTGTCACAGTGTGTTACAGTATCAGGGGGAGCAGTGACAGTCACGGTGTGTTACAGTATCGAGGGGAGCAGTGACTGTCACAGTGTGTTACAGTATCAGGGGGAGCAGTGACTGTCACGGTGTGTTACAGTATCGGGGGAGCAGTGACTGTCACGGTGTGTTAAGTTATCGGGGGGAGCAGTGACTGTCACTGTGTGTAACAGTATAAGGGGAGCAGTGACTGTCACAGTGTGTTACAGTATCGGGGGAAGCAGTGACTGTCACGGTGTGTTACAGTATCAGGGGGAGCAGTGACTGTCACGGTGTGTTACCGTATCAGGGGGAGCACTGAGTGTCACGGTGTGTTACAGTATCGGGGGGAGCAGTGACTGTCATGGTGTGTTACAGTAACGGGGGGAGCAGTGACTTTCACGGTGTGTTACAGTATCGGGGGGATCAGTGACTGTCACGGTGTGTTACAGTAACGGGGGGAGCAGTGACTGTCACGGTGTGTTACAGTATCGGGGGAAGCAGTGACTGTCACGGTGTGTTACAGTATCAGGGGGATCAGTGACTGTCACGGTGTGTTACAGTAACGGGGGGAGCAGTGACTGTCACGGTGTGTCACAGTATCAGGGGGAGCAGTGACTGTCACGGTGTGTTACAGTATCAGGGGGAGCAGTGACTGTCACGGTGTGTTACTGTAACGGGCGGAGCAGTGACTGTCACGGTGTGTTACAGTATCAGGGGGAGCAGTGACTGTAACGGTGTGTTACAGTATCAGGGGGAGCAGTGACTGTCACGGTGTGTTACAGTAACGGGGGGAGCAGTGACTGTCACGGTGTGTTACAGTATCGGGGGATCAGTGACTGTCACGGTGTGTTACAGTAACGGGGGAGCAGTGACTGTCACGGTGTGTTACAGTAACGGGGGGAGCAGTGACTGTCACGGTGTGTTAGAGTATCAGGCGGAGCAGTGACTGTCACGGTGTGTTACAGTATCAGGGGAAGCTGTGACTTTCACAGTGTGTTACAGTATCAGGGGGAGCACTGACTGTCACGGTGTGTTACAGTATCGGGGGGAGCAGTGACTGTCATGTTGTGTTACAGTATCAGGGGAAGCTGTGACTTTCACAGTGTGTTACAGTATCAGGGGGAGCACTGACTGTCACGGTGTGTTACAGTATCGGGGGGAGCCGTGACTGTCACGTTGTGTTACAGTAACGGGGGGAGCAGTGACTTTCACGGTGTGTTACAGTATCAGGGGGAGCAGTGACTGTCACGGTGTGTTTCAGTAACGGGGGAGCAGTGACTGTCATGGTGTGTTACAGTATCGGGGGGAGCAGTGACTGTCACGTTGTGTTACAGTAACGGGGGGAGCAGTGACTTTCACGGTGTGTTACAGTTTCAGGGGGATCAGTGACTGTCACGGTGTGTTACAGTATCAGGGGGAGCAGTGACTGTCACGGTGTGTTACAGTAACGGGGGGAGCAGTGACTGTCACGGTGTGTTACAGTATCGGGGGGAGCCGTGACTGTCACGTTGTGTTACAGTAACGGGGGGAGCAGTGACTTTCACGGTGTGTTACAGTATCAGGGGGATCAGTGACTGTCACGGTGTGTTACAGTATCAGGGGGAGCAGTGACTGTCACGGTGTGTTACAGTATCGGGGGGAGCAGTGACTGTCACGGTGTGTTACAATATCGGGGGGAGCAGTGACTGTCACGGTGTGTTACAGTATCGAGGGGAGCAGTGACTGTCACAGTGTGTTACAGTATCAGGGGGAGCAGTGACTGTCACGGTGTGTTACTGTATCGGGGGGAAGCAGTGACTGTCACGGTGTGTTACAGTATCGGGGGGAAGCAGTGACTGTCATGGTGTGTTACAGTATCAGGGGGAGCAGTGACTGTCACGGTGTGTTACTGTATCCGGGGGAAGCAGTGACTGTCACGGTGTGTTACAGTATCGGGGGGAAGCAGTGACTGTCACGGTGTGTTACAGTATCAGGGGGAGCAGTGACTGTCACGGTGTGTTACAGTATCGTGGGGATCAGTGACTTTCACGGTGTGTTACAGTATCGGGGGGAGCAGTGACTGTCACGGAGTGTTACAGTATCGCGGGGATCAGCGACTGTCACGGTGTGTTACAGTATCAGGGGGAGCAGTGACTGTCACGGTGTGTTACAGTATCAGGGGGATCAGCGACTGTCACGGTGTGTTACAGTATCAGGGGGATCAGCGACTGTCACGGTGTGTTACCGTATCAGGGGGAGCAGTGACTGTCACGGTGTGTTACAGTATCGGGGGGAACAGTGACTGTCACGGTGTGTTACAGTATCAGGGGGAGCAGTGACTGTCACGGTGTGTTACAGTAACGGGGGGAGCAGTGACTGTCACGGTGTGTTACAGTATCAGGGGGAGCACTGACTGTCACGGTGTGTTACAGTAACGGGGGGAGCAGTGACTGTCACAGTGTGTTACAGTATCGGGGGAGCAGTGACTGTCACGGTGTGTTACAGTATCGGGGGTAGCAGTGACTGTCATGGTGTGTTACAGTAACGGGGGTATCAGTGACTTTCACGGTGTGTTACAGTATCGAGGGGAGCAGTGACTGTCACAGTGTGTTACAGTAACGGGGGGAGCAGTGACTGTCACGGTGTGTTACAGTATCGAGGGGAGCAGTGACTGTCACAGTGTGTTACAGTATCAGGGGGAGCAGTGACAGTCACGGTGTGTTACAGTATCGAGGGGAGCAGTGGCTGTCAAAGTGTGTTACAGTATCAGGGGGAGCAGTGACTGTCACGGTGTGTTACAGTATGGGGGGGTGCAGTGTCTGTCACGTTGTGTTAAGTTATCGGGGGGAGCAGTGACTGTCACTGTGTGTAACAGTATAAGGGGAGCAGTGACTGTCACAGTGTGTTACAGTATCGGGGGAAGCAGTGACTGTCACGGTGTGTTACAGTATCAGGGGGAGCAGTGACTGTCACGGTGTGTTACAGTATCGGGGGGAGCAGTGACTGTCACGGTGTGTTACAGTAACGGGGGGAGCAGTGACTTTCACGGTGTGTTACAGTATCGGGGTGAGCAGTGACTGTCACGGTGTGTTACAGTAACGGGGGGAGCAGTGACTTTCACGGTGTGTTACAGTATCGGGGTGAGCAGTGACTGTCACGGTGTGTTACAGTATCGGGGGGATCAGTGACTGTCACAGTGTGTTACAGTAACGGGGGGAGCAGTGACTGTCACGGTGTGTTACAGTATCGGTGGAAGCAGTGACTGTCACAGTGTGTTACAGTATCAGGGGGAGCACTGACTGTCACGGTGTGTTACAGTAACGGGGGTAGCAGTGACTTTCACGGTGTGTTACAGTATCAGGGGGATCAGTGACTGTCACGGTGTGTTACAGTAAGGGGGGAGCAGTGACTGTCACGGTGTGTCACAGTATCAGGGGGAGCAGTGACTGTCACGGTGTGTTACAGTAACGGGCGGAGCAGTGACTGTCACGGTGTGTTACAGTATCAGGGGGAGCAGTGACTGTAACGGTGTGTTACAGTATCGGGGGGAGCAGTGACTGACACAGTGTGTTACAGTATCGGGGGGAGCAGTGACTGTAACGGTGTGTTACAGTATCAGGGGGAGCAGTGGAGCAGTGACTGTCACAGTGTGTTACAGTATCGGGGGGAGCAGTGACTGTCACAGTGTGTTACAGTATCGGGGGAGCAGTGACTGTCACGGTGTGTTACAGTAACGGGGGTATCAGTGACTTTCACGGTGTGTTACAGTATCGAGGGGAGCAGTGACTGTCACAGTGTGTTACAGTAACGGGGGGAGCAGTGACTGTCACGGTGTGTTACAGTATCGAGGGGAGCAGTGACTGTCACAGTGTGTTACAGTATCAGGGGGAGCAGTGACAGTCACGGTGTGTTACAGTATCGAGGGGAGCAGTGACTGTCACAGTGTGTTACAGTATCAGGGGGAGCAGTGACTGTCACGGTGTGTTACAGTATGGGGGGGTGCAGTGTCTGTCACGTTGTGTTAAGTTATCGGGGGGAGCAGTGACTGTCACTGTGTGTAACAGTATAAGGGGAGCAGTGACTGTCACAGTGTGTTACAGTATCGGGGGAAGCAGTGACTGTCACGGTGTGTTACAGTATCAGGGGGAGCAGTGACTGTCACGGTGTGTTACCGTATCAGGGGGAGCACTGAGTGTCACGGTGTGTTACAGTATCGGGGGGAGCAGTGACTGTCATGGTGTGTTACAGTAACGGGGGGAGCAGTGACTTTCACGGTGTGTTACAGTATCGGGGGGATCAGTGACTGTCACGGTGTGTTACAGTAACGGGGGGAGCAGTGACTGTCACGGTGTGTTACAGTATCGGGGGAAGCAGTGACTGTCACAGTGTGTTACAGTATCAGGGGGAGCACTGACTGTCACGGTGTGTTACAGTAACGGGGGTAGCAGTGACTTTCACGGAGTGTTACAGTATCAGGGGGATCAGTGACTGTCACGGTGTGTTACAGTAACGGGGGGAGCAGTGACTGTCACGGTGTGTCACAGTATCAGGGGGAGCAGTGACTGTCACGGTGTGTTACAGTAACGGGCGGAGCAGTGACTGTCACGGTGTGTTACAGTATCAGGGGGAGCAGTGACTGTAACGGTGTGTTACAGTATCAGGGGGAGCAGTGACTGTCACGGTGTGTTACAGTATCAGGGGGAGCAGTGACTGTCACGGTGTGTCACAGTATCAGGGGGAGCAGTGACTGTCACGGTGTGTTACAGTATCGGGGGAGCAGTGACTGTAACGGTGTGTTACAGTATCAGGGGGAGCAGTGACTGTAACGGTGTGTTACAGTATCAGGGGGAGCAGTGACTGTCACGGTGTGTTACAGTAACGGGGGGAGCAGTGACTGTCACGGTGTGTTACAGTAACGGGGGAGCAGTGACTGTCACGGTGTGTTACAGTATCGGGGGGATCAGTGACTGTCACGGTGTGTTACAGTAACGGGGGGTGCAGTGACTGTCACGGTGTGTTACAGTAACGGGCGGAGCAGTGACTGTCACGGTGTGTTACAGTATCGGGGGGATCCGTGACTGTCACGGTGTGTTACAGTAACGGGCGGAGCAGTGACTGTCACGGTGTGTTACAGTATCAGGGGAAGCTGTGACTTTCACAGTGTGTTACAGTATCAGGGGGAGCACTGACTGTCACGGTGTGTTACAGTATCGGGGGGAGCAGTGACTGTCATGTTGTGTTACAGTATCAGGGGAAGCTGTGACTTTCACAGTGTGTTACAGTATCAGGGGGAGCACTGACTGTCACGGTGTGTTACAGTATCGGGGGGAGCCGTGACTGTCACGTTGTGTTACAGTAACGGGGGGAGCAGTGACTTTCACGGTGTGTTACAGTATCAGGGGGAGCAGTGACTGTCACGGTGTGTTTCAGTAACGGGGGAGCAGTGACTGTCATGGTGTTTTACAGTATCGGGGGGAGCAGTGACTGTCACGGTGTGTTACAGTATCGGGGGGAGCAGTGACTGTCACGTTGTGTTACAGTAACGGGGGGAGCAGTGACTTTCACGGTGTGTTACAGTATCAGGGGGATCAGTGACTGTCACGGTGTGTTACAGTATCAGGGGGAGCAGTGACTGTCACGGTGTGTTACAGTAACGGGGGGAGCAGTGACTGTCACGGTGTGTTACAGTATCGGGGGGAGCCGTGACTGTCACGTTGTGTTACAGTAACGGGGGGAGCAGTGACTTTCACGGTGTGTTACAGTATCAGGGGGATCAGTGACTGTCACGGTGTGTTACAGTATCAGGGGGAGCAGTGACTGTCACGGTGTGTTACAGTATCGAGGGGAGCAGTGACTGTCACAGTGTGTTACAGTATCAGGGGGAGCAGTGACTGTCACGGTGTGTTACAGTATCGAGGGGAGCAGTGTCTGTCACGTTGTGTTAAGTTATCGGGGGGAGCAGTGACTGTCACTGTGTGTAACAGTATAAGGGGAGCAGTGACTGTCACAGTGTGTTACAGTATCAGGGGGAGCAGTGACTGTCACGGTCTGTTACAATATCGGGGGCAGCAGTGACTGTCACGGTGTGTTACAGTATCGGGGGGAGCAGTGACTGTCACGGTGTGTTACAGTATCAGGTGGAGGAGTGACTGTCACGGTGTGTTACTGTATCGGGGGGAAGCAGTGACTGTCACGGTGTGTTACTGTATCGGGGGGAAGCAGTGACTGTCACGGTGTGTTACAGTATCGGGGGGAAGCAGTGACTGTCACGGTGTGTTACATTATCAGGGGGAGCAGTGACTGTCACGGTGTGTTACAGTATCAGGGGGAGCAGTGACTGTCACGGTGTGTTACAATATCGGGGGGAGCAGTGACTGTCACGGTGTGTTACAGTATCGGGGGGAAGCAGTGACTGTCATGGTGTGTTACAGTATCAGGGGGAGCAGTGACTGTCACGGTGTGTTACTGTATCGGGGGGAAGCAGTGACTGTCACGGTGTGTTACAGTAACGGGGGAGCAGTGACTGTCACGGTGTGTTACAGTATCAGGGGGAGCAGTGACTGTCACGGTGTGTTACAGTATCGTGGGGATCAGTGACTTTCACGGTGTGTTACAGTATCGGGGGGAGCAGTGACTGTCACGGTGTGTTACAGTATCGGGGGGAGCAGTGACTGTCACAGTGTGTTACAGTATCAGGGGGATCAGTGACTGTCACGGTGTGTTACAGTATCGTGGGGATCAGTGACTTTCACGGAGTGTTACAGTATCGCGGGGATCAGCGACTGTCACGGTGTGTTACAGTATCAGGGGGAGCAGTGACTGTCATGGTGTGTTACAGTATCGGGGGGAGCAGTGACTGTCACGGTGTGTTACAGTAACGGGGGGAGCAGTGACTGTCACGGTGTGTTACAGTATCGGTGGAAGCAGTGACTGTCACGGTGTGTTACAGTATCGCGGGGATCAGTGACTGTCACAGTGTGTTACAGTATCAGGGGGAGCAGTGACTGTCACGGTGTGTTACAGTATCGGGGGGATCAGTGACTTTCACGGTGTGTTACAGTATCGGGGGGAGCAGTGACTGTCACGGTGTGTTACAGTATCGGGGGGAACAGTGACTGTCACGGTGTGTTACAGTATCAGGGGGAGCAGTGACTGTCACGGTGTGTTACAGTATCGCGGGGAGCAGTGACTGTCACAGTGTGTTACAGTATCAGGGGGAGCAGTGACTGTCACGGTGTGTTACAGTATCAGGCGGAGCAGTGACTGTTACGGTGTGTTACAGTATCAGGGGGATCAGTGACTGTCACAGTGTGTTACAGTATCGAGGGGAGCAGTGACTGTCACGCTGTGTTAGAGTATCGGGGGAAGCAGTGACTGTCACAGTGTGTTACAGTATCAGGGGGAGCAGTGACTGTCATGGTGTGTTACAGTATCGGGGGGAGCAGTGACTGTCACAGTGTGTTACAGTAACGGGGGGAGCAGTGACTGTCACAGTGTGTTACAGTAACGGGGGGAGCAGTGACTGTCATGGTGTGTTACAGTATCAGGGGGATCAGTGACTGTCACGGTGTGTTACAGTATCGGGGGGATCAGTGACTGTCACGGTGTGTTACAGTATCGGGGGGATCAGTGACTGTCACGGTGTGTTACAGTATCAGGAGCAGCAGAGACTGTCACGGTGTGTTACAGTATCAGGGGGAGCAGTGACTGTCACGGTGTGTTACAGTATCAGGGGGAGCAGTGACTGTCACAGTGTGTTACAGTATCAGGGGGAGCAGTGACTGTCACGGTGTGTTACAGTATCAGGGGGAGCAGTGACTGTCACGGTGTGTTACAGTATCAGGGGGAGCAGTGACTGTCACGGTGTGTTACAGTATCAGGGGGAGCAGTGACTGTCACGGTGTGTTACAGTATCAGGAGCAGCAGTGACTGTCACGGTGTGTTACAGTATCAGGGGGAGCAGTGACTGTCACGGTGTGTTACAGTATCGGGGGGAGCAGTGACTGTCACGGTGTGTTACAGTATCAGGAGCAGCAGTGACTGTCACGGTGTGTTACAGTATCAGGGGAGCAGTGACTGTCACGGTGTGTTACAGTATCAGGGGCAGCAGTGACTGTCACGGCATGTTAAAGTAACGGGGGGAGCAGTGACTGTCACGGTGTGTTACAGTATCAGGAGCAGCAGTGACTGTCACGGTGTGTTACAGTATCAGGAGCAGCAGTGACTGTCACGGTGTGTTACAGTATCAGGGGGAGCAGTGACTGTCACGGTGTGTTACAGTATCAGGGGGACCAGTGACTGTCACGGTGTGTTACAGTATCAGGGGGAGCAGTGACTGTCACGGTGTGTTACAGTATCAGGAGCAGCAGTGACTGTCACGGTGTGTTACAGTATCAGGGGAGCAGTGACTGTCACGGTGTGTTACAGTATCAGGGGCAGCAGTGACTGTCACGGCGTGTTACAGTATCAGGGGGAGCAGTGACTGTCACAGTGTGTTACAGTATCAGGGGGAGCAGTGACTGTCACTGTGTGTTACAGTATCAGGGGGAGCAGTGACTGTCACGGTGTGTTACAGTATCGGGGGGAGCAGTGACTGTCACGGTGTGTTACAGTATCAGGGGGAGCAGTGACTGTCACGGTGTGTTACAGTATCGGGGGGAGCAGTGACTGTCACGGTGTGTTACAGTAACGGGGGAGCAGTGACTGTCATGGTGTGTTACAGTATCGGGGGGAGCAGTGACTGTCACGGTGTGTTACAGTATCGGGGGGAGCAGTGACTGTCACGGTGTGTTACAGTATCGGGGGGAGCAGTGACTGTCACAGTGTGTTACAGTATCAGGGGGAGCAGTGACTGTCACAGTGTGTTACAGTAACGGGGGGAGCAGTGACTGTCACGCTGTGTTAGAGTATCGGGGGGAGCAGTGACTGTCACGGTGTGTTACAGTATCAGGGGGAGCAGTGACTGTCACGGTGTGTTACAGTAACGGGGGGAGCAGTGACTGTCACAGTGTGTTACAGTATCATGGGGAGCAGTGACTGTCACGGTGTGTTACAGTATCAGGGGGAGCAGTGACTGTCATGGTGTGTTACAGTATCAGGGGGAGAAGTGACTGTCACGGTGTGTTACAGTATCAGGGGGAGCAGTGACTGTCACAGTGTGTTACAGTATCAGGGGGAGCAGTGACTGTCACGGTGTGTTACAGTATCGGGGGGAGCAGTGACTGTCACGGTGTGTTACAGTATCAGGGGGAGCAGTGACTGTCACAGTGTGTTACAGTATCAGGGGGAGAAGTGACTGTCACGGTGTGTCACAGTATCGGGGGGAGCAGTGACTGTCACGGTGTGTTACAGTATCGGGGGGAGCAGTGACTGTCACGGTGTGTTACTGTATCGGGGGAGCAGTGACTGTCACGGTGTGTTACAGTATCAGGGGGAGCAGTGACTGTCACGGTGTGTTACAGTATCAGGGGGAGCAGTGACTGTCACGGTGTGTTACAGTATCGGGGGGAGCAGTGACTGTCACGGTGTGTTACAGTATCAGGGGGAGCAGTGACTGTCACGGTGTGTTACAGTATCAGGGGGAGCAGTGACTGTCACAGTGTGTTACAGTATCAGGGGGAGCAGTGACTGTCACGGTGTGTTACAGTATCAGGGGAGCAGTGACTGTCACGGTGTGTTACAGTATCAGGGGGATCAGTGACTGTCACAGTGTGTTACAGTATCGGGGGGATCAGTGACTGTCACGGTGTGTTACAGTATCGGGGGGATCAGTGACTGTCACGGTGTGTTACAGTATCAGGAGCAGCAGTGACTGTCACGGTGTGTTACAGTATCAGGGGGAGCAGTGACTGTCACGGTGTGTTACAGTATCAGGGGGAGCAGTGACTGTCACGGTGTGTTACAGTATCAGGGGAGCAGTGACTGTCACGGTGTGTTACAGTATCAGGAGCAGCAGTGACTGTCACGGTGTGTTACAGTATCAGGGGAGCAGTGACTGTCACGGTGTGTTACAGTATCAGGGGCAGCAGTGACTGTCACGGTGTGTTACAGTATCAGGGGGAGCAGTGACTGTCACAGTGTGTTACAGTATCGGGGGGAGCAGTGACTGTCACGGTGTGTTACAGTATCAGGGGGAGCACTGACTGTCACGGTGTGTTACAGTATCGGGGGGAGCAGTGACTGTCATGGTGTGTTACAGTAACGGGGGGAGCAGTGACTGTCACGGTGTGTTACAGTATCGGGGGGAGCAGTGACTGTCACGGTGTGTTACAGTATCAGGGGGAGCAGTGACTGTCACGGTGTGTTACAGTATCAGGGGGAGCAGTGACTGTCACGGTGTGTTACAGTATCGGGGGGAGCCGTGACTGTCACGTTGTGTTACAGTAACGGGGGGAGCAGTGACTTTCACGGTGTGTTACAGTATCAGGGGGAGCAGTGACTGTCAAGGTGTGTTACTGTATCGGGGGGAAGCAGTGACTGTCACGGTGTGTTACAGTATCGGGGGGAAGCAGTGACTGTCATGGTGTGTTACAGTATCAGGGGGAGCAGTGACTGTCACGGTGTGTTACAGTATCGTGGGGATCAGTGACTTTCACGGTGTGCTACAGTATCGGGGGGAGCAGTGACTCTCACGGTGTGTTACAGTATCGGGAGGAGCGGAGACTGTCACAGTGTGTTACAGTATCGGGGGGAGCAGTGACTGTCACAGTGTGTTACAGTATCGGGGGGAGCAGTGACTCTCACGGTGTGCTACAGTATCGGGGGGAGCAGTGACTGTCACAGTGTGTTACAGTATCAGGGGGAGCAGTGACTGTCACGGTGTGTTACAGTATCGTGGGGATCAGTGACTTTCACGGTGTGCTACAGTATCGGGGGGAGCAGTGACTCTCACGGTGTGTTACAGTATCGGGAGGAGCGGAGACTGTCACAGTGTGTTACAGTATCGGGGGGAGCAGTGACTGTCACGGTGTGTTACAGTATCGGGGGGAGCAGTGACTGTCACAGTGTGTTACAGTATCGGGGGAGCAGTGACTGTCACAGTGTATTACAGTATCGGGGGAGCAGTGACTGTCACGGTGTGTTACAGTATCGGGGGGACCAGTGACTGTCACTGTGTGTTACAGTATCGAGGGGAGCAGTGACTGCCACAGTGTGTTACAGTATCGAGGGGAGCAGTGACTGTCACGGTGTGTTACAGTATCGGGGGGAACAGTGACTGTCACGGTGTGTTACAG
The DNA here is from genome assembly GCF_047496795.1 of Chiloscyllium punctatum. Classification (NCBI taxonomy): domain Eukaryota; kingdom Metazoa; phylum Chordata; class Chondrichthyes; order Orectolobiformes; family Hemiscylliidae; genus Chiloscyllium; species Chiloscyllium punctatum. Next base: position 20,512,861 of record NC_092760.1, read on the forward strand.
TAACGGGGGGATCAGTGACCGTCACGGTGTGTTCCAGTATCGGGGTGAGCAGTGACTGTCACGGTGTGTTACAGTATCAGGGGGAGCAGTGACTGTCACAGTGTATTACAGTATCGGGGGAGCAGTGACTGTCACGGTGTGTTACAGTATCGGGGGGAGCAGAGACTGTCACAGTGTGTTACAGTATCGAGGGGAGCAGTGACTGTCACAGTGTGTTACAGTATCGAGGGGAGCAGTGACTGTCACAGTGTGTTACAGTATCGAGGGGAGCAGTGACTGTCACAGTGTGTTACAGTATCGAGGGGAGCAGAGACTGTCACAGTGTGTTACAGTATCGAGGGGAGCAGTGACTGTCACAGTGTGTTACAGTATCAGGGGGAGCAGTGACTGTCACGGTGTGTTCCAGTATCGGGGTGAGCAGTGACTGTCACGGTGTGTTACAGTATCGGGGGGAACAGTGAATGTCACGGTGTGTTACAGTAACGGGGGGATCAGTGACTGTCACGGTGTGTTCCAGTATCGGGGTGAGCAGTGACTGTCACGGTGTGTTACAGTAACGGGGGGATCAGTGACTGTCACGGTGTGTTACAGTATCGGGGGGATCAGTGACTGTCACAGTGTGTTACAGTAACGGGGGAAGAATTAACTGTCACGGTGTGTTACAGTATCAGGGGGAGCAGTGACTGTCACGGTGTGTTACAGTAACGGGGGAAGAATTAACTGTCACGGTGTGTTACAGTATCAGGGGAACAGTGACTGTCACGGTGTGTTCCAGTATCGGGGTGAGCAGTGACATTCACGGTGTGTTACAGTATCGGGGGGAGCAGTGACTGTCACGGTGTGTTCCAGTATGGGGGTAGCAGTGACTGTCACGGTGTGTTACAGTATCAGGGCGAGCAGTGACTGTCACGGTGTGTTACAGTATCGGCGGAGCAGTGACTGTCACAGTGTGTTACAGTATCAGGGGGAGCAGTGACTGTCACAGTGTGTTACAGTATCAGGGGGAGCAGTGACTGTCACGGTGTGTTAAAGTAACGGGGGGATCAGTGACTGTCACGGTGTGTTACAGTATCGGGGGGATCAGTGACTGTCACAGTGTGTTACAGTATCAGGGGGAGCAGTGACTGTCACAGTGTGTTCCAGTATCGGGGGTAGCAGTGACTGTCACGGTGTTTTACAGTATCGGGGGGAGCAGTGACTGTCACGGTGTGTTACAGTATCAGGGTGAGCAGTGACTGTCACAGTGTGTTACAGTATCAGGGGGAGCAGTGACTGTCACGGTGTGTTACAGTATCAGGGGGAGCAGTGACTGTCACGGTGTGTTCCAGTATCGGAGGGAGCAGTGACTGTCACGGTGTGTTCCAGTATCGGAGGGAGCAGTGACTGTCACGGTGTGTTACAGTATCAGGGGGAGCAGTGACTGTCACGGTGTGTTACAGTATCAGGGGGAGCAGTGACTGTCACGGTGTGGTACAGTATAAGGGGGAGCAGTGACTGTCACGGTGTGTTACAGTATCAGGGGGAGCAGTGACTGTCACGGTGTGTTACAGAATCGGGGGAGCAGTAACTGACACAGTGTGTTACATTATCAGGAGGAGCAGTGACTGTCACGGTGTGTTACAGTATCAGGGGGAGCAGTGACTGTCACGGTGTGTTACAGTATCAGGGGGAGCAGTGACTGTCACGGTGTGTTACAGTATCAGGGGGAGCAGTGACTGTCACGGTGTGTTACAGTATCGGGGGAGCAGTGACTGTCACAGTGTGTCACAGTATCAGGGGGAGCAGTGACTGTCACAGTGTGTTACAGTATCGGGGGGATCAGTGACTGTCACAGTGTGTTACAGTATCGGGGGGAGCAGTGACTGTCATGTTGTGTTACAGTATCGGGGGGAGCAGTGACTGTCACGGTGTGTTACAGTATCAGGAGGAGCAGTGACTGTCACGGTGTGTTACAGTATCAGGGGGAGCAGTGACTGTCACGGTGTGTTACAGTATCAGGGGGATCAGTGACTGTCACAGTGTGTTACAGTATCGGGGGGAGCAGTGACTGTCACGGTGTGTTACAGTATCAGGGGGAGCAGTGACTGTCACGGTGTGTTACAGTATCGGGGGAGCAGTGACTGTCACAGTGTGTTACAGTATCAGGGGGAGCAGTGACTGTCACAGTGTGTTCCAGTATCGGGGGTAGCAGTGACTGTCACGGTGTGTTACAGTATCAGGGGGAGCAGTGACTGTCACAGTGTGTTACAGTATCAGGGGGAGCACTGAGTGTCACGGTGTGTTACAGTATCGGGGGGATCAGTGACTGTCACGGTGTCTTACAGTATCGGGGGGAGCAGTGACTGTCACGGTGTGTTACAGTATCAGGGGGAGCAGTGACTGTCACGGTGTGTTACAGTATCGGGGGGAGCAGTGACTGTCACGGTGTGTTACAGTATCGGGGGGATCAGTGACTGTCACGGTGTGTTACAGTATCAGGGGGAGCAGTGACTGTCACGGTGTGTTACAGTATCGGGGGGAGCAGTGACTGTCACGGTGTGTTACAGTATCAGGGGGAGCAGTGACTGTCACAGTGTGTTACAGTATCAGGGGGAGCAGTGACTGTCACGGTGTGTTACAGTATCGGGGGGAGCAGTGACTGTCACGGTGTGTTACAGTATCAGAGGGAGCAGTGACTGTCACGGTGTGTTACAGTATCAGGGGGAGCAGTGACTGTCACGGTGTGTTCCTGTATCGGGGGGGGAGCAGAGACTGTCACGGTGTGTTACAGTATCAGGGGGAGCATTGACTCTCACGGTGTGTTACAGTATCAGGGGGAGCAGTGACTGTCACAGTGTGTTCCAGTATCGGGGGGAGCAGTGACTGTCTCGGAGTGTTACAGTATCAGCAGGAGTAGTGACTGTCTCGGAGTGTTACAGTATCAGGAGGAGCAGTGACTGTCACTGTGTGTTACAGTATCGGGGGAGCAGTGACTGTCACAGTGTGTTACAGTATCGGGGGGAGCAGTGACTGTCACGGTGTGTTACAGTATCAGGGGGAGCAGTGACTGTCACGGTGTGTTACAGTATCGGGGGGAGCAGTGACTGTCACGGTGTGGTACAGTATCGGGGGGAGCAGTGACTGTCATGGTGTGTTACTGTATCGGGGGGAGCAGTGACTGTCACGGTGTGTTACAGTATCGGGGGGAGCAGTGACCGTCACGGTGTGTTAGAGTATCAGGGGGAGCAGTGACTGTCACGGTGTGTTACAGTATCAGGGGAGCAGTGACTGTCACGGTGTGTTACAGTATCAGGGGAGCAGTGACTGTCACGGTGTGTTACAGTATCGGGGGGAGCAGTGACTGTCACGGTGTGTTACAGTATCAGGGGGAGCAGTGACTGTCACGGTGTGTTACAGTATCGGGGGGAGCAGTGACTGTCACAGTGTGTTACAGTATCAGGGGGAGCAGTGACTGTCACAGTGTGTTACAGTATCAGGGGGAGCAGAGACTGTCACGGTGTGTTACAGTATCAGGGGGAGCAGTGACCGTCACGGTGTGTTACAGTATCAGGGGGAGCAGTGACCGTCACGGTGTGTTACAGTATCAGGGGGAGCAGTGACTGTCACAGTGTGTTACAGTATCAGGGGGAGCAGTGACTGTCACGGTGTGTTACAGTATCAGGGGGAGCAGTGACCGTCACGGTGTGTTACAGTATCGGGGGGAGCAGTGTCTGTCACGGTGTGTTACAGTATCGGGGGGAGCACTGGCTGTCACAGTGTGTTACAGTATCAGGGGGAGCAGAGACTGTCACGGTGTGTTACAGTATCAGGGGGAGCAGTGACTGTCACGGTGTGTTACAGTATCAGGGGGAGCAGTGACTGTCTCAGTGTGTTACAGTATCAGGGGGAGCAGTGACTGTCACGGTGTGTTACAGTATCAGGGGGAGCAGTGACTGTCACGGTGTGTTACAGTATCAGGGGGAGCAGTGACTGTCACGGTGTGGGACAGTAATGGGGGAGCAGTGACTGTCACGGTGTGTTACAGTATCAGGGGGAGCAGTGACTGTCTCAGTGTGTTACAGTATCAGGGGGAGCAGTGACTGTCACGGTGTGTTACAGTATCAGGGGGAGCAGTGACTGTCACGGTGTGTTACAGTATCAGGGGGATCAGTGACTGTCACGGTGTGTTACAGTATCAGGGGGAGCAGTGACTGTCACGGTGTGTTACAGTATCAGGGGGAGCAGTGACTGTCACGGTGTGGGACAGTAATGGGGGAGCAGTGACTGTCACGGTGTGTTACAGTATCAGGGGGAGCAGTGACTGTCTCAGTGTGTTACAGTATCGGGGGGAGCAGTGACTGTCACGGTGTGTTACAGTATCAGGGGGAGCAGTGACTGTCACGGTGTGGGACAGTAATGGGGGAGCAGTGACTGTCACGGTGTGTTACAGTATCAGGGGGAGCAGTGACTGTCACGGTGTGGGACAGTATCGGGGGGAGCAGTGACTGTCACGGTGTGTTACAGTATCAGGGGGAGCAGTGACTGTCACGGTGTGTTACAGTATCAGGGGGAGCAGTGACTGTCACGGTGTGGGACAGTATCGGGGGGAGCAGTGACTGTCACGGTGTGTTACAGTATCAGGGGGAGCAGTGACTGTCACGGTGTGGGACAGTATCGGGGGGAGCAGTGACTGTCACGGTGTGTTACAGTATCAGGGGAGCAGTGACTGTCACGGTGTGTTACAGTATCAGGGGAGCAGTGACTGTCACGGTGTGTTACAGTATCAGGGGAGCAGTGACTGTCACGGTGTGTTACAGTATCGGGGGGAGCAGTGACTGTCACAGTGTGTTACAGTATCAGGGGGAGCAGAGACTGTCACGGTGTGTTACAGTATCAGGGGGAGCAGTGACCGTCACGGTGTGTTACAGTATCGGGGGGAGCAGTGACTGTCACAGTGTGTTACAGTATCAGGGGGAGCAGAGACTGTCACGGTGTGTTACAGTATCAGGGGGAGCAGTGACCGTCACGGTGTGTTACAGTATCAGGGGGAGCAGTGACTGTCACGGTGTGTTACAGTATCGGGGGGAGCAGTGACTGTCACAGTGTGTTACAGTATCAGGGGGAGCAGTGACTGTCACGGTGTGTTACAGTATCAGGGGGAGCAGTGACCGTCACGGTGTGTTACAGTATCAGGGGGAGCAGTGACTGTCACGGTGTGTCACAGTATCGGGGGAGCAGTGACTGTCACAGTGTGTTACAGTATCGGGGTGATCAGTAACTGTCACGGTGTGTTACAGTATCGGGGGGAGCAGTGACTGTCACGGTGTGTTACAGTATCAGGGGGATCAGTGACTGTCACGGTGTGTTACAGTATCGGGGGGAGCAGTGACTGTCACAGTGTGTTACAGTATCGGGGGGATCAGTGACTGTCACGGTGTGTTACAGTATCGGGGGGAGCAGTGACTGTCACGGTGTGTTACAGTATCGGGGAGAGCAGTGACTGTCACGGTGTGTTACAGTATCAGGGGGAGCAGTGACTGTCACGGTGTGTTACAGTATCAGGGGGAGCAGTGACTGTCACGGTGTGTTACAGTATCAGGAGGAGCAGTGACTGTCACAGTGTGTTACAGTATCAGGGGGAGCAGTGACTGTCACGCTGTGTTACAGTATCAGGGGGAGCAGTGACTGTCACGGTGTGTTACAGTATCAGGGGGAGCAGTGACTGTCACGGTGTGTTACAGTATCAGGGGGAGCAGTGACTGTCTCAGTGTGTTACAGTATCAGGGGGAGCAGTGACTGTCACGGTGTGTTACAGTATCAGGGGGAGCAGTGACTGTCACGGTGTGTTACAGTATCAGGGGGAGCAGTGACTGTCACGGTGTGTTACAGTATCAGGGGGAGCAGTGACTGTCACGGTGTGTTACAGTATCAGGGGGAGCAGTGACTGTCACGGTGTGGGACAGTAATGGGGGAGCAGTGACTGTCACGGTGTGTTACAGTATCAGGGGGAGCAGTGACTGTCACGGTGTGTTACAGTATCAGGGGGAGCAGTGACTGTCACGGTGTGTTACAGTATCGGGGGGAGCAGTGACTGTCACGGTGTGTTACAGTATCGGGGGGAGCAGTGACTGTCACGGTGTGTTACAGTATCGGGGGAAGCAGTGACTGTCACGGTGTGTTACAGTATCAGGGGGAGCAGTGACTGTCACGGTGTGTTACAGTATCGGGGGGAGCAGTGACTGTCACGGTGTGTTACAGTATCGGGGGGATCAGTGACTGTCACGGTGTGTTACAGTATCGGGGGGAGCAGTGACTGTCACGGTGTGTTACAGTATCGAGGGGAGCAGTGACTGTCACAGTGTGTTACAGTATCGGGGGGAGCAGTGACTGTCACGGTGTGTTAAATATATCAGAGCGCGCTGTATCTCACTGCCAAGTTGGCCCTGTGTTGTTACAGTCTGCGATTGGACAGTAATGCAATCATAACAATTTTAATCAATTTTCTGATGGCCTGTTTTGAAGTTTGTCCCATGATTTGTCTATTCTGAGTAATACACACAAAGAGGTATTTGTGTGATTTTTGGTTTACACAAACATATATATGTGGCTGAGCTGGTCCAAATAAAGTCATCGCTTTCACTGTGTCCAGTCTTGTTCACATGCCGCGGAACAGCATTCAGAATATTGGTTTCAGGACATAACGGGATTAACCATTCTGCCTCACAGTCAAACAAGATCACTGTCCCTTCTGTCAGACCCCTGACCCAACAACCCACTGACAGACCCCTGACCCAACATCCAACTGACAGACCCCTCACCCAACATCCCACTGTCAGACCCCTGACCCAAAGTCCCACTGTCAGACCCCTGACCCAAAGTCCCACTGTCAGACCCCAGACCCAACGTCCCACTGTCAGACCCCAGACCCAATGCCCACTGTCAGTCCCCTGACCCAACACCCCACTGTCAGACCCCTGACCCAAAGTCCCACTGTCAGACCCCAGACCCAACTCCCACTGTCAGACCCCTGACCCAAAGTCCCACTGTCAGACCCCAGACCCAACATCTAACTGTCAGACCCCCGACACAACATCCCACTGTCAGACCCCTGACCCAACATCCCACTGTCAGACCCCAGACCCAATGCCCATGTCAGACCCCTGACCCAATGCCCCACTGTCAGACCCCTGACCCAATGCCCCACTGTCTGACCCCCGACCCAATGTCCCACTGTTAGACCTCTTACCCAATGCCCCACTGTCAGACCCCTGACCCAATGCCCCACTGTCAGACCCCTGACCCAATGCCCCACTGTCTGACCCCTGACCCAATGTCCCACTGTTAGACCTCTTACCCAAAGCCCCACTGTCAGACCCCTGACCCAATGCCCCACCGTCTGACCCCTGACACAATGCCCCACTGTCTGACCCCTGACCCAATGTCCCACTGTCAGACCCCTGACCCAAAGTCCCACTGTCAGACCCCTGACCCAACATCCCACTGTCAGACCCCTAAGCCAATGTCCCACTGTCAGACCCCAGACCCAACACCCCAATGTCAGACCCCTAACCCAATGTCCCACGGTCAGACCCCCGACCCAATGTCCCACTGTCAGACCCCAGACACAACATCCCACTGTCAGACCCCTGACCCAACGCCCCACTGTCAGACCCCTGACCCAACACCCCACTGTCAGACCCCAGATCCAACATCCCACTGTCAGACCCCGACCCAATGTCCCACTGCCCGACCCCTGACCCAATGTCCCTCTGTCAGACCCCAGACCCAATGCCCACTGTCAGACCCCTGACCCAATGCCCCACTGTCAGACCCCTGACCCAATGCCCCATTGTCTGACCCCTGAACCAATGTCCCACTGTTAGACCCCTGACCCAATGCCCGACTGTCTGACCCCTGACCCAATGTCCCACTGTCAGACCCTAGACCCAACACCCCAATGTCAGACCCCTAACCCAATGTCCCAAGGTCAGACCCTCGACCCAATGTCCCACTGTCAGACCCCGGACCCAACATTCCACTATCAGACCCCTGAGCCAATGTTCCACTGTCAGACCCCAGACCCAACATTCCACTATCAGACCCCTGAGCCAATGTCCCACTGTCAGACCCCGGACCCAACATTCCACTATCAGACCCCTGAGCCAATGTTCCACTGTCAGACCCCAGACCCAATGTCCCACTGTCAGACCCCTTTCCCAATGCCCCACTGTCAGACCCCTGACCCAATGTCCCACTGTCAGACCCCTGACCCAACACCCCACTATCAGACCCCTGAGCCAATGTTCCACTGTCAGATCCCTGACCCAACACCCCACTGTCAGACCCCTGACCCAATGTCCCACTGTCAGACCCCGGACCCAACATTCCACAATCAGACCCCTGAGCCAATGTTCCACTGTCAGACCCCAGACCCAATGTCCCACTGTCAGACCCCTTTCCCAATGCCCCACTGTCAGACCCCTGACCCAATGTCCCACTGTCAGACCCCTGACCCAACACCCCACTGTCAGACCCCTGACCCAATGTCCCACTGTCAGACCCCTGACCCAACTGCCCACTGTCAGACCCCTGACCCAACTCCCCACTGTCAGACCCCTGACCCAATGTCCCACTGTCAGACCCCTGACCCAACGTCCCACTGTCAGACCCCTGACCCAACGTCCCACTGTCAGACCCCAGACCCAATGTCCCACTGTCAGGCCCCTGACCCAATGTCGCACTGTCAGACCCCTGGCCTAATGTCCCACTGTCAGACCCCGACCCAACATCGCACTGTCACTCCCCTTACCCAACATCCCACGATCAGATCCGTGACCAAACGACCCACTGTCAGACCCCTAACCCAATGTCCCACTGTCAGATCCGTGACCCAACAACCCACTGTCAGACCCCTAACCCAATGTCCCACTGTCAGTCCTCTGACCCAATGTCACACTATCAGACCCCTGACCCAATACCCCACTGTCAGACCCCTGACCCAACATCCCACTGTCAGACCCCTGACTCAACATCCCACTGTCAGACCCAGTCCCAACATCCCACTGTCAGACCCCTGGCCCAATGTCCCACTGTCAGACCCCTGACCCAACATCCCACTGTCAGACCCCTGACCCAACATCCCACTGTCAGACCCCTGACCCAACACCCCTCTGTCAGACCCCTGACCCAACACCCCACTGTCAGACCCCTGACCCAACATCCCACTGTCAGACCACTGACCCAACACCCCACTGTCAGACCACTGGCCCAACACCCCACTGTCAGACCACTGACCCAACATCCCACTTTCAAACCCCTGACCCAATGTTCCACTGTCTGACCCCTTACCCAATGTCCCACTGTCAGACACCTGACCCAATGCCCCACTGTCAGACCCCTGACCCAATGCCCCACTATCAGCCCCCTGACCCAACGCCCCACGGTCAAACCCCTGACCCAACATCCCAATGTCAGACGCCTGTCCCAACATCCCACTTTCAAACCTCTGTCCCAATGTTCCACTGTCAGACCCCAGACGCAACATCCCACTGTCAGACCCCTGGCCCAATGTCCCACTGTCAGACCCCTGACCCAACACCCCACTGTCAGACCCCTGACCCAATGTCCCACTGTCAGACCCCTGACCCAATGCCCCACCGTCTGACCCCTGACACAATGCCCCACTGTCTGACCCCTGACCCAATGTCCCACTGTCAGACCCCTGACCCAAAGTCCCACTGTCAGACCCCTGACCCAACATCCCACTGTCAGACCCCTAAGCCAATGTCCCACTGTCAGACCCCAGACCCAACACCCCAATGTCAGACCCCTAACCCAATGTCCCACGGTCAGACCCCCGACCCAATGTCCCACTGTCAGACCCCAGACACAACATCCCACTGTCAGACCCCTGACCCAACGCCCCACTGTCAGACCCCTGACCCAACACCCCACTGTCAGACCCCAGATCCAACATCCCACTGTCAGACCCCGACCCAATGTCCCACTGCCCGACCCCTGACCCAATGTCCCTCTGTCAGACCCCAGACCCAATGCCCACTGTCAGACCCCTGACCCAATGCCCCACTGTCAGACCCCTGACCCAATGCCCCATTGTCTGACCCCTGAACCAATGTCCCACTGTTAGACCCCTGACCCAATGCCCGACTGTCTGACCCCTGACCCAATGTCCCACTGTCAGACCCTAGACCCAACACCCCAATGTCAGACCCCTAACCCAATGTCCCAAGGTCAGACCCTCGACCCAATGTCCCACTGTCAGACCCCGGACCCAACATTCCACTATCAGACCCCTGAGCCAATGTTCCACTGTCAGACCCCAGACCCAACATTCCACTATCAGACCCCTGAGCCAATGTCCCACTGTCAGACCCCGGACCCAACATTCCACTATCAGACCCCTGAGCCAATGTTCCACTGTCAGACCCCAGACCCAATGTCCCACTGTCAGACCCCTTTCCCAATGCCCCACTGTCAGACCCCTGACCCAATGTCCCACTGTCAGACCCCTGACCCAACACCCCACTATCAGACCCCTGAGCCAATGTTCCACTGTCAGATCCCTGACCCAACACCCCACTGTCAGACCCCTGACCCAATGTCCCACTGTCAGACCCCGGACCCAACATTCCACAATCAGACCCCTGAGCCAATGTTCCACTGTCAGACCCCAGACCCAATGTCCCACTGTCAGACCCCTTTCCCAATGCCCCACTGTCAGACCCCTGACCCAATGTCCCACTGTCAGACCCCTGACCCAACACCCCACTGTCAGACCCCTGACCCAATGTCCCACTGTCAGACCCCTGACCCAACTGCCCACTGTCAGACCCCTGACCCAACTCCCCACTGTCAGACCCCTGACCCAATGTCCCACTGTCAGACCCCTGACCCAACGTCCCACTGTCAGACCCCTGACCCAACGTCCCACTGTCAGACCCCAGACCCAATGTCCCACTGTCAGGCCCCTGACCCAATGTCGCACTGTCAGACCCCTGGCCTAATGTCCCACTGTCAGACCCCGACCCAACATCGCACTGTCACTCCCCTTACCCAACATCCCACGATCAGATCCGTGACCAAACGACCCACTGTCAGACCCCTAACCCAATGTCCCACTGTCAGATCCGTGACCCAACAACCCACTGTCAGACCCCTAACCCAATGTCCCACTGTTAGTCCTCTGACCCAATGTCACACTATCAGACCCCTGACCCAATACCCCACTGTCAGACCCCTGACCCAACATCCCACTGTCAGACCCCTGACTCAACATCCCACTGTCAGACCCAGTCCCAACATCCCACTGTCAGACCCCTGGCCCAATGTCCCACTGTCAGACCCCTGACCCAACATCCCACTGTCAGACCCCTGACCCAACATCCCACTGTCAGACCCCTGACCCAACACCCCTCTGTCAGACCCCTGACCCAACACCCCACTGTCAGACCCCTGACCCAACATCCCACTGTCAGACCACTGACCCAACACCCCACTGTCAGACCACTGGCCCAACACCCCACTGTCAGACCACTGACCCAACATCCCACTTTCAAACCCCTGACCCAATGTTCCACTGTCTGACCCCTTACCCAATGTCCCACTGTCAGACACCTGACCCAATGCCCCACTGTCAGACCCCTGACCCAATGCCCCACTATCAGCCCCCTGACCCAACGCCCCACGGTCAAACCCCTGACCCAACATCCCAATGTCAGACGCCTGTCCCAACATCCCACTTTCAAACCTCTGTCCCAATGTTCCACTGTCAGACCCCAGACGCAACATCCCACTGTCAGACCCCTGGCCCAATGTCCCACTGTCAGACCCCTGTTCCAACACCCCACTGTCAGACCCCTGACCCAATGTCCCACTGTCAGACCCCTGACCCAATGCCCCACCGTCTGACCCCTGACACAATGCCCCACTGTCTGACCCCTGACCCAATGTCCCACTGTCAGACCCCTGACCCAAAGTCCCACTGTCAGACCCCTGACCCAACATCCCACTGTCAGACCCCTAAGCCAATGTCCCACTGTCAGACCCCAGACCCAACACCCCAATGTCAGACCCCTAACCCAATGTCCCACGGTCAGACCCCCGACCCAATGTCCCACTGTCAGACCCCAGACACAACATCCCACTGTCAGACCCCTGACCCAACGCCCCACTGTCAGACCCCTGACCCAACACCCCACTGTCAGACCCCAGATCCAACATCCCACTGTCAGACCCCGACCCAATGTCCCACTGCCCGACCCCTGACCCAATGTCCCTCTGTCAGACCCCAGACCCAATGCCCACTGTCAGACCCCTGACCCAATGCCCCACTGTCAGACCCCTGACCCAATGCCCCATTGTCTGACCCCTGAACCAATGTCCCACTGTTAGACCCCTGACCCAATGCCCGACTGTCTGACCCCTGACCCAATGTCCCACTGTCAGACCCTAGACCCAACACCCCAATGTCAGACCCCTAACCCAATGTCCCAAGGTCAGACCCTCGACCCAATGTCCCACTGTCAGACCCCGGACCCAACATTCCACTATCAGACCCCTGAGCCAATGTTCCACTGTCAGACCCCAGACCCAACATTCCACTATCAGACCCCTGAGCCAATGTCCCACTGTCAGACCCCGGACCCAACATTCCACTATCAGACCCCTGAGCCAATGTTCCACTGTCAGACCCCAGACCCAATGTCCCACTGTCAGACCCCTTTCCCAATGCCCCACTGTCAGACCCCTGACCCAATGTCCCACTGTCAGACCCCTGACCCAACACCCCACTATCAGACCCCTGAGCCAATGTTCCACTGTCAGATCCCTGACCCAACACCCCACTGTCAGACCCCTGACCCAATGTCCCACTGTCAGACCCCGGACCCAACATTCCACAATCAGACCCCTGAGCCAATGTTCCACTGTCAGACCCCAGACCCAATGTCCCACTGTCAGACCCCTTTCCCAATGCCCCACTGTCAGACCCCTGACCCAATGTCCCACTGTCAGACCCCTGACCCAACACCCCACTGTCAGACCCCTGACCCAATGTCCCACTGTCAGACCCCTGACCCAACTGCCCACTGTCAGACCCCTGACCCAACTCCCCACTGTCAGACCCCTGACCCAATGTCCCACTGTCAGACCCCTGACCCAACGTCCCACTGTCAGACCCCTGACCCAACGTCCCACTGTCAGACCCCAGACCCAATGTCCCACTGTCAGGCCCCTGACCCAATGTCGCACTGTCAGACCCCTGGCCAAATGTCCCACTGTCAGACCCCGACCCAACATCGCACTGTCACTCCCCTTACCCAACATCCCACGATCAGATCCGTGACCAAACGACCCACTGTCAGACCCCTAACCCAATGTCCCACTGTCAGATCCGTGACCCAACAACCCACTGTCAGACCCCTAACCCAATGTCCCACTGTCAGTCCTCTGACCCAATGTCACACTATCAGACCCCTGACCCAATACCCCACTGTCAGACACCTGACCCAACATCCCACTGTCAGACCCCTGACTCAACATCCCACTGTCAGACCCAGTCCCAACATCCCACTGTCAGACCCCTGGCCCAATGTCCCACTGTCAGACCCCTGACCCAACATCCCACTGTCAGACCCCTGACCCAACATCCCACTGTCAGACCCCTGACCCAACACCCCTCTGTCAGACCCCTGACCCAACACCCCACTGTCAGACCCCTGACCCAACATCCCACTGTCAGACCACTGACCCAACACCCCACTGTCAGACCACTGGCCCAACACCCCACTGTCAGACCACTGACCCAACATCCCACTTTCAAACCCCTGACCCAATGTTCCACTGTCTGACCCCTTACCCAATGTCCCACTGTCAGACCCCTGACCCAATGCCCCACTGTCAGACCCCTGACCCAATGCCCCACTATCAGCCCCCTGACCCAACGCCCCACGGTCAAACCCCTGACCCAACATCCCAATGTCAGACGCCTGTCCCAACATCCCACTTTCAAACCTCTGTCCCAATGTTCCACTGTCAGACCCCAGACGCAACATCCCACTGTCAGACCCCTGGCCCAATGTCCCACTGTCAGACCCCTGACCCAACACCCCACTGTCAGACCCCTGACCCAATGTCCCACTGTCAGACCCCTGACCCACTGTCCCACTGTTAGACCTCTTACCCAATGCCCCACTGTCTGACCCCTGACCCAATGTCCCACTGTCTGACCCCCGACCCAATGTCCCACTGTTAGACCTCTTACCCAATGCCCCACTGTCAGACCCCTGACCCAATGCCCCACTGTCAGACCCCTGACCCAATGCCCCACTGTCTGACCCCTGACCCAATGTCCCACTGTTAGACCTCTTACCCAAAGCCCCACTGTCAGACCCCTGACCCAATGCCCCACCGTCTGACCCCTGACACAATGCCCCACTGTCTGACCCCTGACCCAATGTCCCACTGTCAGACCCCTGACCCAAAGTCCCACTGTCAGACCCCTGACCCAACATCCCACTGTCAGACCCCTAAGCCAATGTCCCACTTTCAGACCCAGACCCAACATCCCACTGTCAGATCCCAGACCCAATGCCCCACTGTCAGACCCCTGACCCAACGCCCCACTGTCAGACCCCTGACCCAATGTCCCACTGTCAGACCCCGACCCAATGTCCCACTGCCCGACCCCTGACCCAATGTCCCTCTGTCAGACCCCAGACCCAATGCCCACTGTCAGACCCCTGACCCAATGCCCCACTGTCAGACCCCTGACCCAATGCCCCATTGTCTGACCCCTGAACCAATGTCCCACTGTTAGACCCCTGACCCAATGCCCGACTGTCTGACCCCTGACCCAATGTCCCACTGTCAGACCCTAGACCCAACACCCCAATGTCAGACCCCTAACCCAATGTCCCAAGGTCAGACCCTCGACCCAATGTCCCACTGTCAGACCCCGGACCCAACATTCCACTATCAGACCCCTGAGCCAATGTTCCACTGTCAGACCCCAGACCCAACATTCCACTATCAGACCCCTGAGCCAATGTCCCACTGTCAGACCCCGGACCCAACATTCCACTATCAGACCCCTGAGCCAATGTTCCACTGTCAGACCCCAGACCCAATGTCCCACTGTCAGACCCCTTTCCCAATGCCCCACTGTCAGACCCCTGACCCAATGTCCCACTGTCAGACCCCTGACCCAACACCCCACTATCAGACCCCTGAGCCAATGTTCCACTGTCAGATCCCTGACCCAACACCCCACTGTCAGACCCCTGACCCAATGCCCCACTGTCAGACCCCTGACCCAATGCCCCATTGTCTGACCCCTGACCCAATGTCCCACTGTCAGACCCTAGACCCAACACCCCACTGTCAGACCCCTGACCCAATGTCCCACTGTCAGACCCCAGACCCAACACCCCAATGTCAGACCCCTAACCCAATGTCCCACGGTCAGACCCCCGACACAATGTCCCACTGTCAGACCCCTGACCCAACGCCCCACGGTCAAACCCCTGACCCAACATCCCAATGTCAGACTCCTGTCCCAACATCCCACTTTCAAACCTCTGTCCCAATGTTCCACTGTCAGACCCCAGACGCAACATCCCACTGTCAGACCCCTGGCCCAATGTCCCACTGTCAGACCCCTGACCGAACATCCCACCGTCGGACACCAGATCCAACGTCCCACTGTCAGACCCCTGACCCAATGTCCCACTGTCTGACCCCTAACCCAATGTCCCACTGTCAGACCCCAGACCTAACATCCCACTGTCAGACCCCTGACCCAATGTCCCACTGTCAGACCCCTGACCCAATGTCCCACTGTCAGAGCCCTGACCCAATGTTCCACTGTCAGACCCCTAACCCAACATCCCACTGTCAGACCCCTGACCCAACGTCCCACTGTCAGACCCCTGACCCAACGTCCCACTGTCAGACCCCAGACCCAATGTTCCACTGTCAGGCCCCTGACCCAATGTCGCACTGTCAGACCCCTGGCCTAATGTCCCACTGTCAGACCCCGACCCAACATCCCACTGTCACTCCCCTTACCCAACATCCCACTGTCAGATCCGTGACCAAACAACCCACTTTCAGACCCCTAACCCAATGTCCCACTGTCAGATCCCAGACCCAACACCCCAATGTCAGACCCCTAACCCAATGTCCCACGGTCAGACCCCCGACACAATGTCCCACTGTCAGACCCCTGACCCAACGCCCCACGGTCAAACCCCTGACCCAACATCCCAATGTCAGACTCCTGTCCCAACATCCCACTTTCAAACCTCTGTCCCAATGTTCCACTGTCAGACCCCAGACGCAACATCCCACTGTCAGACCCCTGGCCCAATGTCCCACTGTCAGACCCCTGACCGAACATCCCACCGTCGGACACCAGATCCAACGACCCACTGTCAGACCCCTGACCCAATGTCCCACTGTCTGACCCCTAACCCAATGTCCCACTGTCAGACCCCAGACCTAACATCCCACTGTCAGACCCCTGACCCAATGTCCCACTGTCAGACCCCTGACCCAATGTCCCACTGTCAGAGCCCTGACCCAATGTTCCACTGTCAGACCCCTAACCCAACATCCCACTGTCAGACCCCTGACCCAACGTCCCACTGTCAGACCCCTGACCCAACGTCCCACTGTCAGACCCCAGACCCAATGTTCCACTGTCAGGCCCCTGACCCAATGTCGCACTCTCAGACCCCTGGCCTAATGTCCCACTGTCAGACCCCGACCCAACATCCCACTGTCACTCCCCTTACCCAACATCCCACTGTCAGATCCGTGACCAAACAACCCACTTTCAGACCCCTAACCCAATGTCCCACTGTCAGATCCCTGACCCAACAACCCCACTGTCAGACCCCTAACCCAATGTCCCACTGTCAGTCCTCTGACCCAATGTCACACTATCAGACCCCTGACCCAATACCCCACTGTCAGACCCCTGACTCAACATCCCACTGTCAGACCCAGTCCCAACATCCCACTGTCAGACCCCTGACCCAACACCCCACTGTCAGACCCCAGACGCAACACCCCACTGTCAGACCACTGACCCAACACCCCACTGTCAGACCACTGGCCCAACACCCCACTGTCAGACCACTGACCCAACATCCCACTTTCAAACCCCTGACCCAATGTTCCACTGTCTGACCCCTTACCCAATGTCCCACTGTCAGACCCCTGACCCAATGCCCCACTATCAGCCCCCTGACCCAACGCCCCACGGTCAAACCCCTGACCCAACATCCCAATGTCAGACGCCTGTCCCAACATCCCACTTTCAAACCTCTGTCCCAATGTTCCACTGTCAGACCCCAGACGCAACATCCCACTGTCAGACCCCTGGCCCAATGTCCCACTGTCAGACCCCTGACCGAACATCCCACCGTCGGACACCAGATCCAACGTCCCACTGTCAGACCCCTGACCCAATGTCCCACTGTCTGACCCCTTACCCAATGTCCCATTGTCAGACCCCAGACCTAACATCCCACTGTCAGACCCCTGACCCAATGTCCCACTGTCAGACCGCTGACCCAATGTCCCGCTGTCAGAGCCCTGACCCAATGTTCCACTGTCAGACCCCGAACCCAACATCCCACTGTCAGACCCCTGACCCAACGTCCCACTGTCAGACCCCTGACACAATGCCCCACTGTCTGACCCCTGACCCAATGTCCCACTGTCAGACCCCTGACCCAACACCCTCCTGTCAGACCACAGACCCAACTTCCCACTGTCAGATCCCAGACCCAATGCCCACTGTCAGACCCCTGACCCAACATCCCACTGTCAGATCCCAGACCCAATGCCCACTGTCAGACCCCTGACCCAACGCCCCACTGTCAGACCCCTGACCCAACACCCCACTGTCAGACCCCAGATCCAACATCCCACTGTCAGACCCCGACCCAATGTCCCACTGCCCGACCCCTGACCCAATGTCCCTCTGTCAGACCCCAGACCCAATGCCCACTGTCAGACCCCTGACCCAATGCCCCACTGTCAGACCCCTGACCCAATGCCCCATTGTCTGACCCCTGAACCAATGTCCCACTGTTAGACCCCTGACCCAATGCCCGACTGTCTGACCCCTGACCCAATGTCCCACTGTCAGACCCTAGACCCAACACCCCACTGTCAGACCCCTGACCCAATGTCCCACGGTCAGACCCCCGACCCAATGTCCCACTGTCAGACCCCAGACACAACATCCCACTGTCAGACCCCTAACCCAACATCCCACTGTCAGACCCCTGACACAACGTCCCACTGTCAGAACCCTGACCCAATGCCCCACTGTCAGACCCCTGACCCAATGCCCCACTGTCTGACCCCTGACCCAATGTCCCACTGTTAGACCTCTTACCCAATGCCCCACTGTCAGACCCCTGACCCAATGCCCCACTGTCTGACCCCTGACCCAACATCCCACTGTCAGACCCCTGACCCAATGTCCCACTGTCAGACCCCTGACCCAACATCCCACTGTCAGACCCCTGACCCAACATCCCACTGTCAGACCCCTGACACAATGTCCCACTGTCAGTCCCCTAACCCAACATCCCACTGTTAGACCCCGACCCAATGTCCCACTGCCCGACCCCTAACCCAATGTCCCTCTGTCAGACCCCAGACCCAATGCCCACTGTCAGATCCCTGACCCAACACCCCACTGTCAGACCCCTGACCCAATGTCCCACTGTCAGACCCCTGACCCAACTCCCCACTGTCAGACCCCTGACCCAACTCCCCACTGTCAGACCCCTGACCCAACGTCCCACTGTCAGAGCCCTGACCCAATGTTCCACTGTCAGACCCCTAACCCAACATCCCACTGTCAGGCCCCTGACCCAATGTCGCACTGTCAGACCCCTGGCCTAATGTCCCACTGTCAGACCCCGACCCAACATCCAACTGTCACTCCCCTTACCCAACATCCCTCTGTCAGATCCATGACCAAACAACCCACTGTCAGACCCCTAACCCAATGCCCCACTGTCAGACCCCTGACCCAATGCCCCACTGTCAGACCCCTGACCCAATGCCCCATTGTCTGACCCCTGAACCAATGTCCCACTGTTAGACACCTGACCCAATGCCCGACTGTCTGACCCCTGACCCAATGTCCCACTGTCAGACCCTAGACCCAACACCCCACTGTCAGACCCCTGACCCAATGTCCCACTGTCAGACCCCAGACCCAACACCCCAATGTCAGACCCCTAACCCAATGTCCCACGGTCAGACCCCCGACCCAATGTCCCACTGTCATACCCCAGACACAACATCCCACTGTCAGACCCCTGAACCAATGTCCCACTGTCAGACCCCTGACCCAATGTCCCACTGTCAGACCCCGGACCCAACATTCCACTATCAGACCCCTGAGCCAATGTTCCACTGTCAGACCCCAGACCCAATGTCCCACTGTCAGACCCCTTTCCCAATGCCCCACTGTCAGGCCCCTGACCCAATGTCCCACTGTCAGACCCCTGACCCAACACCCCACTATCAGACCCCTGAGCCAATGTCCGACTGTCAGATCCCTGACCCAACACCCCACTGTCAGACCCCTGACCCAATGTCCCACTGTCAGACCCCTGACCCAACTCCCCACTGTCAGACCCCTGACCCAATGTCCCACTGTCAGAGCCCTGACCCAATGTTCCACTGTCAGACCCCTAACCCAACATCCCACTGTCAGACCCCAGACCCAACGTCCCACTGTCAGACCCCTGACCCAACGTCCCACTGTCAGACCCCAGACCCAATGTCCCACTGTCAGGCCCCTGACCCAATGTCGCACTGTCAGACCCCTGGCCTAATGTCCCACTGTCAGACCCCGACCCAACATCCAACTGTCACTTCCCTTACCCAACATCCCACTGTCAGATCCGTGACCAAACAACCCACTGTCAGACCCCTAACCCAATGCCCCACTGTCAGACCCCTGACCCCATGCCCCATTGTCTGACCCCTGAACCAATGTCCCACTGTTAGACCCCTGACCCAATGCCCGACTGTCTGACCCCTGACCCAATGTCCCACTGTCAGACCCTAGACCCAACACCCCACTGTAAGACCCCTGACCCAATGTCCCACTGTCAGACCCCAGACCCAACACCCCAATGTCAGACCCCTAACCCAATGTCCCACGGTCAGACCCCCGACCTAATGTCCCACTGTCAGACCCCTGACCCAACGCCCCACGGTCAATCCCCTGACCCAACATCCCAATGTCAGACTCCTGTCCCAACATCCCACTTTCAAACCTCTGTCCCAATGTTCCACTGTCAGACCCCAGACGCAACATCCCACTGTCAGACCCCTGGCCCAATGTCCCACTGTCAGACCCCTGACCAAACATCCCACCGTCGGACACCAGATCCAACGACCCACTGTCAGACCCCTGACCCAATGTCCCACTGTCTGACCCCTTACCCAATGTCCCACTGTCAGACCCCAGACCTAACATCCCACTGTCAGACCCCTGACCCAATGTCCCACTGTCAGACCCCTGACCCAATGTCCCACTGTCAGAGCCCTGACCCAATGTTCCACTGTCAGACCCCTAACCCAACATCCCACTGTCAGACCCCTGACCCAACGTCCCACTGTCAGACCCCTGACCCAACGTCCCACTGTCAGACCCCAGACCCAATGTCCCACTGTCAGGCCCCTGACCCAATATCGCACTGTCAGACCCCTGGCCTAATGTCCCACTGTCAGACCCCGACCCAACATCCCACTGTCACTCCCCTTACCCAACTTCCCACTGTCAGATCCGTGACCAAACAACCCACTTTCAGACCCCTAACCGAATGTCCCACTGTCAGACCCCTGACCCAACAACCCACTGTCAGACCCCTAACCCAATGTCCCACTGTCAGTCCTCTGTCCCAATGTCACACTATCAGACCCCTGACCCAACATCCCACTGTCAGACCCCTGACTCAACATCCCACTGTCAGACCCAGTCCCAACACCCCACTGTCAGACCACTGACCCAACATCCCACTTTCAAACCCCAGACCCAATGTTCCACTGTCTGACCCCTTACCCAATGTCCCACTGTCAGACCCCTGACCCAATGCCCCACTGTCAGACCCCTGACCCAATGCCCCACTATCAGCCCCCTGACCCAACGCCCCACGGTCAAACCCCTGACCCAACATCCCAATGTCAGACGCCTGTCCCAACATCCCACTTTCAAACCTCTGTCCCAATGTTCCACTGTCAGACCCCAGACGCAACATCCCACTGTCAGACCCCTGGCCCAATGTCCCACTGTCAGACCCCTGACCGAACATCCCACCGTCGGACACCAGATCCAACGTCCCACTGTCAGACCCCTGACCCAATGTCCCACTGTCTGACCCCTTACCCAATGTCCCATTGTCAGACCCCAGACCTAACATCCCACTGTCAGACCCCTGACCCAATGTCCCAATGTCAGACCGCTGACCCAATGTCCCGCTGTCAGAGCCCTGACCCAATGTTCCACTGTCAGACCCCTAGCCCAACATCCCACTGTCAGACCCCTGACCCAACGTCCCACTGTCAGACCCCTGACACAATGCCCCACTGTCTGACCCGTGACCCAATGTCCCACTGTCAGACCCCTGACCCAACTTCCCACTGTCAGTCCCCTAACCCAACATCCCACTGTCAGATCCCAGACCCAATGCCCACTGTCAGACCCCTGACCCAACGCCCCACTGTCAGACCCCTGACCCAACACCCCACTGTCAGACCCCAGATCCAACATCCCACTGTCAGACCCCGACCCAATGTCCCACTGCCCGACCCCTGACCCAATGTCCCTCTGTCAGACCCCAGACCCAATGTCCACTGTCAGACCCCTGACCCAATGCCCCACTGTCAGACCCCTGACCCAATGCCCCATTGTCTGACCCCTGACCCAATGTCCCACTGTCAGACCCTAGACCCAACACCCCACTGTCAGACCCCTGACCCAATGTCCCACTGTCAGACCCCAGACCCAACACCCCAATGTCAGACCCCTAACCCAATGTCCCACGGTCAGACCCCCGACCCAATGTCCCACTGTCAGACCCCAGACACAACATCCCACTGTCAGACCCCTGACCCAATGTCCCACTGTCAGACCGCTGACCCAATGTCCCACTGTCAGAGCACTGACCTAATGTTCCACTGTCAGACCCCAGACCCAATGTCCCACTGTCAGACCGCTGACCC
Organism: Chiloscyllium punctatum; assembly: GCF_047496795.1. Taxonomy (NCBI): domain Eukaryota; kingdom Metazoa; phylum Chordata; class Chondrichthyes; order Orectolobiformes; family Hemiscylliidae; genus Chiloscyllium; species Chiloscyllium punctatum. Next base: position 20,535,124 of record NC_092760.1, read on the forward strand.
AATGTCCCACTGTCAGACCCCTGACCCAACGTCCCACTGTCAGACCCCTGACCCAATGTCCCACTGTCAGACCCCCGACCCAACATCCCACTGTCAGACCCCTGACCCAATGTCCCACTGTCAGACCCCTGACCCAATGCCCCACTGTCAGACCCCTGACCCAATGTCCCACTGTCAGAGCACTGACCTAATGTTCCACTGTCAGACCCCAGACCCAATGTCCCACTGTCAGACCCCTAACCCAACATCCCACTGTCAGACCCCTGACCCAACGTCCCACTGTCAGACCCCTGACCCAATGTCCCACTGTCAGAACCCTGACCCAACACCCCACGGTCAGACCCCTGACCCAATGCCCCACTGTCTGACCCCTGACCCAATGTCCCACTGGTAGACCTCTTACCCAATACCCATGTCAGACCCCTGACCCAATGCCCCACTGTCAGACCCCTGACCCAATGCCCCACTGTCTGACCCCTGACCCAATGTCCCACTGGTAGACCTCTTACCCAATGCCCCACTGTCAGACCCCTGACCCAATGCCCCACTGTCTGACCCCTGACACAATGCCCCACTGTCTGACCCCTGACCCAATGTCCCACTGTCAGACCCCTGACCCAACATCCCACTGTCAGACCCCTGACCCAATGCCCACTGTCAGTCCCCTAACCCAACATCCCACTGTCAGACCCCTGACACAATGTCCCACTGTCAGACCCCAGACCCAACATCCCACTGTCAGACCCCTGACACAATGTCCCACTGTCAGTCCCCTAACCCAACATCCCACTGTCAGATCCCAGACCCAATGCCCACTGTCAGACCCCTGACCCAACGCCCCACTGTCAGACCCCTGACCCAACACCCCACTGTCAGACCCCAGATCCAACATCCCACTGTCAGACCCCGACCCAATGTCCCACTGCCCGACCCCTGACCCAATGTCCCTCTGTCAGACCCCAGACCCAATGCCCACTGTCAGACCCCTGACCCAATGCCCCACTGTCAGACCCCTGACCCAATGCCCCACTGTCAGACCCCTGACCCAATGCCCCACTGTCTGACCCCTGACCCAATGTCCCACTGTTAGACCTCTTACACAATGCCCCACTGTCAGACCCCTGACCCAATGCCCCACTGTCTGACCCCTGACACAATGTCCCACTGTCAGTCCCCTAACCCAACATCCCACTGTCAGATCCCAGACCCAATGTCCCACTGTCAGACCCCAGACACAACATCCCACTGTCAGACCCCTGACCCAATGTCCCACTGTCAGACCGCTGACCCAATGTCCCACTGTCAGGCCCCTGACCCAACGTCCCACTGTCAGACCCCTGACCCAATGTCCCACTGTCAGAACCCTGACCCAACACCCCACGGTCAGACCCCTGACCCAATACGCATGTCAGACCCCTGACCCAATGCCCCACTGTCAGACCCCTGACCCAATGCCCCACTGTCTGACCCCTGACCCAATGTCCCACTGTTAGACCTCTTACCCAATGCCCCACTGTCAGACCCCTGACCCAATGCCCCACTGTCTGACCCCTGACACAATGCCCCACTGTCTGACCCCTGACCCAATGTCCCACTGTCAGACCCCTGACCCAACATCCCACTGTCAGACCCCTGACACAATGCCCACTGTCAGTCCCCTAACCCAACATCCCACTGTCAGACCCCTGACACAATGTCCCACTGTCAGACCCCAGACCCAACATCCCACTGTCAGACCCCTGACACAATGTCCCACTGTCAGTCCCCTAACCCAACATCCCACTGTCAGATCCCAGACCCAATGCCCACTGTCAGTCCCCTAACCCAACATCCCACTGTCAGACCCCTGACACAATGTCCCACTGTCAGTCCCCTAACCCAACATCCCACTGTCAGATCCCAGACCCAATGCCCACTGTCAGACCCCTGACCCAACGCCCCACTGTCAGACCCCTGACCCAACACCCCACTGTCAGACCCCAGATCCAACATCCCACTGTCAGACCCCGACCCAATGTCCCACTGCCCGACCCCTGACCCAATGTCCCTCTGTCAGACCCCAGACCCAATGCCCACTGTCAGACCCCTGACCCAATGCCCCACTGTCAGACCCCTGACCCAATGCCCCACTGTCAGACCCCTGACCCAATGCCCCACTGTCTGACCCCTGACCCAATGTCCCACTGTTAGACCTCTTACACAATGCCCCACTGTCAGACCCCTGACCCAATGCCCCACTGTCTGACCCCTGACACAATGCCCCACTGTCTGACCCCTGACCCAATGTCCCACTGTCAGACCCCTGACCCAACATCCCACTGTCAGACCCCTGACCCAATGCCCACTGTCAGTCCCCTAACCCAACATCCCACTGTCAGACCCCTGACACAATGTCCAACTGTCAGTCCCCTAACCCAACATCCCACTGTCAGATCCCAGACCCAATGCCCACTGTCAGAACCCTGACCCATCGCCCCACTGTCAGACCCCTGACCCAACACCCCACTGTCAGACCCCAGATCCAACATCCCACTGCCCGACCCCTGACCCAATGTCCCTCTGTCAGACCCCAGACCCAATGCCCACTGTCAGACCCCTGACCCAATGCCCCACTGTCAGACCCCTGACCCAATGCCCCATTGTCTGACCCCTGAACCAATGTCCCACTGTTAGACCCCTGACCCAATGCCCGACTGTCTGACCCCTGACCCAATGTCCCACTGTCAGACCCTAGACCCAACACCCCACTGTCAGACCCCTGACCCAATGTCCCACTGTCAGACCCCAGACCCAACACCCCAATGTCAGACCGCTAACCCAATGTCCCACGGTCAGATCCCCGACCCCAATGTCCCACTGTCAGACCCCAGACACAACATCCCACTGTCAGACCCCTGAGCCAATGTTCCACTGTCAGACTCCAGACCCAATTTCCCACTGTCAGACCCCTTTCCCAATGCCCCACTGTCAGACCCCTGACCCAATGTCCCACTGTCAGACCCCTGACCCAACACCCCACTATCAGACCCCTGAGCCAATGTCCGACTGTCAGATCCCTGACCAAACACCCCACTGTCAGACCACTGGCCCAACACCCCACTGTCAGACCACTGACCCAACATCCCACTTTCAAACCCCTGACCCAATGTTCCACTGTCTGACCCCTTACCCAATGTCCCACTGTCAGACCCCTGACCCAATGCCCCACTGTCAGACCCCTGACCCAATGCCCCACTATCAGCCCCCTGACCCAACGCCCCACGGTCAAACCCCTGACCCAACATCCCAATGTCAGACGCCTGTCCCAACATCCCACTTTCAAACCTCTGTCCCAATGTTCCACTGTCAGACCCCAGACGCAACATCCCACTGTCAGACCCCTGGCCCAATGTCCCACTGTCAGACCCCTGACCGAACATCCCACCGTCGGACACCAGATCCAACGTCCCACTGTCAGACCCCTGACCCAATGTCCCACTGTCTGACCCCTTACCCAATGTCCCATTGTCAGACCCCAGACCTAACATCCCACTGTCAGACCCCTGACCCAATGTCCCACTGTCAGACCGCTGACCCAATGTCCCGCTGTCAGAGCCCTGACCCAATGTTCCACTGTCAGACCCCTAACCCAACATCCCACTGTCAGACCCCTGACCCAACGTCCCACTGTCAGAACCCTGACACAATGCCCCACTGTCTGACCCGTGACCCAATGTCCCACTGTCAGACCCCTGACCCAACTTCCCACTGTCTGTCCCCTAACCCAACATCCCACTGTCAGATCCCAGACCCAATGCCCACTGTCAGACCCCTGACCCAACGCCCCACTGTCAGACCCCTGACCCAACACCCCACTGTCAGATCCGAGATCCAACATCCCACTGTCAGACCCCGACCCAATGTCCCACTGCCCGACCCCTGACCCAATGTCCCTCTGTCAGACCCCAGACCCAATGCCCACTGTCAGACCCCTGACCCAATGCCACACTGTCAGACCCCTGACCCAATGCCCCATTGTCTGACCCCTGACCCAATGTCCCACTGTCAGACCCTAGACCCAACACCCCACTGTCAGACCCCTGACCCAATGTCCCACTGTCAGACCCCAGACCCAACACCCCAATGTCAGACCCCTAACCCAATGTCCCACGGTCAGACCCCCGACCCAATGTCCCACTGTCAGACCCCAGACACAACATCCCACTGTCAGACCCCTGACCCAATGTCCCACTGTCAGACCGCTGACCCAATGTCCCACTGTCAGAGCACTGACCCAATGTTCCACTGTCAGACCCCTAACCCAACATCCCACTGTCAGACCCCTGACCCAACGTCCCACTGTCAGACCCCTGACCCAATGTCCCACTGTCAGAACCCTGACCCAACACCCCACGGTCAGACCCCTGACCCAACACCCCACGGTCAGACCCCTGACTCAATGCCCACTGTCAGACCCCTGACCCAATGCCCCACTGTCAGACCCCTGACCCAATGCCCCACTGTCTGACCCCTGACCCAGTGTCCCACTGTTAGACCTCTTACCCAATGCCCCACTGTCAGACCCCTGACCCAATGCCCCACTGTCTGACCCCTGACACAATGCCCCACTGTCTGACCCCTGACCCAATGTCCCACTGTCAGTCCCCTAACCCAACATCCCACTGTCAGACCCCTGACACAATGTCCCACTGTCAGTCCCCTAACCCAACATCCCACTGTCAGATCCCAGACCCAATGCCCACTGTCAGTCCCCTAACCCAACATCCCACTGTCAGACCCCTGACACAATGTCCCACTGTCAGTCCCCTAACCCAACATCCCACTGTCAGACCCCTGACCCAACGCCCCACTGTCAGTCCCCTAACTCAACATCCCACTGTCAGACCCCTGACACAATGTCCCACTGTCAGTCCCCTAACCCAACATCCCACTGTCAGATCCCAGACCCAATGCCCACTGTCAGTCCCCTAACCCAACATCCCACTGTCAGACCCCTGACACAATGTCCCACTGTCAGTCCCCTAACCCAACATCCCACTGTCAGTTCCCAGACCCAATGCCCACTGTCAGACCCCTGACCCAACGCCCCACTGTCAGACCCCTGACCCAACACCCCACTGTCAGACCCCAGATCCAACATCCCACTGTCAGACCCCGACCCAATGTCCCACTGCCCGACCCCTGACCCAATGTCCCTCTGTCAGACCCCAGACCCAATGCCCACTGTCAGACCCCTGACCCAATGCCCCACTGTCAGACCCCTGACCCAATGCCCCATTGTCTGACCCCTGAACCAATGTCCCACTGTTAGACCCCTGACCCAATGCCCGACTGTCTGACCCCTGACCCAATGTCCCACTGTCAGACCCTAGACCCAACACCCCTCTGTCAGACCCCTGACCCAATGTCCCACTGTCAGACCCCAGACCCAACACCCCAATGTCAGACCGCTAACCCAATGTCCCACGGTCAGACCCCCGACCCAATGTCCCACTGTCAGACCCCAGACACAACATCCCACTGTCAGACCCCTGAGCCAATGTTCCACTGTCAGACCCCAGACCCAATGTCCCACTGTCAGAACCCTTTCCCAATGCCCCACTGTCAGACCCCTGACCCAATGTCCCACTGTCAGACCCCTGACCCAACACCCCACTATCAGACCCCTGAGCCAATGTCCGACTGTCAGATCCCTGACCCAACACCCCACTGTCAGACCACTGGCCCAACACCCCACTGTCAGACCACTGACCCAACATCCCACTTTCAAACCCCTGACCCAATGTTCCACTGTCTGACCCCTTACCCAATGTCCCACTGTCAGACCCCTGACCCAATGCCCCACTGTCAGACCCCTGACCCAATGCCCCACTATCAGCCCCCTGACCCAACGCCCCACGGTCAAACCCCTGACCCAACATCCCAATGTCAGACGCCTGTCCCAACATCCCACTTTCAAACCTCTGTCCCAATGTTCCACTGTCAGGCCCCAGACGCAACATCCCACTGTCAGACCCCTGGCCCAATGTCCCACTGTCAGACCCCTGACCGAACATCCCACCGTCGGACACCAGATCCAACGTCCCACTGTCAGACCCCTGACCCATGGTCCCACTGTCTGACCCCTTACCCAATGTCCCATTGTCAGACCCCAGACCTAACATCCCACTGTCAGACCCCTGACCCAATGTCCCACTGTCAGACCGCTGACCCAATGTCCCGCTGTCAGAGCCCTGACCCAATGTTCCACTGTCAGACCCCTAACCCAACATCCCACTGTCAGACCCCTGACCCAACGTCCCACTGTCAGACCCCTGACACAATGCCCCACTGTCTGACCCGTGACCCAATGTCCCACTGTCAGACCCCTGACCCAACTTCCCACTGTCTGTCCCCTAACCCAACACCCCACTGTCAGACCCGAGATCCAACATCCCACTGTCAGACCCCGACCCAATGTCCCACTGCCCGACCCCTGACCCAATGTCCCTCTGTCAGACCCCAGACCCAATGCCCACTGTCAGACCCCTGACCCAATGCCACACTGTCAGACCCCTGACCCAATGCCCCATTGTCTGACCCCTGACCCAATGTCCCACTGTCAGACCCTAGACCCAACACCCCACTGTCAGACCCCTGACCCAATGTCCCACTGTCAGAGCCCAGACCCAACACCCCAATGTCAGACCCCTAACCCAATGTCCCACGGTCAGACCCCCGACCCAATGTCCCACTGTCAGACCCCTAACCCAACATCCCACTGTCAGACCCCTGACCCAACGTCCCACTGTCAGACCCCTGACCCAATGTCCCACTGTCAGAACCCTGACCCAACACCCATGTCAGACCCCTGACCCAATGCCCCACTGTCTGACCCCTGACACAATGTCCCACTGTCAGACCCCTGACCCAACATCCCACTGTCAGACCCCTGACCCAATGCCCACTGTCAGTCCCCTAACCCAAAATCCCACTGTCAGACCCCTGACACAATGTCCCACTGCCCGACCCCTGACCCAATGTCCCTCTGTCAGACCCCAGACCCAATGCCCACTGTCAGACCCCTGACCCAATGCCCCACTGTCAGACCCCTGACCCAACACCCCACTGTCAGACCCCTGACCCAATGTCCCACTGTCAGACCGCTGACCCAACTCCCCACTGTCAGACCCCTGACCCAACTCCCCACTGTCAGACCCCTGACCCAATGTCCCACTGTCAGAGCCCTGACCCAATGTTCCACTGTCAGACCCCTAACCCAACATCCCACTGTCAGACCCCAGACCCAACGTCCCACTGTCAGACCCCTGACCCAACGTCCCACTGTCAGACCCCAGACCCAATGTCCTACTGTCAGGCCCCTGACCCAATGTCGCACTGTCAGACCCCTGGCCTAATGTCCCACTGTCAGACCCCGACCCAACATCCAACTGTCACTCCCCTTACCCAACATCCCACTGTCAGATCCGTGACCAAACAACCCACTGTCAGACCCCTAACCCAATGTCCCACTGTCAGACCCCTGACCCAACAACCCACTGTCAGACCCCTAACCCAATGTCCCACTGTCAGTCCTCTGACCCAATGTCACACTATCAGACCCCTGACCCAATACCCCACTGTCAGACCCCTGACCCAACACCGTCCTGTCAGTCCCCTGACTCAACATCCCACTGTCAGACCCAGTCCCAACATCCCACTGTCAGACCCCTGACCCAATGTCCCACTGTCAGACCCCTGACCCAACATCCCACTGTCAGACCCCTGACCCAACACCCCACTGTCAGATCCCTGACCCAACACCCCACTGTCAGACCCCTGACCCAACACCCCACTGTCAGACCCCTGACCCAACGCCCCACGGTCAAACCCCTGACCCAATGTCCCAATGTCAGACCCCTGACCCAACATCCCACTGTCAGACCCCGACCCAACATCCCAATGTCAGACCCCTGACCCAACATCCCACTGTCAGATACCTGACCCAATGTCCTACTGTCAGACCAGGTCCCGACATCCCACTGTCAGACCTCTGGCCCAATGTCGCACTGTTAGACCCCTGACGCAATGTCCCACTGTCAGATCCCAGACCCAATGTCCCACTGTCAGACCCCGACCCAATTTCTCATTGTCGAACCCCTGACCCAATGCCCGACTGTCAGACCACTGACCCAATGTCCCACTGTCAGACCCCTGACCCAACACCCCACTGTCAGACCGCTGACACAATGACCAACTCTCAGACCCCTGAACCAACACCCCACTGTCAGACCCCTGACCCAATGTCCCACTGTCAGACCCCAGACCCAATGCCCACTGTCAGACCCCAGACCCAACAACCCACTCTCAGAGCCCAGACCCAACATCCCACTGTCAGACCCCGGACCCAATGTCCCACTGTCAGACCCCGACCCAATTTCCCATTGTCAGACCCGAGACCCAATGCCCACTGTCAGACCCCAGACCCAACAACCCACTCTCAGACCTCTGACCCAACACCCCACTGTCAGACCTCTGACCGAACATCCCACTGTCAGACCCCAGACCCAATGCCCACTGTGAGACCCCTGACCCAACACCCCACTGTCAGACCCCTGACCCAACATCCCACTGTCAGACCCCTGACCCAATGTCCCACTGTCAGACCCCAGACCCAACACCCCACTGTCAGACCCCAGACCCAATGTCCCACTGTCAGACCCCGACCCAATATCCCATTGTCAGACCCGAGACCCAATGCCCACTGTCAGACCCCAGACCCAACACCCCACTCTCAGACCCCTGGCCCAACACCCCACTGTCAGACCTCTGGCCCAATACCCCACTGTCAGACCCCGACCCAATGTCCCACTGTCAGACCCCAGACCCAATGCCCACTGTTAGACCCCTGACCCAACACCCCACTGTCAGACCCCTGACCCAACACCCCACTGTCAGGCCTCTGACCGAACATCCCACTGTCAGACCCCAGACCCAATGCCCACTGTCAGACCCCTGACCCAACACCCCACTGTCAGACCCCTGACCCAACCTCCCACTGTCAGACCCCTGACCCAACCTCCCACTGTCAGACCCCTGACCCAACATCCCACTGTCAGACCCCTGACCCAACATCCCAATGTCAGACCCCTGACCCAACATCCCACTGTCAGATACCTGACCCAATGTCCTATTGTCAGACCAGTCCCGACATCCCACTGTCAGACCTCTGGCCCAATGTCGCACTGTTAGATCCCAGACCCAATGTCCCACTGTCAGATCCCAGACCCAATGTTCCACTGTCAGACCCCGACCCAATTTCTCATTGTCGAACCCCTGACCCAATGCCCGACTGTCAGACCACTGACCCAATGTCCCACTGTCAGACCCCTGACCCAACACCCCACTGTCAGACCGCTGACACAATGTCCAACTCTCAGACCCCTGACCCAACACCCCACTGTCAGACCCCTGACCCAATGTCCCAATGTCAGACCCCTGACCCAACATCCCACTGACATACCCAGACCCAATGTCCCACTGTCAGACCCTGACCCAATTTCCCATTGTCGAACCCCTGACCCAATGCCCGACTGTCAGACCACTGACCCAATGTCCCACTGTCAGTCCCCTGACCCAACATCCCACTGTCAGACCCCGGACCCAATGTCCCACTGTCAGAACCCAGACCCAACGTCCCACTGTCAGTCCCCTGACCCAACATCCCACTGTCAGACCCCTGACCCAATGTCCCACTGTCAGACCCCAGACCCAACATCCCACTGTCAGACCCCGGACCCAATGTCCCACTGTCAGACCCCGACCCAATATCCCATTGTCAGACCCGAGACCCAATGCCCACTGTCAGACCCCAGACCCAACACCCCACTCTCAGACCCCTGACCCAACACCCCACTGTCAGACCCCGACCCAATGTCCCACTGCCCGACCCCTGACCCAATGTCCCACTGTCAGACCCCAGTCCCAATGACCCACTGTCAGACCCCTGAACAAAGCCGCACTGTCTGACCCCTGACCCAATGTCCCACTGTTAGACCCCTTTCCCAATGTCCCACTGTCGGTCCCCTGACCCAACACCCCACTGTCAGACCCCTGACCCAATGTCCCAATGTCAGACCCCTGACCCAACATCCCACTGACATACCCAGACCCAATGTCCCACTGTCAGACCCCGACCCAATTTCCCATTGTCGAATCCCTGACCCAATGCCCGACTATCAGACCACTGACCCAATGTCCCACTGTCAGTCCCCTGAGCCAACATTCCACTGTCAGACCCCTGACTCTACATCCCACTGTCAGACCCCTGACTCAAGATCCCACTGTCAGACCCAGTCCCAACATCCCACTGTCAGACCCCCGACCCAATGTCCCACTGTCAGACCCCTGACTCAACATCCCACTGTCAGACCCCTGACCCAATGTCCCACTGTCAGACCCCTGACTCAACATCCCACTGTCAGACCACTGACCCAATGTCCCACTGTCAGACCCCTGACCCAACATCCCACTGTCAGACCCCTGACCCAATGTCCCACTGTCAGACCCCTGACTCAACATCCCACTGTCAGACCCCTGACTCAACATCCCACTGTCAGACCCAGTCCCAACATCCCACTGTCAAACCCCAGACCCAATGTCCCAATGTCAGACCCCTGACCCAATGTCCCACTGTCAGATCCCAGACCCAATGCCCATTGTCGAACCCCTGACCCAATGCCCCACTGTCAGACGCCTGACCCATCATCCCAATGTCAGACCCCTGACCCAACATCCCACTGTCAGTCCCCTGACCCAATGTCCCACTGTCAGACCCCTGACTCAACATCCCACTGTCAGACCCCTGACTCAACATCCCACTGTCAGACCCAGTCCCAACATCCCACTGTCAAACCCCAGACCCAATGTCCCAATGTCAGACCCCTGACCCAATGTCCCACTGTCAGATGCCTGACCGAATGCCCATTGTCGACCCCCTGACCCAATGCCCCACTGTCAGACCCCTGACCCAACATCCCACTGTCAGACCTCTGACCCAACATCACACTGTCAGACCACTGACCCAATGTCCCACTGTCAGACCCCTGACCCAACACCCCACTGTCAGACCGCTGACACAATGTCCAACTCTCAGACCCCTGACCCAACACCCCACTGTCAGACCCCTGACCCAATGTCCCAATGTCAGACCCCTGACCCAACATCCCACTGTCAGACCGCTGACCCAATGTCCAACTCTCAGACCCCTGACCCAACACCTGACAGTTAGACCCCTGACCCAATGTCCCGATGTCAGACCCCAGACCTAAAGTCTCACTCTCCGACCCCTGACCCAATGTCCGACTGTCAGACCCCTGACCCAATGTCCCAATGTCAGACCCCTGACCCAACATACCACTGTCTGACCCCTTACCCAATGTCCAACTCTCAGACGTCTGACCCAACACCCCACTGTGAGACCCCTGACCCAATGTCCCACAACAGACCCCAGACCCAACGTCCCACTGTCAGTCCCCTGACCCAACATCCCACTGTCAGACCCCGGACCCAATGTCCCACTGTCAGACCCCAGACCCAATGTCACACTGTCAGACCCCAGACACAACATCCCACTGTCAGACCCCGGACCCAATGTCCCACTGTCAGACCCCGACCCAATGTCCCATTGTCAGACCCCAGACCCAATGTCCCACTGTCTGACCCCTTACCCAATGTCCCACTGTCAGACCCCAGACCCAACATCCCACTGTAAGACCCCTGATCCAATGCCCCACTGTCAGACCCCGACCCAATGTCCCACTGTCAGACCCCAGACCCAATGTCCCACTGTCTGACCCCTTACCCAATGTCCCACTGTCAGACCCCAGACCCAACATCCCACTGTCTGACCCCTGATCCAATGCCCCACTGTCAGTCCCCTGACCCAACATCCCACTGTCAGACCCCGGACCCAAAGTCCAACTCTCAGGCCCCTGACCCAACACCCCACTGTCAGACCCCTGGCCCAATACCCCACTGTCAGACCCCGACCCAATGTCCCACTGTCAGACCCCAGACCCAATGCCCACTGTTAGACCCCTGACCCAACACACCACTGTCAGACCCCTGACCCAACACCCCACTGTCAGACCTCTAACCGAACATCCGACTGTCAGACCCCAGACCCAATGCCCACTGTCAGACCCCTGACCCAACACCCCACTGTCAGACCCCTGACCCAACACCCCACTGTCAGACCCTGACCCAATGTCCCACTGACCGACCCCTGACCCAATGTCCCACTGTCAGACCCCAGACCCAATGACCCACTGTCAGACCCCTGACCCAATGCCGCACTGTCTGACCCCTGACCCAATGTCCCACTGTTAGACCCCTTTCCCAATGTCCCACTGTCGGTCCCCTGACCCTACACCCCACTGTCAGACCCCTGACCCAACATACCACTGTCAGACCCCTGACCCAATACCCCACTGTCAGACCGCTGACCCAATGTCCAACTCTCAGACCCCTGATCCAATACCCCACAGTCAGACCCCTGACCCAATGTCCCAATGTCAGACCCCTGACCCAACATACCACCGTCTGAACCCTTACCCAATGTCCAACTCTCAGACCCCTGACCCAATGTCCCACTCTCTGACCCCTGACCCAACATCCCACTGTCAGACCCCTGACCCAATACCCCACTGTCAGACCGCTGACCCAATGTCCAACTCTCAGACCACTGACTCAACATCCCACTGTCAGACCCCTGAACCAACATCCCACTGTCAGACCCCTGACTCAAGATCCCACTGTCAGACCCAGTCCCAACATCCCACTGTCAGACCCCCGACCCAATGTCCCACTGTCAGACCCGTGACTCAACATCCCACTGTCAGACCCCTGACTCAACATCCCACTGTCAGACCCAGTCCCAACACCCCAATGTCAGACCCTTGACCCAACATCCCACTGTCAGACCCCTCACCCAACATCCCATTGTCAGACCCCTGACCCAATGTCCCACTGTCAGACCCAGTCCCAACATCCCACTGTCAGACCCAGTCCCAACATCCCACTGTCAGACACCCGACCCAATGTCCCACTGTCAGACCCAGTCCCAACATCCCACTGTCAGACCCAGTCCCAACATCCCACTGTCAGACACCCGACCCAATGTCCCATTGTCAGACCCCCGACCCAATGTCCCACTGTCAGAGCCCTGACTCAACATCCCACTGTCAGACAACTGACTCAACATCCCACTGTCAGACCCAGTCCCAACACCCCAATGTCAGACCCCTGACACAACATCCCACTGTCAGACCCCTGACCCAATGTCCCACTGTCAGACCCCTGACTCAACATCCCACTGTCAGACCCCTGACTCAACATCCCACTGTCAGACCCCTAATTCAACATCCCACTGTCAGACGCCTGTCCCAACATCCCACTTTCAAACCTCTGTCCCAATGTTCCACTGTCAGGCCCCAGACGCAACATCCCACTGTCAGACCCCTGGCCCAATGTCCCACTGTCAGACCCCTGACCGAACATCCCACCGTCGGACACCAGATCCAACGTCCCACTGTCAGACCCCTGACCCAATGTCCCACTGTCTGACCCCTTACCCAATGTCCCATTGCCAGACCCAGACCTAACATCCCACTGTCAGACCCCTGACCCAATGTCCCACTGTCAGACCGCTGACCCAATGTCCCGCTGTCAGAGCCCTGACCCAATGTTCCACTGTCAGACCCCTAACCCAACATCCCACTGTCAGACCCCTGACCCAACGTCCCACTGTCAGACCCCTGACACAATGCCCCACTGTCTGACCCGTGACCCAATGTCCCACTGTCAGACCCCTGACCCAACTTCCCACTGTCTGTCCCCTAACCCAACACCCCACTGTCAGACCCGAGATCCAACATCCCACTGTCAGACCCCGACCCAATGTCCCACTGCCCGACTCCTGACCCAATGTCCCTCTGTCAGACCCCAGACCCAATGCCCACTGTCAGACCCCTGACCCAATGTCCCACTGTCAGACCCCGACCCAATATCCCATTGTCAGACCCGAGACCCAGTGCCCACTGTCAGACCCCAGACCCAACACCCCACTCTCAGACCCCTGACCCAACACCCCACTGTCAGACCTCTGGCCCAATACCCCACTGTCAGACCCCGACCCAATGTCCCACTGTCAGACCCCAGACCCAATGCCCACTGTTAGACCCCTGACCCAACACCCCACTGTCAGACCCCTGACCCAACACCCCACTGTCAGGCCTCTGACCGAACATCCCACTGTCAGACCCCAGACCCAATGCCCACTGTCAGACCCCTGACCCAACACCCCACTGTCAGACCCCTGACCCAACCTCCCACTGTCAGACCCCTGACCCAACCTCCCACTGTCAGACCCCTGACCCAACATCCCACTGTCAGACCCCTGACCCAACATCCCAATGTCAGACCCCTGACCCAACATCCCACTGTCAGATACCTGACCCAATGTCCTATTGTCAGACCAGTCCCGACATCCCACTGTCAGACCTCTGGCCCAATGTCGCACTGTTAGATCCCAGACCCAATGTCCCACTGTCAGATCCCAGACCCAATGTCCGACTGTCAGACCCCGACCCAATTTCTCATTGTCGAACCCCTGACCCAATGCCCGACTGTCAGACCACTGACCCAATGTCCCACTGTCAGACCCCTGACCCAACACCCCACTGTCAGACCGCTGACACAATGTCCAACTCTCAGACCCCTGACCCAACACCCCACTGTCAGACCCCTGACCCAATGTCCCAATGTCAGACCCCTGACCCAACATCCCACTGACATACCCAGACCCAATGTCCCACTGTCAGACCCTGACCCAATTTCCCATTGTCGAACCCCTGACCCAATGCCCGACTGTCAGACCACTGACCCAATGTCCCACTGTCAGTCCCCTGACCCAACATCCCACTGTCAGACCCCGGACCCAATGTCCCACTGTCAGAACCCAGACCCAACGTCCCACTGTCAGTCCCCTGACCCAACATCCCACTGTCAGACCCCTGACCCAATGTCCCACTGTCAGACCCCAGACCCAACATCCCACTGTCAGACCCCGGACCCAATGTCCCACTGTCAGACCCCGACCCAATATCCCATTGTCAGACCCGAGACCCAATGCCCACTGTCAGACCCCAGACCCAACACCCCACTCTCAGACCCCTGACCCAACACCCCACTGTCAGACCTCTGGCCCAATACCCCACTGTCAGACCCCGACCCAATGTCCCACTGTCAGACCCCAGACCCAATGCCCACTGTTAGACCCCTGACCCAACACCCCACTGTCAGACCCCTGACCCAACACCCCACTGTCAGACCTCTGACCGAACAACCCACTGTCAGACCCCAGACCCAATGCCCACTGTCAGACCCCTGACCCAACACCCCACTGTCAGACCCCTGACCCAACACCCCACTGTCAGACCCCGACCCAATGTCCCACTGCCCGACCCCTGACCCAATGTCCCACTGTCAGACCCCAGTCCCAATGACCCACTGTCAGACCCCTGAACAAAGCCGCACTGTCTGACCCCTGACCCAATGTCCCACTGTTAGACCCCTTTCCCAATGTCCCACTGTCGGTCCCCTGACCCAACACCCCACTGTCAGACCCCTGACCCAATGTCCCAATGTCAGACCCCTGACCCAACATCCCACTGACATACCCAGACCCAATGTCCCACTGTCAGACCCCGACCCAATTTCCCATTGTCGAATCCCTGACCCAATGCCCGACTGTCAGACCACTGACCCAATGTCCCACTGTCAGTCCCCTGAGCCAACATTCCACTGTCAGACCCCTGACTCTACATCCCACTGTCAGACCCAGTCCCAACATCCCACTGTCAGACCCCCGACCCAATGTCCCACTGTCAGACCCCTGACTCAACATCCCACTGTCAGACCCCTGACCCAATGTCCCACTGTCAGACCCCTGACTCAACATCCCACTGTCAGACCACTGACCCAATGTCCCACTGTCAGACCCCTGACCCAACATCCCACTGTCAGACCCCTGACCCAATGTCCCACTGTCAGACCCCTGACTCAACATCCCACTGTCAGACCCCTGACTCAACATCCCACTGTCAGACCCAGTCCCAACATCCCACTGTCAAACCCCAGACCCAATGTCCCAATGTCAGACCCCTGACCCAATGTCCCACTGTCAGATCCCAGACCCAATGCCCATTGTCGAACCCCTGACCCAATGCCCCACTGTCAGACGCCTGACCCAATGTCCCACTGTCAGACCCCTGACCCATCATCCCAATGTCAGACCCCTGACCCAACATCCCACTGTCAGTCCCCTGACCCAATGTCCCACTGTCAGACCCCTGACTCAACATCCCACTGTCAGACCCCTGACTCAACATCCCACTGTCAGACCCAGTCCCAACATCCCACTGTCAAACCCCAGACCCAATGTCCCAATGTCAGACCCCTGACCCAATGTCCCACTGTCAGATGCCTGACCCAATGCCCATTGTCGAACCCCTGACCCAATGCCCCACTGTCAGACCCCTGACCCAACATCCCACTGTCAGACCTCTGACCCAACATCACACTGTCAGACCACTGACCCAATGTCCCACTGTCAGACCCCTGACCCAACACCCCACTGTCAGACCGCTGACACAATGTCCAACTCTCAGACCCCTGACCCAACACCCCACTGTCAGACCCCTGACCCAATGTCCCAATGTCAGACCCCTGACCCAACATCCCACTGTCAGACCGCTGACCCAATGTCCAACTCTCAGACCCCTGACCCAACACCTGACAGTTAGACCCCTGACCCAATGTCCCGATGTCAGACCCCAGACCTAAAGTCTCACTCTCCGACCCCTGACCCAATGTCCGACTGTCAGACCCCTGACCCAATGTCCCAATGTCAGACCCCTGACCCAACATACCACTGTCTGACCCCTTACCCAATGTCCAACTCTCAGACGTCTGACCCAACACCCCACTGTGAGACCCCTGACCCAATGTCCCACAACAGACCCCAGACCCAACGTCCCACTGTCAGTCCCCTGACCCAACATCCCACTGTCAGACCCCGGACCCAATGTCCCACTGTCAGACCCCAGACCCAATGTCACACTGTCAGACCCCAGACACAACATCCCACTGTCAGACCCCGGACCCAATGTCCCACTGTCAGACCCCGACCCAATGTCCCATTGTCAGACCCCAGACCCAATGTCCCACTGTCTGACCCCTTACCCAATGTCCCACTGTCAGACCCCAGACCCAACATCCCACTGTAAGACCCCTGATCCAATGCCCCACTGTCAGACCCCGACCCAATGTCCCACTGTCAGACCCCAGACCCAATGTCCCACTGTCTGACCCCTTACCCAATGTCCCACTGTCAGACCCCAGACCCAACATCCCACTGTCTGACCCCTGATCCAATGCCCCACTGTCAGTCCCCTGACCCAACATCCCACTGTCAGACCCCGGACCCAAAGTCCAACTCTCAGGCCCCTGACCCAACACCCCACTGTCAGACCCCTGGCCCAATACCCCACTGTCAGACCCCGACCCAATGTCCCACTGTCAGACCCCAGACCCAATACCCACTGTTAGACCCCTGACCCAACACACCACTGTCAGACCCCTGACCCAACACCCCACTGTCAGACCTCTAACCGAACATCCGACTGTCAGACCCCAGACCCAATGCCCACTGTCAGACCCCTGACCCAACACCCCACTGTCAGACCCCTGACCCAACACCCCACTGTCAGACCCTGACCCAATGTCCCACTGACCGACCCCTGACCCAATGTCCCACTGTCAGACCCCAGACCCAATGACCCACTGTCAGACCCCTGACCCAATGCCGCACTGTCTGACCCCTGAACCAATGTCCCACTGTTAGACCCCTTTCCCAATGTCCCACTGTCGGTCCCCTGACCCTACACCCCACTGTCAGACCCCTGACCCAACATACCACTGTCAGACCCCTGACCCAATACCCCACTGTCAGACCGCTGACCCAATGTCCAACTCTCAGACCCCTGATCCAATACCCCACAGTCAGACCCCTGACCCAATGTCCCAATGTCAGACCCCTGACCCAACATACCACCGTCTGAACCCTTACCCAATGTCCAACTCTCCGACCCCTGACCCAATGTCCCACTCTCTGACCCCTGACCCAACATCCCACTGTCAGACCCCTGACCCAATACCCCACTGTCAGACCGCTGACCCAATGTCCAACTCTCAGACCACTGACTCAACATCCCACTGTCAGACCCCTGAACCAACATCCCACTGTCAGACCCCTGACTCAAGATCCCACTGTCAGACCCAGTCCCAACATCCCACTGTCAGACCCCCGACCCAATGTCCCACTGTCAGACCCGTGACTCAACATCCCACTGTCAGACCCCTGACTCAACATCCCACTGTCAGACCCAGTCCCAACACCCCAATGTCAGACCCTTGACCCAACATCCCACTGTCAGACCCCTCACCCAACATCCCATTGTCAGACCCCTGACCCAATGTCCCACTGTCAGACCCAGTCCCAACATCCCACTGTCAGACCCAGTCCCAACATCCCACTGTCAGACACCCGACCCAATGTCCCACTGTCAGACCCAGTCCCAACATCCCACTGTCAGACCCAGTCCCAACATCCCACTGTCAGACACCCGACCCAATGTCCCACTGTCAGAGCCCTGACTCAACATCCCACTGTCAGACAACTGACTCAACATCCCACTGTCAGACCCAGTCCCAACACCCCAATGTCAGACCCCTGACACAACATCCCACTGTCAGACCCCTGACCCAATGTCCCACTGTCAGACCCCTGACTCAACATCCCACTGTCAGACCCCTGACTCAACATCCCACTGTCAGACCCCTAATTCAACATCCCACTGTCAGACCCCTGACTCAAGATCCCACTGTCAGACCCAGTCGCAACATCCCACTGTCAGACCCCTGACCCAACATCCCACTGTCAGACCCCTGACCCAACACCCCACTGTCAGACCCCTGACCCAACACCCCACTGTCAGACCCCTGACCCAACATCCCACTGTCAGCCCCTTGACCCAACGCCCCACGGTCAAACTCCTGACCCAATGTCCCAATGTCAGACCCCTGACCCAACATCCCACTGTCAGACCCCTGACCCAACATCCCAATGTCAGACCCCTGACCCAACATCCCACTGTCAGATACCTGACCCAATGTCCTACTGTCAGACCAGGTCCCGACATCCCACTGTCAGACCTCTGGCCCAATGTCGCACTGTTAGACCCCTGACGCAATGTCCCACTGTCAGATCCCAGACCCAATTTCCCACTGTCAGACCCCGACCCAATTTCCCATTGTCGAACCCCTGACCCAATGCCCGACTGTCAGACCACTGACCCAATGTAGCACTGTCAGACCCCTGACCCAATACCCCACTGTCAGACCGCTGACACAATGTCCAACTCTCAGACCCCTGACCCAACACCCCACTGTCAGACCCCTGACCCAATGTCCCAATGTCAGACCCCTGACCCAACATCCCACTGTCATACCCCGACGCAATGTCCCATTGTCAGACCCCTGACCCAATGTCCCAATGTCAGACCGCTGACCCAATGTCCAACTCTCAGACCCCTGACCCAACACCCGACAGTTAGACCCCTGACCCAATGTCCCGATGTCAGACCCCAGACCTAAAGTCTCACTCTCAGACCCCTGACCCAATGTCCGACTGTCAGACCCCTGACCCAATGTCCCAATGTCAGACCCCTGACCCAACATACCACTGTCTGACCCCTTACCCAATGTCCAACTCTCAGACGTCTGACCCAACACCCCACTGTCAGACCCCTGACCCAATGTCCCATTCTCAGACCCCAGACCCAACGTCCCACTGTCAGTCCCCTGACCCAACATCCCACTGTCAGACCCCTGACCCAACACCCCACTGTCAGACCCCTGATCCAATGCCCCACTGTCAGACCCCTAGCCCAATGCCCCACTGTCAGACCCCGACCCAAAGTCCCACTGTCAGACCCCATACCCAATGCCCACTGTTAGACCCCTGACCCAACACCCCACTGTCAGACCCCTGACCCAACACCCCACTGTCAGACCTCCGACCGAACATCCGACTGTCAGACCCCAGACCCAATGCCCACTGTCAGACCCCTGACCCAACACCCCACTGTCTGACCCCTTACCCAATGTCCCACTGTCAGACCCCGACCCAATGTCCCACTGCCCGACCCCTGACCCAATGTCCAACTCTCAGACCCCTGACCCAATGGCCCACTCTCTGACCCCTGACCCAACATCCCACTGTCAGACCCCTGACCCAATACCCCACTGTCAGACCGCTGACCCAATGTCCAACTCTCAGACCCCTGACTCAACATCCCACTATCAGACACCTGACTCAACATCCCACTGTCAGACCCCTGACCCAACATCCCACTGTCAGACCCCTGACCCAACATCCCACTGTCAGACCCCTGACTCAAGATCCCACTGTCAGACGCAGTCCCAACATCCCACTGTCAGACCCCCGACCCAATGTCCCACTGTCAGACCCCTGACTCAACATCCCACTGTCAGACCCCTGACTCAACATCCCACTGTCAGACCCAGTCCCAACACCCCAATGTCAGACCCCTGACCCAACATCCCACTGTCAGACCTCTGACCCAACATCCCACTGTCAGACCCCTGACCCAATGTCCCACTGTCAGACCCAGTCCCAACATCCCACTGTCAGACCCCCGACCCAATGTCCCACTGACAGACCCCTGACTCAACATCCCACTGTCAGACCCCTGACTCAACATCCCACTGTCAGACCCAGTCCCAACACCCCAATGTCAGACCCCTGACCCAACATCCCAATGTCAGACCCCTGACACAACATCCCACTGTCAGACCCCTGACCCAATGTCCCACTGTCAGACCCCTGACTCAACATCCCACTGTCAGACCCCTGACTCAACATCCCATTGTCAGACCCCTAATTCAACATCCCACTGTCAGACCCCTGACTCAAGATCCCACTGTCAGACCCAGTCCCAACATCCCACTGTCAGACCCCTGGCCCAATGTCCCACTGTCAGACCCCTGACCCAACATCCCACTGCCAGACCCCTGACTCAACATCCCACTGTCAGACCCCTGACTCAAGATCCCACTGTCAGACCCAGTCCCAACATCCCACTGTCAGACCCCTGGCCCAATGTCCCACTGTCAGACCCCTGACCCAACCTCCCACTTTCAAACCCCTGACCCAACGCCCCACGGTCAAACCCCTGACCCAATGTCCCAATGTCAGACCCCTGACCCAACATCCCACTGTCAGACCCCGACCCAACATCCCAATGTCAGACCCCTGACCCAACATCCCACTGTCAGATACCTGACCCAATGTCCTACTGTCAGACCAGGTCCCGACATCCCACTGTCAGACCTCTGGCCCAATGTCGCACTGTTAGACCCCTGACGCAATGTCCCACTGTCAGATCCCAGACCCAATGTCCCACTGTCAGACCCCGACCCAATTTCTCATTGTCGAACCCCTGACCCAATGCCCGACTGTCAGACCACTGACCCAATGTCCCACTGTCAGACCCCTGACCCAACACCCCACTGTCAGTCCGCTGACACAATGTCCAACTCTCAGACCCCTGACCCAACACCCCACTGTCAGACCCCTGACCCAATGTCCCAATGTCAGACCCCTGACCCAACATCCCACTGACATACCCAGACCCAATGCCCGACTGTCAGACCACTGACCCAATGTCCCACTGTCAGTCCCCTGACCCAACATCCCACTGTCAGACCCCGGACCCAATGTCCCACTGTCAGAACCCAGACCCAACGTCCCACTGTCAGTCCCCTGACCCAACATCCCACTGTCAGACCCCAGACCCAATGTCCCAATGTCAGACCCCTGACCCAATGTCCCACTGTCAGACCCCAGACCCAACATCCCACTGTCAGACCCCAGACCCAATGTCCCACTGTCAGACCCCGACCCAATTTCCCATTGTCAGACCCGAGACCCAATGCCCACTGTCAGACCCCAGACCCAACACCCCACTCTCAGACCCCTGACCCAACACCCCACTGTCAGACCTCTGGCCCAATACCCCACTGTCAGACCCCGACCCAATGTCCCACTGTCAGACCCCAGACCCAATGCCCACTGTTAGACCCCTGACCCAACACCCCACTGTCAGACCCCTGACCCAACACCCCACTGTCAGGCCTCTGACCGAACATCCCACTGTCAGACCCCAGACCCAATGCCCACTGTCAGACCCCTGACCCAACACCCCACTGTCAGACCCCTGACCCAACCTCCCACTGTCAGACCCCTGACGCAACATCCCACTGTCAGACCGCTGACCCAACATCCCAATGTCAGACCCCTGACCCAACATCCCACTGTCAGATACCTGACCCAATGTCCTATTGTCAGACCAGTCCCGACATCCCACTGTCAGACCTCTGGCCCAATGTCGCACTGTTAGATCCCAGACCCAATGTCCCACTGTCAGATCCCAGACCCAATGTCCCACTGTCAGACCCCGACCCAATTTCTCATTGTCGAACCCCTGACCCAATGCCCGACTGTCAGACCACTGACCCAACACCCCACTGTCAGACCGCTGACACAATGTCCAACTCTCAGACCCCTGACCCAACACCCCACTGTCAGACCCCTGACCCAATGTCCCAATGTCAGACCCCTGACCCAATGCCCGACTGTCAGACCACTGACCCAATGTCCCACTGTCAGGCCCCTGACCCAACACCCCACTGTCAGACCGCTGACACAATGTCCAACTCTCAGACCCCTGACCCAACACCCCACTGTCAGACCCCTGACCCAATGTCCCACTGTCAGACCCTGACCCAATTTCCCATTGTCGAACCCCTGACCCAATGCCCGACTGTCAGACCACTGACCCAATGTCCCACTGTCAGTCCCCTGACCCAACATCCCACTGTCAGACCCCGGACCCAATGTCCCACTGTCAGAACCCAGACCCAACGTCCCACTGTCAGTCCCCTGACCCAACATCCCACTGTCAGACCCCTGACCCAATGTCCCACTGTCAGACCCCAGACCCAACATCCCACTGTCAGACCCCGGACCCAATGTCCCACTGTCAGACCCCGACCCAATATCCCATTGTCAGACCCGAGACCCAATGCCCACTGTCAGACCCCAGACCCAACACCCCACTCTCAGACCCCTGACCCAACACCCCACTGTCAGACCTCTGGCCCAATACCCCACTGTGAGACCCCGACCCAATGTCCCACTGTCAGACCCCAGACCCAATGCCCACTGTTAGACCCCTGACCCAACACCCCACTGTCAGACCCCTGACCCAACACCCCACTGTCAGACCTCTGACCGAACATCCCACTGTCAGACCCCAGACCCAATGCCCACTGTCAGACCCCTGACCCAACACCCCACTGTCAGACCCCTGACCCAACACCCCACTGTCAGACCCCGACCCAATGTCCAAGTGCCCGACCCCTGACCCAATGTCCCACTGTCAGACCCCAGTCCCAATGACCCACTGTCAGACACCTGACCCAATGCCACACTGTCTGACCCCTGACCCAATGTCCCACTGTTAGACCCCTTTCCCAATGTCCCACTGTCGGTCCCCTGACCCAACACCCCACTGTCAGACCCCTGACCCAATGTCCCAATGTCAGACCCCGACCCAACATCCCACTGACATACCCAGACCCAATGTCCCACTGTCAGACCCCGACCCAATTTCCCATTGTCGAACCCCTGACCCAATGCCCGACTGTCAGACCACTGACCCAATGTCCCACTGTCAGTCCCCTGACCCAACACCCCACTGTCAGACCCCGGACCCAATGTCCCACTGTCAGACCCCTGACCCAACACCCCACTGTCAGACGCCTGACTCAACATCCCACTGTCAGACCCAGTCCCAACATCCCACTGTCAGACCACTGACCCAATGTCCCACTGTCAGTCCCCTGAGCCAACATTCCACTGTCAGACCCCTGACTCTACATCCCACTGTCAGACCCCTGACTCAAGATCCCACTGTCAGACCCAGTCCCAACATCCCACTGTCAGACCCCCGACCCAATGTCCCAATGTCAGACCCCTGACTCAACATCCCACTGTCAGACCCCTGACCCAATGTCCCCCTGTCAGACCCCTGACTCAACATCCCACTGTCAGACCACTGACCCAATGTCCCACTGTCAGACCCCTGACCCAACATCCCACTGTCAGACCCCTGACCCAATGTCCCACTGTCAGACCCCTGACTCAACATCCCACTGTCAGACCCCTGACTCAACATCCCACTGTCAGACCCAGTCCCAACATCCCACTGTCAAACCCCAGACCCAATGTCCCAATGTCAGACCCCTGACCCAATGTCCCACTGTCAGATCCCAGACCCAATGCCCATTGTCGAACCCCTGACCCAATGCCCCACTGTCAGACGCCTGACCCAATGTCCCACTGTCAGACCCCTGACCCATCATCCCAATGTCAGACCCCTGACCCAACATCCCACTGTCAGTCCCCTGACCCAATGTCCCACTGTCAGACCCCTGACTCAACATCCCACTGTCAGACCCCTGACTCAACATCCCACTGTCAGACCCAGTCCCAACATCCCACTGTCAAACCCCAGACCCAATGTCCCAATGTCAGACCCCTGACCCAATGTCCCACTGTCAGATGCCTGACCCAATGCCCATTGTCGAACCCCTGACCCAATGCCCCACTGTCAGACCCCTGACCCAACATCCCACTGTCAGACCTCTGACCCAACATCACACTGTCAGACCACTGACCCAATGTCCCACTGTCAGACCCCTGACCCAACACCCCACTGTCAGACCGCTGACACAATGTCCAACTCTCAGACCCCTGACCCAACACCCCACTGTCAGACCCCTGACCCAATGTCCCAATGTCAGACCCCTGACCCAACATCCCACTGTCAGACCGCTGACCCAATGTCCAACTCTCAGACCCCTGACCCAACACCTGACAGTTAGACCCCTGACCCAATGTCCCGATGTCAGACCCCAGACCTAAAGTCTCACTCTCCGACCCCTGACCCAATGTCCGACTGTCAGACCCCTGACCCAATGTCCCAATGTCAGACCCCTGACCCAACATACCACTGTCTGACCCCTTACCCAATGTCCAACTCTCAGACGTCTGACCCAACACCCCACTGTGAGACCCCTGACCCAATGTCCCACAACAGACCCCAGACCCAACGTCCCACTGTCAGTCCCCTGACCCAACATCCCACTGTCAGACCCCGGACCCAATGTCCCACTGTCAGACCCCAGACCCAATGTCACACTGTCAGACCCCAGACCCAACATCCCACTGTCAGACCCCGGACCCAATGTCCCACTGTCAGACCCCAGACCCAACATCCCACTGTCAGACCCCGGACCCAATGTCCCACTGTCAGACCCCGACCCAATGTCCCATTGTCAGACCCCAGACCCAATGTCCCACTGTCTGACCCCTTACCCAATGTCCCACTGTCAGACCCCAGACCCAACATCCCACTGTAAGACCCCTGATCCAATGCCCCACTGTCAGACCCCGACCCAATGTCCCACTGTCAGACCCCAGACCCAATGTCCCACTGTCAGACCCCAGACCCAATGTCCCACTGTCAGACCCCAGACCCAACATCCCACTGTCTGACCCCTGATCCAATGCCCCACTGTCAGTCCCCTGACCCAACATCCCACTGTCAGACCCCGGACCCAAAGTCCAACTCTCAGGCCCCTGACCCAACACCCCACTGTCAGACCTCTGGCCCAATACCCCACTGTCAGACCCCGACCCAATGTCCCACTGTCAGACCCCAGACCCAATGCCCACTGTTAGACCCCTGACCCAACACCCCACTGTCAGACCCCTGACCCAACACCCCACTGTCAGACCTCTAACCGAACATCCGACTGTCAGACCCCAGACCCAATGCCCACTGTCAGACCCCTGACCCAACACCCCACTGTCAGACCCCTGGCCCAACACCCCACTGTCAGACCCCGACCCAATGTCCCACTGACTGACCCCTGACCCAATGTCCCACTGTCAGACCCCAGACCCAATGACCCACTGTCAGACCCCTGACCCAATGTCCCAATGTCAGACCCCGACCCAACATCCCACTGACATACCCAGACCCAATGTCCCACTGTCAGACCCCGACCCAATTTCCCATTGTCGAACCCCTGACCCAATGCCCGACTGTCAGACCACTGACCCAATGTCCCACTGTCAGTCCCCTGACCCAACACCCCACTGTCAGACCCCGGACCCAATGTCCCACTGTCAGACCCCTGACCCAACACCCCACTGTCAGACCCCTGACTCAACATCCCACTGTCAGACCCAGTCCCAACATCCCACTGTCAGACCACTGACCCAATGTCCCACTGTCAGTCCCCTGAGCCAACATTCCACTGTCAGACCCCTGACTCTACATCCCACTGTCAGACCCCTGACTCAAGATCCCACTGTCAGACCCAGTCCCAACATCCCACTGTCAGACCCCCGACCCAATGTCCCAATGTCAGACCCCTGACTCAACATCCCACTGTCAGACCCCTGACCCAATGTCCCCCTGTCAGACCCCTGACTCAACATCCCACTGTCAGACCACTGACCCAATGTCCCACTGTCAGACCCCTGACCCAACATCCCACTGTCAGACCCCTGACCCAATGTCCCACTGTCAGACCCCTGACTCAACATCCCACTGTCAGACCCCTGACTCAACATCCCACTGTCAGACCCAGTCCCAACATCCCACTGTCAAACCCCAGACCCAATGTCCCAATGTCAGACCCCTGACCCAATGTCCCACTGTCAGATCCCAGACCCAATGCCCATTGTCGAACCCCTGACCCAATGCCCCACTGTCAGACGCCTGACCCAATGTCCCACTGTCAGACCCCTGACCCATCATCCCAATGTCAGACCCCTGACCCAACATCCCACTGTCAGTCCCCTGACCCAATGTCCCACTGTCAGACCCCTGACTCAACATCCCACTGTCAGACCCCTGACTCAACATCCCACTGTCAGACCCAGTCCCAACATCCCACTGTCAAACCCCAGACCCAATGTCCCAATGTCAGACCCCTGACCCAATGTCCCACTGTCAGATGCCTGACCCAATGCCCATTGTCGAACCCCTGACCCAATGCCCCACTGTCAGACCCCTGACCCAACATCCCACTGTCAGACCTCTGACCCAACATCACACTGTCAGACCACTGACCCAATGTCCCACTGTCAGACCCCAGACCCAACACCCCACTGTCAGACCGCTGACACAATGTCCAACTCTCAGACCCCTGACCCAACACCCCACTGTCAGACCCCTGACCCAATGTCCCAATGTCAGACCCCTGACCCAACATCCCACTGTCAGACCGCTGACCCAATGTCCAACTCTCAGACCCCTGACCCAACACCTGACAGTTAGACCCCTGACCCAATGTCCCGATGTCAGACCCCAGACCTAAAGTCTCACTCTCCGACCCCTGACCCAATGTCCGACTGTCAGACCCCTGACCCAATGTCCCAATGTCAGACCCCTGACCCAACATACCACTGTCTGACCCCTTACCCAATGTCCAACTCTCAGACGTCTGACCCAACACCCCACTGTGAGACCCCTGACCCAATGTCCCACAACAGACCCCAGACCCAACGTCCCACTGTCAGTCCCCTGACCCAACATCCCACTGTCAGACCCCGGACCCAATGTCCCACTGTCAGACCCCAGACCCAATGTCACACTGTCAGACCCCAGACCCAACATCCCACTGTCAGACCCCGGACCCAATGTCCCACTGTCAGACCCCAGACCCAACATCCCACTGTCAGACCCCGGACCCAATGTCCCACTGTCAGACCCCGACCCAATGTCCCATTGTCAGACCCCAGACCCAATGTCCCACTGTCTGACCCCTTACCCAATGTCCCACTGTCAGACCCCAGACCCAACATCCCACTGTAAGACCCCTGACCCAACACCCCACTGTCAGACCTCTGGCCCAATACCCCACTGTCAGACCCCGACCCAATGTCCCACTGTCAGACCCCAGACCCAATGCCCACTGTTAGACCCCTGACCCAACACCCCACTGTCAGACCCCTGACCCAACACCCCACTGTCAGACCTCTAACCGAACATCCGACTGTCAGACCCCAGACCCAATGCCCACTGTCAGACCCCTGACCCAACACCCCACTGTCAGACCCCTGACCCAACACCCCACTGTCAGACCCCGACCCAATGTCCCACTGACTGACCCCTGACCCAATGTCCCACTGTCAGACCCCAGACCCAATGACCCACTGTCAGACCCCTGACCCAATGTCCCAATGTCAGACCCCGACCCAACATCCCACTGACATACCCAGACCCAATGTCCCACTGTCAGACCCCGACCCAATTTCCCATTGTCGAACCCCTGACCCAATGCCCGACTGTCAGACCACTGACCCAATGTCCCACTGTCAGTCCCCTGAGCCAACATTCCACTGTCAGACCCCTGACTCTACATCCCACTGTCAGACCCCTGACTCAAGATCCCACTGTCAGACCCAGTCCCAACATCCCACTGTCAGACCCCCGACCCAATGTCCCAATGTCAGACCCCTGACTCAACATCCCACTGTCAGACCCCTGACCCAATGTCCCACTGTCAGACCCCTGACTCAACATCCCACTGTCAGACCACTGACCCAATGTCCCACTGTCAGACCCCTGACCCAACATCCCACTGTCAGACCCCTGACCCAATGTCCCACCGTCAGACCCCTGACTCAACATCCCACTGTCAGACCCCTGACTCAACATCCCACTGTCAGACCCAGTCCCAACATCCCACTGTCAAACCCCAGACCGAATGTCCCAATGTCAGACCCCTGACCCAATGTCCCACTGTCAGATCCCAGACCCAATGCCCATTGTCGAACCCCTGACCCAATGCCCCACTGTCAGACGCCTGACCCAATGTCCCACTGTCAGACCCCTGACCCATCATCCCAATGTCAGACCCCTGACCCAACATCCCACTGTCAGTCCCCTGACCCAATGTCCCACTGTCAGACCCCTGACTCAACATCCCACTGTCAGACCACTGACTCAACATCCCACTGTCAGACCCAGTCCCAACATCCCACTGTCAAACCCCAGACCCAATGTCCCAATGTCAGACCCCTGACCCAATGTCCCACTGTCAGATGCCTGACCCAATGCCCATTGTCGAACCCCTGACCCAATGCCCCACTGTCAGACCCCTGACCCAACATCCCACTGTCAGACCCCTGACCCAATGTCCCACTGTCAGATGCCTGACCCAATGCCCATTGTCGAACCCCTGACCCAATGCCCCACTGTCAGACCCCTGACCCAACATCCCACTGTCAGACCTCTGACCCAACATCACACTGTCAGACCACTGACCCAATGTCCCACTGTCAGACCCCTGACCCAACACCCCACTGTCAGACCGCTGACACAATGTCCAACTCTCAGACCCCTGACCCAACACCCCACTGTCAGACCCCTGACCCAATGTCCCAATGTCAGACCCCTGACCCAACATCCCACTGTCAGACCGCTGACCCAATGTCCAACTCTCAGACCCCTGACCCAACACCTGACAGTTAGACCCCTGACCCAATGTCCCGATGTCAGACCCCAGACCTAAAGTCTCACTCTCCGACCCCTGACCCAATGTCCGACTGTCAGACCCCTGACCCAATGTCCCAATGTCAGACCCCTGACCCAACATACCACTGTCTGACCCCTTACCCAATGTCCAACTCTCAGACGTCTGACCCAACACCCCACTGTGAGACCCCTGACCCAATGTCCCACAACAGACCCCAGACCCAACGTCCCACTGTCAGTCCCCTGACCCAACATCCCACTGTCAGACCCCGGACCCAATGTCCCACTGTCAGACCCCAGACCCAATGTCACACTGTCAGACCCCAGACCCAACATCCCACTGTCAGACCCCGGACCCAATGTCCCACTGTCAGACCCCAGACCCAACATCCCACTGTCAGACCCCGGACCCAATGTCCCACTGTCAGACCCCGACCCAATGTCCCATTGTCAGACCCCAGACCCAATGTCCCACTGTCTGACCCCTTACCCAATGTCCCACTGTCAGACCCCAGACCCAACATCCCACTGTAAGACCCCTGATCCAATGCCCCACTGTCAGACCCCGACCCAATGTCCCACTGTCAGACCCCAGACCCAATGTCCCACTGTCAGACCCCAGACCCAATGTCCCACTGTCAGACCCCAGACCCAACATCCCACTGTCTGACCCCTGATCCAATGCCCCACTGTCAGTCCCCTGACCCAACATCCCACTGTCAGACCCCGGACCCAAAGTCCAACTCTCAGGCCCCTGACCCAACACCCCACTGTCAGACCTCTGGCCCAATACCCCACTGTCAGACCACGACCCAATGTCCCACTGTCAGTCCCCAGACCCAATGCCCACTGTTAGACCCCTGACCCAACACCCCACTGTCAGACCCCTGACCCAACACCCCACTGTCAGACCTCTAACCGAACATCCGACTGTCAGACCCCAGACCCAATGCCCACTGTTAGACCCCTGACCCAACACCCCACTGTCAGACCCCTGACCCAACACCCCACTGTCAGACCCCGACCCAATGTCCCACTGACTGACCCCTGACCCAATGTCCCACTGTCAGACCCCAGACCCAATGACCCACTGTCAGACCCCTGACCCAATGCCGCACTGTCTGACCCCTGACCCAATGTCCCACTGTTAGACCCCTTTCCCAATGTCCCACTGTCGGTCCCCTGACCCTACACCGCACTGTCAGACCCCTGACCCAACATACCACTGTCAGACCCCTGACCCAATACCCCACTGTCAGACCGCTGACCCAATGTCCAACTCTCAGACCCCTGACCCAATACCCCACAGTCAGACCCCTGACCCAATGTCCCAATGTCAGACCCCTGACCCAACATACCACCATCTGAACCCTTACCCAATGTCCAACTCTCAGACCCCTGACCCAATGTCCCACTCTCTGACCCCTGACCCAACATCCCACTGTCAGACCCCTGACCCAATACCCCACTGTCAGACCGCTGACCCAATGTCCAACTCTCAGACCACTGACTCAACATCCCACTGTCAGACCCCTGAACCAACATCCCACTGTCAGACCCAGTCCCAACATCCCACTGTCAGACCCCCGACCCAATGTCCCACTGTCAGACCCCTGACTCAACATCCCACTGTCAGACCCCTGACTCAACATCCCACTGTCAGACCCAGTCCCAACACCCCAATGTCAGACCCCTGACACAACATCCCACTGTCAGACCCCTGACCCAATGTCCCACTGTCAGACCCCTGACTCAACATCCCACTGTCAGACCCCTGACTCAACATCCCACTGTCAGACCCCTAATTCAACATCCCACTGTCAGACCCCTGACTCAAGATCCCACTGTCAGACCCAGTCGCAACATCCCACTGTCAGACCCCTGACCCAACATCCCACTGTCAGACCCCTGACCCAACACCCCACTGTCAGACCCCTGACCCAACACCCCACTGTCAGACCCCTGACCCAACATCCCACTGTCAGACCCCTGACCTAACGCCCCACGGTCAAACCCCTGACCCAATGTCCCAATGTCAGACCCCTGACCCAACATCCCACTGTCAGACCCCTGACCCAACATCCCAATGTCAGACCCCTGACCCAACATCCCACTGTCAGATACCTGACCCAATGTCCTACTGTCAGACCAGGTCCCGACATCCCACTGTCAGACCTCTGGCCCAATGTCGCACTGTTAGACCCCTGACGCAATGTCCCACTGTCAGATCCCAGACCCAACATCCCACTGTCAGACCCCGGACCCAATGTCCCACTGTCAGACCCCGACCCAATTTCCCATTGTCGAACCCCTGACCCAATGCCCGACTGTCAGACCACTGACCCAATGTAGCACTGTCAGACCCCTGACCCAACACCCCACTGTCAGACCGCTGACACAATGTCCAACTCTCAGACCCCTGACCCAACACCCCACTGTCAGACCCCTGACCCAATGTCCCAATGTCAGACCCCTGACCCAACATCCCACTGTCATACCCCGACGCAATGTCCCATTGTCAGACCCCTGACCCAATGTCCCAATGTCAGACCGCTGACCCAATGTCCAACTCTCAGACCCCTGACCCAACACCCGACAGTTAGACTCCTGACCCAATGTCCCGATGTCAGACCCCAGACCTAAAGTCTCACTCTCAGACCCCTGACCCAATGTCCGACTGTCAGACCCCTGACCCAATGTCCCAATGTCAGACCCCTGACCCAACATACCACTGTCTGACCCCTTACCCAATGTCCAACTCTCAGACGTCTGACCCAACACCCCACTGTCAGACCCCTGACCCAATGTCCCATTCTCAGACCCCAGACCCAACGTCCCACTGTCAGTCCCCTGACCCAACATCCCACTGTCAGACCCCTGACCCAACATCCCACTGTCAGACCCCTGATCCAATGCCCCACTGTCAGACCCCTGGCCCAATGCCCCACTGTCAGACGCCGACCCAAAGTCCCCCTGTCAGACCGCAGACCCAATGCCCACTGTTAGACCCCTGACCCAACACCCCACTGTCAGACCCCTGACCCAACACCCCACTGTCAGACCTCCGACCGAACATCCGACTGTCAGACCCCAGACCCAATGCCCACTGTCAGACCCCTGACCCAACACCCCACTGTCAGACCCCTGACCCAACACCCCACTGTCAGACCCCAGACCCAATGACCCACTGTCAGACCCCTGACCCAATGCCGCACTGTCTGACCCCTGACCCAATGTCCCACTGTTAGACCCCTTTCCCAATGTCCCACTGTCGGTCCCCTGACCCTACACCCCACTGTCAGACCCCTGACCCAACATACCACTGTCAGACCCTTGACCCAATACCCCACAGTCAGATCCCTGACCCAATGTCCCGCTGTCAGACCCCAGACCTAAAGTCTCACTCTCAGACACCTGACCCAATGTCCCAATGTCAGGCCCCTGACCCAACATACAACCGTCTGAACCCTTACCCAATGTCCAACTCTCAGACCCCTGACCCAATGTCCCACTCTCTGACCCCTGACCCAACATCCCACTGTCAGACCCCTGACCCAATACCCCACTGTCAGACCGCTGACCCAATGTCCAACTCTCAGACCCCTGACTCAACATCCCACTATCAGACACCTGACTCAACATCCCACTGTCAGACCCCTGAGCCAACATCCCACTGTCAGACCCCTGACCCAACATCCCACTGTCAGACCCCTGACTCAAGATCCCACTGTCAGACCCAGTCCCAACATCCCACTGTCAGACCCCCGACCCAATGTCCCACTGTCAGACCCCTGACTCAACATCCCACTGTCAGACCCCTGACTCAACATCCCACTGTCAGACCCAGTCCCAACACCCCAATGTCAGACCCCTGACCCAACATCCCACTGTCAGACCTCTGACCCAACATCCCATTGTCAGACCCCTGACCCAATGTCCCACTGTCAGACCCAGTCCCAACATCCCACTGTCAGACCCCCGACCCAATGTCCCACTGACAGACCCCTGACTCAACATCCCACTGTCAGACCCCTGACTCAACATCCCACTGTCAGACCCAGTCCCAACACCCCAATGTCAGACCCCTGACCCAACATCCCAATGTCAGACCCCTGACACAACATCCCACTGTCAGACCCCTGACCCAATGTCCCACTGTCAGACCCCTGACTCAACATCCCACTGTCAGACCCCTGACTCAACATCCCACTGTCAGACCCCTAATTCAACATCCCACTGTCAGACCCCTGACTCAAGATCCCACTGTCAGACACAGTCCCAACATCCCACTGTCAGACCCCTGGCCCAATGTCCCACTGTCAGACCCCTGACCCAACATCCCACTGCCAGACCCCTGACTCAACATCCCACTGTCAGACCCCTAATTCAACATCCCACTGTCAGACCCCTGACTCAAGATCCCACTGTCAGACCCAGTCCCAACATCCCACTGTCAGACCCCTGGCCCAATGTCCCACTGTCAGACCCCTGACCCAACCTCCCACTGTCAGCCCCCTGACCCAACGCCCCACGGTCAAACCCCTGACCCAATGTCCCAATGTCAGACCCCTGACCCAACATCCCACTGTCAGACCCCGACCCAACATCCCAATGTCAGACCCCTGACCCAACATCCCACTGTCAGATACCTGACCCAATGTCCTACTGTCAGACCAGGTCCCGACATCCCACTGTCAGACCTCTGGCCCAATGTCGCACTGTTAGACCCCTGACGCAATGTCCCACTGTCAGATCCCAGACCCAATGTCCCACTGTCAGACCCCGACCCAATTTCTCATTGTCGAACCCCTGACCCAATGCCCGACTGTCAGACCACTGACCCAATGTCCCACTGTCAGTCCCCTGACCCAACATCCCACTGTCAGACCCCTGACCCAATGTCCCACTGTCAGACCCCAGACCCAACATCCCACTGTCAGACCCCGGACCCAATGTCCCACTGTCAGACCCCGACCCAATTTCCCATTGTCAGACCCGAGACCCAATGCCCACTGTCAGACCCCAGACCCAACACCCCACTCTCAGACCCCTGACCCAACACCCCACTGTCAGACCTCTGGCCCAATACCCCACTGTCAGACCCCGACCCAATGTCCCACTGTCAGACCCCAGACCCAATGCCCACTGTTAGACCCCTGACCCAACACCCCACTGTCAGACCCCTGACCCAACACCCCACTGTCAGACCTCTGACCGAACATCCCACTGTCAGACCCCAGACCCAATGCCCACTGTCAGACCCCTGACCCAACACCCCACTCTCAGACCCCTGACCCAACCTCCCACTGTCAGCCCCCTGACCCAACGCCCCACGGTCAAACCCCTGACCCAATGTCCCACTGTCAGACCCCTGACCCAACATCCCACTGTCAGACCCCTGACCCAACATCCCAATGTCAGACCCCTGACCCAACATCCCACTGTCAGATACCTGACCCAATGTCCTACTGTCAGACCAGGTCCCGACATCCCACTGTCAGACCTCTGGCCCAATGTCGCACTGTTAGTCCCCTGACGCAATGTCCCACTGTCAGATCCCAGACACAATGTCCCACTGTCAGACCCCAACCCAATTTCTCATTGTCGAACCCCTGACCCAATGCCCGACTGTCAGACCACTGACCCAATGTCCCACTGTCAGACCCTTGACCCAACACCCCACTGTCAGACCGCTGACACAATGTCCAACTCTCAGACCCCTGACCCAACACCCCACTGTCAGACCCCTGACCCAATGTCCCAATGTCAGACCCCTGACCCAACATCCCACTGACATACCCAGACCCAATGTCCCACTGTCAGACCCCGACCCAATTTCCCATTGTCGAACCCCTGACCCAATGCCCGACTGTCAGACCACTGACCCAATGTCCCAATGTCAGTCCCCTGACCCAACATCCCACTGTCAGACCCCGGACCCAATGTCCCACTGTCAGAACCCAGACCCAACGTCCCACTGTCAGTCCCCTGACCCAACATCCCACTGTCAGACCCCTGACCCAATGTCCCACTGTCAGACCCCAGAACCAACATCCCACTGTCAGACCCCGGACCCAATGTCCCACTGTCAGACCCCGACCCAAATTCCCATTGTCAGACCCGAGACCCAATGCCCACTGTCAGACCCCAGACCCAACACCCCACTCTCAGACCCCTGACCCAACACCCCACTGTCAGACCTCTGGCCCAATACCCCACTGTCAGACCCCGACCCAATGTCCCACTGTCAGACCCCAGACCCAATGCCCACTGTTAGACCCCTGACCCAACACCCCACTGTCAGACCTCTGACCGAACATCCCACTGTCAGACCCCAGACCCAATGCCCACTGTCAGACCCCTGACCCAACACCCCACTGTCAGACCCCTGACCGAACATCCCACTGTCAGACCCCAGACCCAATGCCCACTGTCAGACCCCTGACCCAATGCCGCACTGTCTGACCCCTGACCCAATGTCCCACTGTTAGACCCCTTTCCCAATGTCCCACTGTCGGTCCCCTGACCCTACACCCCACTGTCAGACCCCTGACCCAACATACCACTGTCAGACCCCTGACCCAATACCCCACTGTCAGACCGCTGACCCAATGTCCAACTCTCAGACCCCTGACCCAATACCCCACAGTCAGACCCCTGACCCAATGTCCCAATGTCAGACCCCTGACCCAACATACCACCATCTGAACCCTTACCCAATGTCCAACTCTCAGACCCCTGACCCAATGTCCCACTCTCTGACCCCTGACCCAACATCCCACTGTCAGACCCCTGACCCAATACCCCACTGTCAGACCGCTGACCCAATGTCCAACTCTCAGACCACTGACTCAACATCCCACTGTCAGACCCCTGAACCAACATCCCACTGTCAGACCCCTGACTCAAGATCCCACTGTCAGACCCAGTCCCAACATCCCACTGTCAGACCCCCGACCCAATGTCCCACTGTCAGACCCCTGACTCAACATCCCACTGTCAGACCCCTGACTCAACATCCCACTGTCAGACCCAGTCCCAACACCCCAATGTCAGACCCCTGACACAACATCCCACTGTCAGACCCCTGACCCAATGTCCCACTGTCAGACCCCTGACTCAACATCCCACTGTCAGACCCCTGACTCAACATCCCACTGTCAGACCCCTAATTCAACATCCCACTGTCAGACCCCTGACTCAAGATCCCACTGTCAGACCCAGTCGCAACATCCCACTGTCAGACCCCTGACCCAACACCCCACTGTCAGACCCCTGACCCAACACCCCACTGTCAGACCCCTGACCCAACATCCCACTGTCAGACCCCTGACCTAACGCCCCACGGTCAAACCCCTGACCCAATGTCCCAATGTCAGACCCCTGACCCAACATCCCACTGTCAGACCCCTGACCCAACATCCCAATGTCAGACCCCTGACCCAACATCCCACTGTCAGATACCTGACCCAATGTCCTACTGTCAGACCAGGTCCCGACATCCCACTGTCAGACCTCTGGCCCAATGTCGCACTGTTAGACCCCTGACGCAATGTCCCACTGTCAGATCCCAGACCCAACATCCCACTGTCAGACCCCGGACCCAATGTCCCACTGTCAGACCCCGACCCAATTTCCCATTGTCGAACCCCTGACCCAATGCCCGACTGTCAGACCACTGACCCAATGTAGCACTGTCAGACCCCTGACCCAACACCCCACTGTCAGACCGCTGACACAATGTCCAACTCTCAGACCCCTGACCCAACACCCCACTGTCAGACCCCTGACCCAATGTCCCAATGTCAGACCCCTGACCCAACATCCCACTGTCATACCCCGACGCAATGTCCCATTGTCAGACCCCTGACCCAATGTCCCAATGTCAGACCGCTGACCCAATGTCCAACTCTCAGACCCCTGACCCAACACCCGACAGTTAGACTCCTGACCCAATGTCCCGATGTCAGACCCCAGACCTAAAGTCTCACTCTCAGACCCCTGACCCAATGTCCGACTGTCAGACCCCTGACCCAATGTCCCAATGTCAGACCCCTGACCCAACATACCACTGTCTGACCCCTTACCCAATGTCCAACTCTCAGACGTCTGACCCAACACCCCACTGTCAGACCCCTGACCCAATGTCCCATTCTCAGACCCCAGACCCAACGTCCCACTGTCAGTCCCCTGACCCAACATCCCACTGTCAGACCCCTGACCCAACATCCCACTGTCAGACCCCTGATCCAATGCCCCACTGTCAGACCCCTGGCCCAATGCCCCACTGTCAGACCCCGACCCAAAGTCCCCCTGTCAGACCGCAGACCCAATGCCCACTGTTAGACCCCTGACCCAACACCCCACTGTCAGACCCCTGACCCAACACCCCACTGTCAGACCTCCGACCGAACATCCGACTGTCAGACCCCAGACCCAATGCCCACTGTCAGACCCCTGACCCAACACCCCACTGTCAGACCCCTGACCCAACACCCCACTGTCAGACCCCAGACCCAATGACCCACTGTCAGACCCCTGACCCAATGCCGCACTGTCTGACCCCTGACCCAATGTCCCACTGTTAGACCCCTTTCCCAATGTCCCACTGTCGGTCCCCTGACCCTACACCCCACTGTCAGACCCCTGACCCAACATACCACTGTCAGACCCTTGACCCAATACCCCACAGTCAGATCCCTGGCCCAATGTCCCGCTGTCAGACCCCAGACCTAAAGTCTCACTCTCAGACACCTGACCCAATGTCCCAATGTCAGGCCCCTGACCCAACATACAACCGTCTGAACCCTTACCCAATGTCCAACTCTCAGACCCCTGACCCAATGTCCCACTCTCTGACCCCTGACCCAACATCCCACTGTCAGACCCCTGACCCAATACCCCACTGTCAGACCGCTGACCCAATGTCCAACTCTCAGACCCCTGACTCAACATCCCACTATCAGACACCTGACTCAACATCCCACTGTCAGACCCCTGAGCCAACATCCCACTGTCAGACCCCTGACCCAACATCCCACTGTCAGACCCCTGACTCAAGATCCCACTGTCAGACCCAGTCCCAACATCCCACTGTCAGACCCCCGACCCAATGTCCCACTGTCAGACCCCTGACTCAACATCCCACTGTCAGACCCCTGACTCAACATCCCACTGTCAGACCCAGTCCCAACACCCCAATGTCAGACCCCTGACCCAACATCCCACTGTCAGACCTCTGACCCAACATCCCATTGTCAGACCCCTGACCCAATGTCCCACTGTCAGACCCAGTCCCAACATCCCACTGTCAGACCCCCGACCCAATGTCCCACTGACAGACCCCTGACTCAACATCCCACTGTCAGACCCCTGACTCAACATCCCACTGTCAGACCCAGTCCCAACACCCCAATGTCAGACCCCTGACCCAACATCCCAATGTCAGACCCCTGACACAACATCCCACTGTCAGACCCCTGACCCAATGTCCCACTGTCAGACCCCTGACTCAACATCCCACTGTCAGACCCCTGACTCAACATCCCACTGTCAGACCCCTAATTCAACATCCCACTGTCAGACCCCTGACTCAAGATCCCACTGTCAGACACAGTCCCAACATCCCACTGTCAGACCCCTGGCCCAATGTCCCACTGTCAGACCCCTGACCCAACATCCCACTGCCAGACCCCTGACTCAACATCCCACTGTCAGACCCCTAATTCAACATCCCACTGTCAGACCCCTGACTCAAGATCCCACTGTCAGACCCAGTCCCAACATCCCACTGTCAGACCCCTGGCCCAATGTCCCACTGTCAGACCCCTGACCCAACCTCCCACTGTCAGCCCCCTGACCCAACGCCCCACGGTCAAACCCCTGACCCAATGTCCCAATGTCAGACCCCTGACCCAACATCCCACTGTCAGACCCCGACCCAACATCCCAATGTCAGACCCCTGACCCAACATCCCACTGTCAGATACCTGACCCAATGTCCTACTGTCAGACCAGGTCCCGACATCCCACTGTCAGACCTCTGGCCCAATGTCGCACTGTTAGACCCCTGACGCAATGTCCCACTGTCAGATCCCAGACCCAATGTCCCACTGTCAGACCCCGACCCAATTTCTCATTGTCGAACCCCTGACCCAATGCCCGACTGTCAGACCACTGACCCAATGTCCCACTGTCAGTCCCCTGACCCAACATCCCACTGTCAGACCCCTGACCCAATGTCCCACTGTCAGACCCCAGACCCAACATCCCACTGTCAGACCCCGGACCCAATGTCCCACTGTCAGACCCCGACCCAATTTCCCATTGTCAGACCCGAGACCCAATGCCCACTGTCAGACCCCAGACCCAACACCCCACTCTCAGACCCCTGACCCAACACCCCACTGTCAGACCTCTGGCCCAATACCCCACTGTCAGACCCCGACCCAATGTCCCACTGTCAGACCCCAGACCCAATGCCCACTGTTAGACCCCTGACCCAACACCCCACTGTCAGACCCCTGACCCAACACCCCACTGTCAGACCTCTGACCGAACATCCCACTGTCAGACCCCAGACCCAATGCCCACTGTCAGACCCCTGACCCAACACCCCACTCTCAGACCCCTGACCCAACCTCCCACTGTCAGCCCCCTGACCCAACGCCCCACGGTCAAACCCCTGACCCAATGTCCCACTGTCAGACCCCTGACCCAACATCCCACTGTCAGACCCCTGACCCAACATCCCAATGTCAGACCCCTGACCCAACATCCCACTGTCAGATACCTGACCCAATGTCCTACTGTCAGACCAGGTCCCGACATCCCACTGTCAGACCTCTGGCCCAATGTCGCACTGTTAGTCCCCTGACGCAATGTCCCACTGTCAGATCCCAGACACAATGTCCCACTGTCAGACCCCGACCCAATTTCTCATTGTCGAACCCCTGACCCAATGCCCGACTGTCAGACCACTGACCCAATGTCCCACTGTCAGACCCTTGACCCAACACCCCACTGTCAGACCGCTGACACAATGTCCAACTCTCAGACCCCTGACCCAACACCCCACTGTCAGACCCCTGACCCAATGTCCCAATGTCAGACCCCTGACCCAACATCCCACTGACATACCCAGACCCAATGTCCCACTGTCAGACCCCGACCCAATTTCCCATTGTCGAACCCCTGACCCAATGCCCGACTGTCAGACCACTGACCCAATGTCCCAATGTCAGTCCCCTGACCCAACATCCCACTGTCAGACCCCGGACCCAATGTCCCACTGTCAGAACCCAGACCCAACGTCCCACTGTCAGTCCCCTGACCCAACATCCCACTGTCAGACCCCTGACCCAATGTCCCACTGTCAGACCCCAGAACCAACATCCCACTGTCAGACCCCGGACCCAATGTCCCACTGTCAGACCCCGACCCAAATTCCCATTGTCAGACCCGAGACCCAATGCCCACTGTCAGACCCCAGACCCAACACCCCACTCTCAGACCCCTGACCCAACACCCCACTGTCAGACCTCTGGCCCAATACCCCACTGTCAGACCCCGACCCAATGTCCCACTGTCAGACCCCAGACCCAATGCCCACTGTTAGACCCCTGACCCAACACCCCACTGTCAGACCTCTGACCGAACATCCCACTGTCAGACCCCAGACCCAATGCCCACTGTCAGACCCCTGACCCAACACCCCACTGTCAGACCCCTGACCGAACATCCCACTGTCAGACCCCAGACCCAATGCCCACTGTCAGACCCCTGACCCAATGCCGCACTGTCTGACCCCTGACCCAATGTCCCACTGTTAGACCCCTTTCCCAATGTCCCACTGTCGGTCCCCTGACCCTACACCCCACTGTCAGACCCCTGACCCAACATACCACTGTCAGACCCCTGACCCAATACCCCACTGTCAGACCGCTGACCCAATGTCCAACTCTCAGACCCCTGACCCAATACCCCACAGTCAGACCCCTGACCCAATGTCCCAATGTCAGACCCCTGACCCAACATACCACCATCTGAACCCTTACCCAATGTCCAACTCTCAGACCCCTGACCCAATGTCCCACTCTCTGACCCCTGACCCAACATCCCACTGTCAGACCCCTGACCCAATACCCCACTGTCAGACCGCTGACCCAATGTCCAACTCTCAGACCACTGACTCAACATCCCACTGTCAGACCCCTGAACCAACATCCCACTGTCAGACCCCTGACTCAAGATCCCACTGTCAGACCCAGTCCCAACATCCCACTGTCAGACCCCCGACCCAATGTCCCACTGTCAGACCCCTGACTCAACATCCCACTGTCAGACCCCTGACTCAACATCCCACTGTCAGACCCAGTCCCAACACCCCAATGTCAGACCCCTGACACAACATCCCACTGTCAGACCCCTGACCCAATGTCCCACTGTCAGACCCCTGACTCAACATCCCACTGTCAGACCCCTGACTCAACATCCCACTGTCAGACCCCTAATTCAACATCCCACTGTCAGACCCCTGACTCAAGATCCCACTGTCAGACCCAGTCGCAACATCCCACTGTCAGACCCCTGACCCAACACCCCACTGTCAGACCCCTGACCCAACACCCCACTGTCAGACCCCTGACCCAACATCCCACTGTCAGACCCCTGACCTAACGCCCCACGGTCAAACCCCTGACCCAATGTCCCAATGTCAGACCCCTGACCCAACATCCCACTGTCAGACCCCTGACCCAACATCCCAATGTCAGACCCCTGACCCAACATCCCACTGTCAGATACCTGACCCAATGTCCTACTGTCAGACCAGGTCCCGACATCCCACTGTCAGACCTCTGGCCCAATGTCGCACTGTTAGACCCCTGACGCAATGTCCCACTGTCAGATCCCAGACCCAACATCCCACTGTCAGACCCCGGACCCAATGTCCCACTGTCAGACCCCGACCCAATTTCCCATTGTCGAACCCCTGACCCAATGCCCGACTGTCAGACCACTGACCCAATGTAGCACCGTCAGACCCCTGACCCAACACCCCACTGTCAGACCGCTGACACAATGTCCAACTCTCAGACCCCTGACCCAACACCCCACTGTCAGACCCCTGACCCAATGTCCCAATGTCAGACCCCTGACCCAACATCCCACTGTCATACCCCGACGCAATGTCCCATTGTCAGACCCCTGACCCAATGTCCCAATGTCAGACCGCTGACCCAATGTCCAACTCTCAGACCCCTGACCCAACACCCGACAGTTAGACTCCTGACCCAATGTCCCGATGTCAGACCCCAGACCTAAAGTCTCACTCTCAGACCCCTGACCCAATGTCCGACTGTCAGACCCCTGACCCAATGTCCCAATGTCAGACCCCTGACCCAACATACCACTGTCTGACCCCTTACCCAATGTCCAACTCTCAGACGTCTGACCCAACACCCCACTGTCAGACCCCTGACCCAATGTCCCATTCTCAGACCCCAGACCCAACGTCCCACTGTCAGTCCCCTGACCCAACATCCCACTGTCAGACCCCTGACCCAACATCCCACTGTCAGACCCCTGATCCAATGCCCCACTGTCAGACCCCTGGCCCAATGCCCCACTGTCAGACCCCGACCCAAAGTCCCCCTGTCAGACCGCAGACCCAATGCCCACTGTTAGACCCCTGACCCAACACCCCACTGTCAGACCCCTGACCCAACACCCCACTGTCAGACCTCCGACCGAACATCCGACTGTCAGACCCCAGACCCAATGCCCACTGTCAGACCCCTGACCCAACACTCCACTGTCAGACCCCTGACCCAACACCCCACTGTCAGACCCCAGACCCAATGACCCACTGTCAGACCCCTGACCCAATGCCGCACTGTCTGACCCCTGACCCAATGTCCCACTGTTAGACCCCTTTCCCAATGTCCCACTGTCGGTCCCCTGACCCTACACCCCACTGTCAGACCCCTGACCCAACATACCACTGTCAGACCCTTGACCCAATACCCCACAGTCAGATCCCTGACCCAATGTCCCGCTGTCAGACCCCAGACCTAAAGTCTCACTCTCAGACACCTGACCCAATGTCCCAATGTCAGGCCCCTGACCCAACATACAACCGTCTGAACCCTTACCCAATGTCCAACTCTCAGACCCCTGACCCAATGTCCCACTCTCTGACCCCTGACCCAACATCCCACTGTCAGACCCCTGACCCAATACCCCACTGTCAGACCGCTGACCCAATGTCCAACTCTCAGACCCCTGACTCAACATCCCACTATCAGACACCTGACTCAACATCCCACTGTCAGACCCCTGAGCCAACATCCCACTGTCAGACCCCTGACCCAACATCCCACTGTCAGACCCCTGACTCAAGATCCCACTGTCAGACCCAGTCCCAACATCCCACTGTCAGACCCCCGACCCAATGTCCCACTGTCAGACCCCTGACTCAACATCCCACTGTCAGACCCCTGACTCAACATCCCACTGTCAGACCCAGTCCCAACACCCCAATGTCAGACCCCTGACCCAACATCCCACTGTCAGACCTCTGACCCAACATCCCATTGTCAGACCCCTGACCCAATGTCCCACTGTCAGACCCAGTCCCAACATCCCACTGTCAGACCCCCGACCCAATGTCCCACTGACAGACCCCTGACTCAACATCCCACTGTCAGACCCCTGACTCAACATCCCACTGTCAGACCCAGTCCCAACACCCCAATGTCAGACCCCTGACCCAACATCCCAATGTCAGACCCCTGACACAACATCCCACTGTCAGACCCCTGACCCAATGTCCCACTGTCAGACCCCTGACTCAACATCCCACTGTCAGACCCCTGACTCAACATCCCACTGTCAGACCCCTAATTCAACATCCCACTGTCAGACCCCTGACTCAAGATCCCACTGTCAGACCCAGTCCCAACATCCCACTGTCAGACCCCTGGCCCAATGTCCCACTGTCAGACCCCTGACCCAACATCCCACTGCCAGACCCCTGACTCAACATCCCACTGTCAGACCC
The DNA here is from genome assembly GCF_047496795.1 of Chiloscyllium punctatum. NCBI lineage: Eukaryota > Metazoa > Chordata > Chondrichthyes > Orectolobiformes > Hemiscylliidae > Chiloscyllium > Chiloscyllium punctatum. Next base: position 20,579,986 of record NC_092760.1, read on the forward strand.
CTAATTCAACATCCCACTGTCAGACCCCTGACTCAAGATCCCACTGTCAGACCCAGTCCCAACATCCCACTGTCAGACCCCTGGCCCAATGTCCCACTGTCAGACCCCTGACCCAACCTCCCACTGTCAGCCCCCTGACCCAACGCCCCACGGTCAAACCCCTGACCCAATGTCCCAATGTCAGACCCCTGACCCAACATCCCACTGTCAGACCCCGACCCAACATCCCAATGTCAGACCCCTGACCCAACATCCCACTGTCAGATACCTGACCCAATGTCCTACTGTCAGACCAGGTCCCGACATCCCACTGTCAGACCTCTGGCCCAATGTCGCACTGTTAGACCCCTGACGCAATGTCCCACTGTCAGATCCCAGACCCAATGTCCCACTGTCAGACCCCGACCCAATTTCTCATTGTCGAACCCCTGACCCAATGCCCGACTGTCAGACCACTGACCCAATGTCCCACTGTCAGTCCCCTGACCCAACATCCCACTGTCAGACCCCTGACCCAATGTCCCACTGTCAGACCCCAGACCCAACATCCCACTGTCAGACCCCGGACCCAATGTCCCACTGTCAGACCCCGACCCAATTTCCCATTGTCAGACCCGAGACCCAATGCCCACTGTCAGACCCCAGACCCAACACCCCACTCTCAGACCCCTGACCCAACACCCCACTGTCAGACTTCTGGCCCAATACCCCACTGTCAGACCCCGACCCAATGTCCCACTGTCAGACCCCAGACCCAATGCCCACTGTTAGACCCCTGACCCAACACCCCACTGTCAGACCCCTGACCCAACACCCCACTGTCAGACCTCTGACCGAACATCCCACTGTCAGACCCCAGACCCAATGCCCACTGTCAGACCCCTGACCCAACACCCCACTCTCAGACCCCTGACCCAACCTCCCACTGTCAGCCCCCTGACCCAACGCCCCACGGTCAAACCCCTGACCCAATGTCCCACTGTCAGACCCCTGACCCAACATCCCACTGTCAGACCCCTGACCCAACATCCCAATGTCAGACCCCTGACCCAACATCCCACTGTCAGATACCTGACCCAATGTCCTACTGTCAGACCAGGTCCCGACATCCCACTGTCAGACCTCTGGCCCAATGTCGCACTGTTAGTCCCCTGACGCAATGTCCCACTGTCAGATCCCAGACACAATGTCCCACTGTCAGACCCCGACCCAATTTCTCATTGTCGAACCCCTGACCCAATGCCCGACTGTCAGACCACTGACCCAATGTCCCACTGTCAGACCCTTGACCCAACACCCCACTGTCAGACCGCTGACACAATGTCCAACTCTCAGACCCCTGACCCAACACCCCACTGTCAGACCCCTGACCCAATGTCCCAATGTCAGACCCCTGACCCAACATCCCACTGACATACCCAGACCCAATGTCCCACTGTCAGACCCCGACCCAATTTCCCATTGTCGAACCCCTGACCCAATGCCCGACTGTCAGACCACTGACCCAATGTCCCAATGTCAGTCCCCTGACCCAACATCCCACTGTCAGACCCCGGACCCAATGTCCCACTGTCAGAACCCAGACCCAACGTCCCACTGTCAGTCCCCTGACCCAACATCCCACTGTCAGACCCCTGACCCAATGTCCCACTGTCAGACCCCAGAACCAACATCCCACTGTCAGACCCCGGACCCAATGTCCCACTGTCAGACCCCGACCCAAATTCCCATTGTCAGACCCGAGACCCAATGCCCACTGTCAGACCCCAGACCCAACACCCCACTCTCAGACCCCTGACCCAACACCCCACTGTCAGACCTCTGGCCCAATACCCCACTGTCAGACCCCGACCCAATGTCCCACTGTCAGACCCCAGACCCAATGCCCACTGTTAGACCCCTGACCCAACACCCCACTGTCAGACCTCTGACCGAACATCCCACTGTCAGACCCCAGACCCAATGCCCACTGTCAGACCCCTGACCCAACACCCCACTGTCAGACCCCTGACCGAACATCCCACTGTCAGACCCCAGACCCAATGCCCACTGTCAGACCCCTGACCCAATGCCGCACTGTCTGACCCCTGACCCAATGTCCCACTGTTAGACCCCTTTCCCAATGTCCCACTGTCGGTCCCCTGACCCTACACCCCACTGTCAGACCCCTGACCCAACATACCACTGTCAGACCCCTGACCCAATACCCCACTGTCAGACCGCTGACCCAATGTCCAACTCTCAGACCCCTGACCCAATACCCCACAGTCAGACCCCTGACCCAATGTCCCAATGTCAGACCCCTGACCCAACATACCACCATCTGAACCCTTACCCAATGTCCAACTCTCAGACCCCTGACCCAATGTCCCACTCTCTGACCCCTGACCCAACATCCCACTGTCAGACCCCTGACCCAATACCCCACTGTCAGACCGCTGACCCAATGTCCAACTCTCAGACCACTGACTCAACATCCCACTGTCAGACCCCTGAACCAACATCCCACTGTCAGACCCCTGACTCAAGATCCCACTGTCAGACCCAGTCCCAACATCCCACTGTCAGACCCCCGACCCAATGTCCCACTGTCAGACCCCTGACTCAACATCCCACTGTCAGACCCCTGACTCAACATCCCACTGTCAGACCCAGTCCCAACACCCCAATGTCAGACCCCTGACACAACATCCCACTGTCAGACCCCTGACCCAATGTCCCACTGTCAGACCCCTGACTCAACATCCCACTGTCAGACCCCTGACTCAACATCCCACTGTCAGACCCCTAATTCAACATCCCACTGTCAGACCCCTGACTCAAGATCCCACTGTCAGACCCAGTCGCAACATCCCACTGTCAGACCCCTGACCCAACACCCCACTGTCAGACCCCTGACCCAACACCCCACTGTCAGACCCCTGACCCAACATCCCACTGTCAGACCCCTGACCTAACGCCCCACGGTCAAACCCCTGACCCAATGTCCCAATGTCAGACCCCTGACCCAACATCCCACTGTCAGACCCCTGACCCAACATCCCAATGTCAGACCCCTGACCCAACATCCCACTGTCAGATACCTGACCCAATGTCCTACTGTCAGACCAGGTCCCGACATCCCACTGTCAGACCTCTGGCCCAATGTCGCACTGTTAGACCCCTGACGCAATGTCCCACTGTCAGATCCCAGACCCAACATCCCACTGTCAGACCCCGGACCCAATGTCCCACTGTCAGACCCCGACCCAATTTCCCATTGTCGAACCCCTGACCCAATGCCCGACTGTCAGACCACTGACCCAATGTAGCACTGTCAGACCCCTGACCCAACACCCCACTGTCAGACCGCTGACACAATGTCCAACTCTCAGACCCCTGACCCAACACCCCACTGTCAGACCCCTGACCCAATGTCCCAATGTCAGACCCCTGACCCAACATCCCACTGTCATACCCCGACGCAATGTCCCATTGTCAGACCCCTGACCCAATGTCCCAATGTCAGACCGCTGACCCAATGTCCAACTCTCAGACCCCTGACCCAACACCCGACAGTTAGACTCCTGACCCAATGTCCCGATGTCAGACCCCAGACCTAAAGTCTCACTCTCAGACCCCTGACCCAATGTCCGACTGTCAGACCCCTGACCCAATGTCCCAATGTCAGACCCCTGACCCAACATACCACTGTCTGACCCCTTACCCAATGTCCAACTCTCAGACGTCTGACCCAACACCCCACTGTCAGACCCCTGACCCAATGTCCCATTCTCAGACCCCAGACCCAACGTCCCACTGTCAGTCCCCTGACCCAACATCCCACTGTCAGACCCCTGACCCAACATCCCACTGTCAGACCCCTGATCCAATGCCCCACTGTCAGACCCCTGGCCCAATGCCCCACTGTCAGACCCCGACCCAAAGTCCCCCTGTCAGACCGCAGACCCAATGCCCACTGTTAGACCCCTGACCCAACACCCCACTGTCAGACCCCTGACCCAACACCCCACTGTCAGACCTCCGACCGAACATCCGACTGTCAGACCCCAGACCCAATGCCCACTGTCAGACCCCTGACCCAACACTCCACTGTCAGACCCCTGACCCAACACCCCACTGTCAGACCCCAGACCCAATGACCCACTGTCAGACCCCTGACCCAATGCCGCACTGTCTGACCCCTGACCCAATGTCCCACTGTTAGACCCCTTTCCCAATGTCCCACTGTCGGTCCCCTGACCCTACACCCCACTGTCAGACCCCTGACCCAACATACCACTGTCAGACCCTTGACCCAATACCCCACAGTCAGATCCCTGACCCAATGTCCCGCTGTCAGACCCCAGACCTAAAGTCTCACTCTCAGACACCTGACCCAATGTCCCAATGTCAGGCCCCTGACCCAACATACAACCGTCTGAACCCTTACCCAATGTCCAACTCTCAGACCCCTGACCCAATGTCCCACTCTCTGACCCCTGACCCAACATCCCACTGTCAGACCCCTGACCCAATACCCCACTGTCAGACCGCTGACCCAATGTCCAACTCTCAGACCCCTGACTCAACATCCCACTGTCAGACACCTGACTCAACATCCCACTGTCAGACCCCTGAGCCAACATCCCACTGTCAGACCCCTGACCCAACATCCCACTGTCAGACCCCTGACTCAAGATCCCACTGTCAGACCCAGTCCCAACATCCCACTGTCAGACCCCCGACCCAATGTCCCACTGTCAGACCCCTGACTCAACATCCCACTGTCAGACCCCTGACTCAACATCCCACTGTCAGACCCAGTCCCAACACCCCAATGTCAGACCCCTGACCCAACATCCCACTGTCAGACCTCTGACCCAACATCCCATTGTCAGACCCCTGACCCAATGTCCCACTGTCAGACCCAGTCCCAACATCCCACTGTCAGACCCCCGACCCAATGTCCCACTGACAGACCCCTGACTCAACATCCCACTGTCAGACCCCTGACTCAACATCCCACTGTCAGACCCAGTCCCAACACCCCAATGTCAGACCCCTGACCCAACATCCCAATGTCAGACCCCTGACACAACATCCCACTGTCAGACCCCTGACCCAATGTCCCACTGTCAGACCCCTGACTCAACATCCCACTGTCAGACCCCTGACTCAACATCCCACTGTCAGACCCCTAATTCAACATCCCACTGTCAGACCCCTGACTCAAGATCCCACTGTCAGACCCAGTCCCAACATCCCACTGTCAGACCCCTGGCCCAATGTCCCACTGTCAGACCCCTGACCCAACATCCCACTGCCAGACCCCTGACTCAACATCCCACTGTCAGACCCCTAATTCAACATCCCACTGTCAGACCCCTGACTCAAGATCCCACTGTCAGACCCAGTCCCAACATCCCACTGTCAGACCCCTGGCCCAATGTCCCACTGTCAGACCCCTGACCCAACCTCCCACTGTCAGCCCCCTGACCCAACGCCCCACGGTCAAACCCCTGACCCAATGTCCCAATGTCAGACCCCTGACCCAACATCCCACTGTCAGACCCCGACCCAACATCCCAATGTCAGACCCCTGACCCAACATCCCACTGTCAGATACCTGACCCAATGTCCTACTGTCAGACCAGGTCCCGACATCCCACTGTCAGACCTCTGGCCCAATGTCGCACTGTTAGACCCCTGACGCAATGTCCCACTGTCAGATCCCAGACCCAATGTCCCACTGTCAGACCCCGACCCAATTTCTCATTGTCGAACCCCTGACCCAATGCCCGACTGTCAGACCACTGACCCAATGTCCCACTGTCAGTCCCCTGACCCAACATCCCACTGTCAGACCCCTGACCCAATGTCCCACTGTCAGACCCCAGACCCAACATCCCACTGTCAGACCCCGGACCCAATGTCCCACTGTCAGACCCCGACCCAATTTCCCATTGTCAGACCCGAGACCCAATGCCCACTGTCAGACCCCAGACCCAACACCCCACTCTCAGACCCCTGACCCAACACCCCACTGTCAGACTTCTGGCCCAATACCCCACTGTCAGACCCCGACCCAATGTCCCACTGTCAGACCCCAGACCCAATGCCCACTGTTAGACCCCTGACCCAACACCCCACTGTCAGACCCCTGACCCAACACCCCACTGTCAGACCTCTGACCGAACATCCCACTGTCAGACCCCAGACCCAATGCCCACTGTCAGACCCCTGACCCAACACCCCACTCTCAGACCCCTGACCCAACCTCCCACTGTCAGCCCCCTGACCCAACGCCCCACGGTCAAACCCCTGACCCAATGTCCCACTGTCAGACCCCTGACCCAACATCCCACTGTCAGACCCCTGACCCAACATCCCAATGTCAGACCCCTGACCCAACATCCCACTGTCAGATACCTGACCCAATGTCCTACTGTCAGACCAGGTCCCGACATCCCACTGTCAGACCTCTGGCCCAATGTCGCACTGTTAGTCCCCTGACGCAATGTCCCACTGTCAGATCCCAGACACAATGTCCCACTGTCAGACCCGGACCCAATTTCTCATTGTCGAACCCCTGACCCAATGCCCGACTGTCAGACCACTGACCCAATGTCCCACTGTCAGACCCTTGACCCAACACCCCACTGTCAGACCGCTGACACAATGTCCAACTCTCAGACCCCTGACCCAACACCCCACTGTCAGACCCCTGACCCAATGTCCCAATGTCAGACCCCTGACCCAACATCCCACTGACATACCCAGACCCAATGTCCCACTGTCAGACCCCGACCCAATTTCCCATTGTCGAACCCCTGACCCAATGCCCGACTGTCAGACCACTGACCCAATGTCCCACTGTCAGTCCCCTGACCCAACATCCCACTGTCAGACCCCGGACCCAATGTCCCACTGTCAGAACCCAGACCCAACGTCCCACTGTCAGTCCCCTGACCCAACATCCCACTGTCAGACCCCAGACCCAATGTCCCAATGTCAGACCCCTGACCCAATGTCCCACTGTCAGACCACGGACCCAATGTCCCACTGTCAGAACCCAGACCCAACGTCCCACTGTCAGTCCCCTGACCCAACATCCCACTGTCAGACCCCTGACCCAATGTCCCACTGTCAGACCCCAGACCCAACATCCCACTGTCAGACCCCGGACCCAATGTCCCACTGTCAGACCCCGACCCAATTTCCCATTGTCAGACCCGAGACCCAATGCCCACTGTCAGACCCCAGACCCAACACCCCACTCTCAGACCCCTGACCCAACACCCCACTGTCAGACCTCTGGCCCAATACCCCACTGTCAGACCCCGACCCAATGTCCCACTGTCAGACCCCAGACCCAATGCCCACTGTTAGACCCCTGACCCAACACCCCACTGTCAGACCCCTGACCCAACACCCCACTGTCAGGCCTCTGACCGAACATCCCACTGTCAGACCCCAGACCCAATGCCCACTGTCAGACCCCTGACCCAACACCCCACTCTCAGACCCCTGACCCAACCTCCCACTGTCAGCCCCCTGACCCAACGCCCCACGGTCAAACCCCTGACCCAATGTCCCACTGTCAGACCCCTGACCCAACATCCCACTGTCAGACCCCTGACCCAACATCCCACTGTCAGATACCTGACCCAATGTCCTACTGTCAGACCAGGTCCCGACATCCCACTGTCAGACCTCTGGCCCAATGTCGCACTGTTAGTCCCCTGACGCAATGTCCCACTGTCAGATCCCAGACACAATGTCCCACTGTCAGACCCCGACCCAATTTCTCATTGTCGAACCCCTGACCCAATGCCCGACTGTCAGACCACTGACCCAATGTCCCACTGTCAGACCCTTGACCCAACACCCCACTGTCAGACCGCTGACACAATGTCCAACTCTCAGACCCCTGACCCAACACCCCACTGTCAGACCCCTGACCCAATGTCCCAATGTCAGACCCCTGACCCAACATCCCACTGACATACCCAGACCCAATGTCCCACTGTCAGACCCCGACCCAATTTCCCATTGTCGAACCCCTGACCCAATGCCCGACTGTCAGACCACTGACCCAATGTCCCAATGTCAGTCCCCTGACCCAACATCCCACTGTCAGACCCCGGACCCAATGTCCCACTGTCAGAACCCAGACCCAACGTCCCACTGTCAGTCCCCTGACCCAACATCCCACTGTCAGACCCCTGACCCAATGTCCCACTGTCAGACCCCAGAACCAACATCCCACTGTCAGACCCCGGACCCAATGTCCCACTGTCAGACCCCGACCCAAATTCCCATTGTCAGACCCGAGACCCAATGCCCACTGTCAGACCCCAGACCCAACACCCCACTCTCAGACCCCTGACCCAACACCCCACTGTCAGACCTCTGGCCCAATACCCCACTGTCAGACCCCGACCCAATGTCCCACTGTCAGACCCCAGACCCAATGCCCACTGTTAGACCCCTGACCCAACACCCCACTGTCAGACCTCTGACCGAACATCCCACTGTCAGACCCCAGACCCAATGCCCACTGTCAGACCCCTGACCCAACACCCCACTGTCAGACCCCTGACCCAACATCCCACTGTCAGACCCCTGACCCAATGTCCCACTGTCAGACCCCAGACCCAACATCCCACTGTCAGACCCCGGACCCAATGTCCCACTGTCAGACCCCGACCCAATTTCCAATTGTCAGACCCGAGACCCAATGCCCACTGTCAGACCCCAGACCCAACACCCCACTCTCAGACCCCTGACCCAACACCCCACTGTCAGACCCCTGGCCCAATACCCACTGTCAGACCCCGACCCAATGTCCCACTGTCAGACCCCAGACCCAATGCCCACTGTTTGACCCCTGACCCAACACCCCACTGTCAGACCCCTGACCCAACACCCCACTGTCAGACCTCTGACCGAACATCCCACTGTCAGACCCCAGACCCAATGCCCACTGTCAGACCCCTGACCCAACACCCCACTGTCAGACCCCTGACCCAACCTCCCACTGTCAGCCCCCTGACCCAACGCCCCACGGTCAAACTCCTGACCCAATGCCCGACTGTCAGACCACTGACCCAATGTCCCACTGTCAGACCCCTGACCCAACATCCCAATGTCAGACCCCGGACCCAATGTCCCACTGTCAGACCCCTGACCCAACACCCCACTGTCAGACCCCTGACCCAACACCCCACTGTCAGACCCCGACCCAATGTCCCACTGCCCGACCCCTGACCCAATGTCCCACAGTCAGGCCCCAGTCCCAATGACCCACTGTCAGACCCCTGACCCAATGCCGCGCTGTCTGACCCCTGACCCAATGTCCCACTGTTAGACCCCTTTCCCAATGTCCCACTGTCGGTCCCCTGACCCTACACCCCACTGTCAGACCCCTGACCCAACATACCACTGTCAGACCCTGATCCAACACCCCACTGTCAGACCCCTGACCCAACATCCCAATGTCAGACCCCTGACAAAACACCCTCCTGTCAGTCCACTGACCCAACACCCTCCTGTCAGACCTGTGACCTCATGTCCCGCTGTCAGACCCCTGACTCAAAATGCCACTGTCAGACCCAGTCCCAACATCCCGCTGTCAGACCCCCGACCCAACATACCACTGTCAGACCCCTGACCCAACATCCCACTGTCATACCCCGACGCAATGTCCCCTTGTCAGACCCCTGACCCAATGTCCCAATGTCAGACCGCTGACCCAATGTCCAACTCTCAGACCCCTGACCCAACACCCGACAGTTAGACCCCTGACCCAATGTCCTGATGTCAGACCCCAGACCTAAAGTCTCACTCTCAGACCCCTGACCCAATGTCCGACTGTCAGACCGCTGACCCAATGTCCAACTCTCAGACCCCTGACCCAACACCCGGCAGTTAGACCCCTGACCCAATGTCCCGCTGTCAGACCCCAGACCTAAAGTCTCACTCTCAGACCCCTGACCCAATGTCCGACTGTCAGACCCCTGACCCAATGTCCCAATGTCAGACCCCTGACCCAACATACCACTGTCTGACCCCTTACCCAATGTCCAACTCTCAGACGTCTGACCCAACACCCCACTGTCAGACCCCTGACCCAATGTCCCACTCTCAGACCCCAGACCCAACCTCCCACTGTCAGTCCCCTGACCCAATATCCCACTGTCAGACCCCGGACCCAATGTCCCACTGTCAGACCCCAGACCCAACGTCCCACTGTCAGTCCCCTGACCAAACATCCCACTGTCAGACCCCTGACCCAATGTCCCACTGTCAGACCCCAGACCCAACATCCCACTGTCAGACCCCTGACACAATGTCCCACTGTCAGACCCCAGACCCAACATCCCACTGTCAGACCCCGGACCCAATGTCCCACTGTCAGACGCCGACCCAATGTCCCATTGTCAGACCCCAGACCCAATGTCCCACTGTCTGACCCCTTACCCAATGTCCCACTGTCAGACCCCAGACCCAACATCCCACTGTCAGACCCCAGACCCAATGCCCACTGTTAGACCCCTGACCCAACACCCCACTGTCAGACCCCTGACCCAACACCCCACTGTCAGACCTCTGACCGAACATCCCACTGTCAGACCCCAGACCCAATGCCCACTGTCAGACCCCTGACCCAACACCCCACTGTCAGACCCCTGACCCAACACCACACTGTCAGACCCCGACCCAATGTCCCACTGCACAACCCCTGACCCAATGTCCCACTGTCAGACCCCAGACCCAATGACCCACTGTCAGACCCCTGACCCAATGCCGCACTGTCTGACCCCTGACCCAATGTCCCACTGTTAGACCCCTTTCCCAATGTCCCACTCTCGGTCCCCTGACCCTCCACCCCACTGTCAGACCCCTGACCCAACATACCACTGTCAGACCCCTGACCCAATACCCCACTGTCAGACCGCTGACCCAATGTCCAACTCTCAGACCCCTGACCCAATACCCCACAGTCAGACCCCTGACCCAATGTCCCGCTGTCAGACCCCAGACCTAAAGTCTCACTCTCTGACCCCTTTCCGAATGTCCCACTATCGGTCCCCTGACCCTACACCCCACTGTCAGACCCCTGACCCAACATACCACTGTCAGACCCCGATCCAACATCCCACTGTCAGACCCCTGACCCAACATCCCACTGTCAGACCCCTGACCCAACACCCTCCTGTCAGTCCACTGACCCAACACCCTTCTGTCAGACCCGTGAACTAATGTCCCGCTGTCAGACCCCTGACTCAAAATCCCACTGTCAGACCCAGTCCCAACATTCCACTGTCAGACCCCCGACTCAACGTCCCACTGTCAGACCCACTCCCAACATTCCACTGTCAGACCCCCGACCCAACGTCCCAATGTCAGTCCCCTGACTCAACATCCCACTGTCAGACCCAGTCCCAACATCCCACTGTCAGACCTAGTCCCAACACCCCAATGTCAGACCCCTGACCCAACATCCCACTGTCAGACCCCTGACCCAACATCCCACTGTCAGACCCCTGACCCAATGTCCCACTGTCAGACCCCTGACTCAACATCCCACTGTCAGACCCAGTCCCAACATCCCACTGTCAGACCCCCGACCCAATGTGCCACTGTCAGACCCAGTCCCAACACCCCAATGTCAGACCCCTGACCCAACATCCCACTGTCAGACCCCTGACCCAATGTCCCACTGTCAGACCCCTAACTCAACATCCCACTGTCAGACCCAGTCCCAACACCCCAATGTCAGACCCCTGACCCAACATCCCACTGTCAGACCCCTGACCCAACATCCCACTGTCAGACCCCTGACCCAATGTCCCACTGTCAGACCCCTGACTCAACATCCCACTGTCAGACCCCTGACTCAACATCCCACTGTCAGACCCAGTCCCAACATCCCACTGTCAGACCCCCGACCCAATGTCCCACTGTCAGACCCCTGACTCAACATCCCACTGTCAGACCCCTGACCCAACATCCCACTGTCAGACCCCTGACCCAATGTCTCACTGTCAGACCCCTGACCCAACATCCCACTGTCAGACCCCTGACTCAACATCCCACTGTCAGACCCAAGTCCCAACATCCCACTGTCAGACCCCCGACCCAATGTCCCACTGTCAGACCCCTGACTCAACATCCCACTGTCAGACCCCTGACCCAACATCCCACTGTCAGACCCCTGACCCAATGTCTCACTGTCAGACCCCTGACCCAACATCCCACTGTCAGACCCCTGACTCAACATCCCACTGTCAGACCCAGTCCCAACATCCCACTGTCAGACCCCCGACCCAATGTCCCACTGTCAGACCCCTGACTCAACATCCCACTGTCAGACCCAGTCCCAACACCCCAATGTCAGACCCCTGACCCAACATCCCACTGTCAGACCCCTGACCCAACATCCCACTGTCAGACCCCTGACCCAATGTCCCACTGTCAGACCCCTGACCCAACATCCCACTGTCAGACCCCTGACCCAACATCCCACTGTCAGACCCAGTCCCAACATACCACTGTCAGACCCCTGACCCAATGTCCCACTCTCAGACCCCAGACCCAACGTCACACTGTCAGTCCCCTGACCCAACATCCCACTGTCAGACCCCGGACCCAATGTCCCACTGTCAGTCCCCTGACCCAACATCCCACTGTCAGACCCCTGACCCAATGTCTCACTGTCAGACCCCAGACCCCACATCCCACTGTCAGACCCCGGACCCAATGTCCCACTGTCAGACCCCGACCCAATGTCCCATTGTCAGACCCCAGACCCAATGTCCCACTGTCTGACCCATTACCCAATGTCCCACTGTCAGACCCCAGACCCAACATCCCACTGTCAGACCCCTGATCCAATGCCCCAGTGTCAGACCGCTGACCCAAAGTCCAACTCTCAGGCCCCTGACCCAGCACACCACTGTCAGACCCCTGGCCCAATACCCCACTGTCAGACCCCGACCCAATGTCCCACTGTCAGACCCCAGACCCAATGCCCACTGTTAGACCCCTGACTCAACACCCCACTGTCAGACCCCTGACCCAACACCCCACTGTCAGACCTCTGACCGAACATCCCACTGTCAGACCCCAGACCCAATGCCCACTGTCAGACCCCTGACCCAACACCCCACTGTCAGACCCCGACCCAATGTCCCACTGCCCGACCCCTGACCCAATGTCCCACTGTCAGACCCCAGACCCAATGACCCACTGTCAGACCCCTGACCCAATGCTGCACTGTCTGACCCCTGACCCAATGTCCCACTGTTAGACCCCTTTCCCAATGTCCCACTGTCGGACCCCTGACCCTACACCCCACTGTCAGACCCCTGACCCAACATCCCACTGTCAGACCCCTGACCCAACATCCCACTGTCAGACCCCTGACCCAACACCCTCCTGTCAGTCCACTGACCCAACACCGTTCTGTCAGACCCGTGACCTAATGTCCCGCTGTCAGACCCCTGACTCAAAATCCCACTGTCAGACCCAGTCCCAACATTCCACTGTCAGACACCCGACCCAACGTCCCACTGTCAGACCCAGTCCCAACATTCCACTGTTAGACCCCCGACCCAACGTCCCAATGTCAGACCCCTGACCCAACATCCCACTGTCATACCCCGATCAAATGTCGCATTGTCAGACCCCAAACCCAACGTCCCACTGTCAGACCCCAGACCCAATATCCTACTGTCAGACCACTGACCCAATGTGCAACTCTCAGACCCCTGACCCAATACCCCACAGTCAGACCCCTGACCCAATGTCCCGCTGTCAGACCCCAGACCTAAAGTCTCACTCTCAGACCCCTGACCCAATGTCCGACTGTCAGACCCCTGACCCAATGTCCCAATGTCAGACCACTAACCCAACATCCCACTGTCAGACCCCCGACCCAATGTCCCACTGTCAGACCCCTGACTCAACATCCCACTGTCAGACCCCTGACTCAACATCCCACTGTCAGACCCAGTCCCAACACCCCAGTGTCAGACCCCTGACCCAACATCCCACTGTAAGACCCCTGACTCAACATCCCAATGTCAGACCCCTGACCCAACATCCCACTGTCAGACCCCTGACCCGATGTCCCACTGTCAGACCCCTGACTCAACATCCCACTGTCAGACCCCTGACTCAACATCCCACTGTCAGACCCAGTCCCAACACCCCAATGTCAGACCCCTGACCCAATGTCCCACTGTCAGACCCCTGACTCAACATCCCACTGTCAGACCCCTGACCCAACATCCCACTGTCAGACCCCTAATTCAACATCCCACTGTCAGACCCCTGACTCAAGATCCCACTGTCAGACCCAGTCCCAACATCCCACTGTCAGACCCCTGGCCCAATGTCCCACTGTCAGACATCTGACCCAACATACCACTGTCAGACCCCGATCCAACACCCCACTGTCAGACCCCTGACCCAACATCCCACTGTCAGACCCCTGACCCAACATACCACTGTCAGACCCCGATCCAACACCCCAATGTCAGACCCCTGACCCAACATCCCACTGTCAGACCCCTGACCCAACATCCCACTGTCAGACCCCTGACCCAACATCCCACTGTCAGACCCGTGACCCAATATCACACTGTCAGACCTAGTCCCAACATACCACTGTCAGACCCCTGACCCATTGTCCCACTCTCAGACCCCAGACCCAACGTCCCACTGTCAGTCCCCTGACCCAACATCCCACTGTCAGACCCCGGACCCAATGTCCCACTGTCAGTCCCCTGACCCAACATCCCACTGTCAGACCCCTGACCCAATGTCTCACTGCCAGACCCCAGACCCCACATCCCACTGTCAGACCCCGGACCCAATGTGCCACTGTCAGACCCCGACCCAATGTCCCATTGTCAGACCCCAGACCCAACATCCCACTGTCAGACCCCTGATCCAATGCCCCAGTGTCAGACCGCTGACCCAAAGTCCAACTCTCAGGCCCCTGACCCAACACCCCACTGTCAGACCCCTGGCCCAATACCCCACTGTCAGACCCCGACCCAATGTCCCACTGTCAGACCCCAGACCCAATGCCCACTGTTAGACCCCTTCCTCAACACCCCACTGTCAGACCCCTGACCCAACACCCCACTGTCAGACCTCTGACCGAACATCCCACTGTCAGACCCCAGACCCAATGCCCACTGTCAGACCCCTGACCCAACACCCCACTGTCAGACCCCTGACCCAACACCCCACTGTCAGACCCCGACCCAATGTCCCACTGCCCGACCCCTGACCCAATGTCCCACTGTCAGACCCCAGACCCAATGACCCACTGTCAGACCCCTGACCCAATGCCGCACTGTCTGACCCCTGACCCAATGTCCCACTGTTAGACCCCTTTCCCAATGTCCCACAGTCGGTCCCCTGACCCTACACCCCACTGTCAGACCCCTGACCCAACATACCACTGTCAGGCCCCAATCCAACACCCCACTGTCAGACCCCTGACCCAACATCCCACTGTCAGACCCCTGACCCAACATCCCACTGTCAGACCCCTGACCCAACACCCTCCTGTCAGTCCACTGACCCAACACCCTTCTGTCAGACCCGTGACCTAATGTCCCGCTGTCAGACCCCTGACTCAAAATCCCACTGTCAGACCCAGTCCCAACATTCCACTGTCAGACACCCGACCCAACGTCCCACTGTCAGACCCAGTCCCAACATTCCACTGTCAGACCCCGACCCAATGTCCCATTGTCAGACCCCGGACCCAACATCCCACTGTCAGACCCCTGACCCAATACCGCACTGTCAGACCCCTGACCCAATGTCCCACTGTCAGACTCCTGAACCAACATCCCACTGTTATTCCCCGACCCAATGTCACATTGTCAGACCCCTGAGCCAACATCCCACTGTCAGACCCCGCACCCAATGTCCCACTGTCAGACCCCAGACCCAACATCCCACTGTCAGACCCCATACCCAACACCCCACTGTCAGACCCCTGGCCCAATACCCCACTGTCAGACCTCGACCCAATCTCCCACCGTCAGACCCCAGACCCAATGCCCACTGTTAGACCCCTGACCCAACACCCCACTGTCAGACCCCTGACCCAACATACCACTGTCAGACCCCGATCCAACACCCCACTGTCAGACCCCTGACCCAACATCCCACTGTCAGACCCCTGACCCAACATCCCACTGTCAGACCCCTGACCCAACACCCTCCTGTCAGTCCACTGACCCAACACCCTTCTGTCAGACCCGTGACCTAATGTCCCGCTGTCAGACCCCTGACTCAAAATCCCACTGTCAGACCCAGTCCCAACATTCCACTGTCAGACACCCGACCCAACGTCCCACTGTCAGACCCAGTCCCAACATTCCACTGTCAGACCCTGACCCAATGTCCCATTGTCAGACCCCAGACCCAATGTCCCACTGTCTGACCCATTACCCAATGTCCCACTGTCAGACCCCAGACCCAACATCCCACTGTCAGACCCCATACCCAACACCCCACTGTCAGACCCCTGGCCCAATACCCCACTGTCAGACCTCGACCCAATCTCCCACTGTCAGACCCCAGACCCAATGCCCACTGTTAGACCCCTGACCCAACACCCCACTGTCAGACCCCTGACCCAACATACCACTGTCAGACCCCTGACCCAATACCCCACTGTCAGACCGCTGACCCAATGTCCAACTCTCAGACCCCTGACCCAACACCCCACTGTCAGACCCCTGACCCAATGTCCCGCTGTCAGACCCCAGACCTAAAGTCTCACTCTCAGACCCCTGACCCAATGTCCGACTGTCAGACCCCTGACCCAACATACCACCGTCTGAACCCTTACCCAATGTCCAACTCGCAGCCCCCTGACCCAACACCCCACTGTCAGACCCCTGACCCACTGTCCCACTCTCTGACCCCTGACCCAACATCCCACTGTCAGACCCCTGACCCAATACCCCACTGTCAGACCGCTGACCCAATGTCCAACTCTCAGACCCCTGACCAATACCCCACAGTCAGACCCCTGACCCAATGTCCCGCTGTCAGACCCCAGACCTAAATTCTCACTCTCAGACCCCTGACTCAATGTCCCAATGTCAGACCCCTGACCCAACATACCACCGTCTGAACCCTTACCCAATGTCCAAATCTCAGACCCCTGACCCAACACCCCACTGTCAGACGCTGACCCAATGTCCCACTCTCTGACCCCTGACCCAACATCCCACTGTCAGACCCCTGACCCAATACCCCACTGTCAGACCGCTGACCCAATGTCCCAATGTCAGACCCCTGACCCAACATCCCACTGTCATACCCCGACGCAATGTTCCATTGTCAGACACTAAACCCAACGTCCCACTGTCAGACCCCTGACCCAATGTCCCAATGTCAGACCCCTGACCCAATGTCCCACTGTCAGACCCCTGACCCAACACCCCACTGTCAGACCCCTGACCCAACATCCCACTGTCAGACCCCTGACCCAATACCCCACTGTCAGACCGCTGACCCAATGTCCAACTCTCAGACCCCTGACTCAACATCCCACTATCAGACCCCGACTCAACATCCCACTGTCAGACCCCTGACCCAACATCCCACTGTCAGACCCCTGACCCAACATCCCACTGTCAGACCCCTGACTCAAGATCCCACTGTCAGACCCAGTCCCAACATCCCACTGTCAGACCCCCGACCCAATGTCCCACTGTCAGACCCCTGACTTAACATCCCACTGTCAGACCCCTGACTCAAGATCCCACTGTCAGACCCAGTCCCAACACCCCAATGTCACACCCCTGACCCAACATCCCAATGTCAGACCCCTGACCCAACATCCCACTGTCAGACCCCTGACCCAATGTCCCACTGTCAGACCCCTGACTCAACATCCCACTGTCAGACCCCTGACTCAACATCCCACTGTCAGACCCAGTCCCAACACCCCAATGTCAGACCCCTGACACAACATCCCACTGTCACACCCCTGACCCAATGTCCCACTGTCAGACCCCTGACTCAACATCCCACTGTCAGACCCCTGACTCAACATCCCACTGTCAGACCCCTAATTCAACATCCCAGTGTCAGACCCCTGACTCAAGATCCCACTGTCAGACCCAGTCCCAACATCCCACTGTCAGACCCCTGGCCCAGTGTCCCACTGTCAGACCTCTGACCCAATGTCCCACTGTCAGACCCCTGACCCAACACCCCACTGTCAGACCCCTGACCCAACACCCCACTGTCAGACCCCTGACCCTACACCCCACTGTCAGACCCCTGACCCAACATCCCAATGTCAGACCCCTGACCCAACGCCCCACGGTCAAACTCCTGACCCAATGTCCCAATGTCAGACCCCTGACCCAACATCCCACTGTCAGACCCCTGACCCAACATCCCAATGTCAGACCCCTGACCCAACATCCCACTGTCAGATACCTGACCCAATGTCCTACTGTCAAATGCAGTCCCGACATCCCACTGTCAGACCCCTGACTCAACATCCCACTGTCAGACCCAGTCCCAACACCCCAATGTCAGACCCCTGACACAACATCCCACTGTCACACCCCTGACCCAATGTCCCACTGTCAGACCCCTGACTCAACATCCCACTGTCAGACCCCTAATGCAACATCCCACTGTCAGACCCCTGACTCAAGATCCCACTGTCAGACCCAGTCCCAACATCCCACTGTCAGACCCCTGGCCCAATGTCCCACTGTCAGACACCTGACCCAACACCCCACTGTCAGACCCCTGACCCAACACCCCACTGTCAGGCCCCTGACCCAACATCCCACTGTCAGCCCCCTGACCCAACGCCCCACGGTCAAACCCCTGACCCAATCTCCCAATGTCAGACCCCTGACCCAACATCCCACTGTCAGACCCCTGACCCAACATCCCAATGTCAGACCCCTGACCCAACATCCCACTATCAGATACCTGACCCAATGTCCTACTGTCAGACCCAGTCCCGACATCCCACTGTCAGACCTCTGGCCCAATGTCGCACTGTCAGACCCCTGACCCAATGTCCCACTGTCAGACACCTGACCCTACACCCCACTGTCAGACCCGTGACCCAACATACCACTGTCAGACCCCGATCCAACACCCCACTGTCAGACCCCTGACCCAACATCCCACTGTCAGACCTCTGACCCAACATCCCACTGTCAGACCCCTGACCCAACACCCTCCTGTCAGTCCACTGACCCAACACCCTCCTGTCAGACCCGTGACCTAATGTCCCGCTGTCAAACCCCTGACTCAAAATCCCACTGTCAGACCCAGTCCCAACATTCCACTGTCAGACCCCCGACCCAACGTCCCACTATCAGACCCAGTCCCAACAATCCACTGTCAGACCCCCGACCCAACGTCCCAATGTCAGACCCCTGACCCAACATCCCACTGTCATACCCCGACCCAATGTCCCATTGTCAGACCCCAAACCCAACGTCCCACTGTCAGACCCCAGAACCAACATCCTACTGTCAGACCACAGACCCAATGTCCAACTCTCAGACCCCTGACCCAATACCCCACAGTCAGACCCCTGACCCAATGTCCCGCTGTCAGACCCCAGACCTAAAGTCTCACTCTCAGACCCCTGACCCAATGTCCGACTGTCAGACCCCTGACCCAATGTCCCAATGTCAGACCCCTGACCCAACATACCACCGTCTGAACCCTTACCCAATGTCCAACTCTCAGACCCCTGACCCAACACCCCACTGTCAGACCCCTGACCCAATGTCCCACTCTCTGACCCCTGACCCAACATCCCACTGTCAGACCCCTGACCCAATACCCCACTGTCAGACCGCTGACCCAATGTCCAACTCTCAGACCCCTGACCCAACACCCCACTGTCAGACCCCTGACCCAAGGTCCCAATGTCAGACCCCTGACCCAACATCACTCTGTCATACCCCGACCCAATGTCCCACTGTCAGCCCCCTGACCCAACGCCCCACGGTCAAACTCCTTACCCAACACCCCACTGACAGACCCCTGACCCAACACCCCACTGTCAGACCCCTGACCCAACATCCCACTGTCAGCCCCCTGACCCAACGCCCCACGGTCAAACTCCTGACCCAACATCCCACTGTCAGACCCCTGACCCAACATCCCAATGTCAGACCCCTGACCCAACATCCCACTGTCAGATACCTGACCCAATGTCCTACTGTCAGACCCAGTCCCGACATCCCACTGTCAGACCTCTGGCCCAATGTCGCACTGTCAGACCCCTGACCCAACGTCCCACTGTCAGATCCCAGACCCAATGCCTATTGTCGAACCCCTGACCCAACGCCCGACTGTCAGACCCCTGACCCAATGCCCCACTGTCAGACCCCTGACCCAACATCCCACTGTCAGACCCCTGACCCAACATCCCACTGTCAGACCACTAACCCAATGTCCCACTGTCAGACCCCTGACCCAATGTCCCACTGTCAGATCCCAGACCCAATGCCCATTGTCGAACCCCTGACCCAATGCCCCACTGTCAGACCCCTGACCCAACATCCCACTGTCAGACCCCTGACCCAACACCCCACTGTCAGACCGCTGGCACAATGTCCAACTCTCAGACCCCTGACCCAACACCCCACTGTCAGACCCCTGACCCAATGTCCCAATGTCAGACCCCTGACCCAACATCCCACTGTCATACCCCGACGCAATGTCCCATTGTCAGACCCCTGACCCAATGTCCCATTGTCAGACCCCAAACCCAACGTCCCACTGTCAGACCCCAGACCTAACATCCTACTGTCAGACCACTGACCCAATGTCCAACTCTCAGACCCCTGACCCAATACCCCACAGTCAGACCCCTGACCCAATGTCCCGCTGTCAGACCCCAGACCTAAAGTCTCACTCTCAGACCCCTGACCCAATGTCCGACTGTCAGACCCCTGACCCAATGTCCCAATGTCAGACCCCTGACCCAACATACCACCGTCTGAACCCTTACCCAATGTCCAACTCTCAGACCCCTGACCCAACACCCCACTGTCAGACCCCTGACCCAATGTCCCACTCTCTGACCCCTGACCCAACATTCCACTGTCAGACCCCTGACCCAATACCCCACTGTCAGACCGCTGACCCAATGTCCAACTCTCAGACCCCTGACCCAACACCCCACTGTCAGACCCCTGACCCAAGTTCCCAATGTCAGACCCCTGACCCAACATCACTCTGTCATACCCCGACCCAATGTCACATTGTCAGACTCCAAACACAATGTCCCACTGTCAGTCCCCTGACCCAACATCCCACTGTCAGATCCCAGACCCAACACCCCACTCTCAGACCCCTGACCCAATACCCCACAGTCAGACCCCTGACCCAATGTCCCGCTGTCAGACCCCAGACCTAAAGTCTCACTCTCAGACCCCTGACCCAATGTCCGACTGTCAGACCCCTGACCCAATGTCCCAATGTCAGACCCCTGACCCAACATACCACCGTCTGAACCCTTACCCAATGTCCAACTCTCAGACCCCTGACCCAACACCCCACTGTCAGACCCCTGACCCAATGTCCCACTCTCTGACCCCTGACCCAACATTCCACTGTCAGACCCCTGACCCAATACCCCACTGTCAGACCGCTGACCCAATGTCCAACTCTCAGACCCCTGACCCAACACCCCACTGTCAGACCCCTGACCCAAGTTCCCAATGTCAGACCCCTGACCCAACATCACTCTGTCATACCCCGACCCAATGTCACATTGTCAGACCCCAAACACAATGTCCCACTGTCAGTCCCCTGACCCAACATCCCACTGTCAGATCCCAGACCCAACACCCCACTCTCAGACCCCTGACCCAACACCGCACTGTCAGACCCCTGACCCAATACCCGACTGTCAGACCCCGACCCAATGTCCCATTGTCAGACCCGTAACCCAATGCCCCACTGTCTGACCCCTGACCCAATGTCCCACTGTCAGACCCCTGACCCAACACCCCACTGTCAGACCCCTGACCCAACACCCCACTGTCAGACCTCTGACCGAACATCCCACTCTCAGACCCCTGACCCAACACCGCACTGTCAGACCCCTGACCCAATTCCCTACTGTCAGACCCCGACCCAATGTCCCATTGTCAGACCCGTAACCCAATGCCCCACTGTCTGACCCCTAACCCAACATCGAACTGTCAGACCCCTGACCCAACATCCCACTGTCATACCCCGACCCAATGTCCCATTGTCAGAACCCAAACCCAACGTCCCACTGTCAGACCCCAGAACCAACATCCTACTGTCAGACCACAGACCCAATGTCCAACTCTCAGACCCGTGACCCAATACCCCACAGTCAGACCCCTGACCCAATGTCCCGCTGTCAGACCCCAGACCTAAAGTCTCACTCTCAGACCCCTGACCCAATGTCCGACTGTCAGACCCCTGACCCAATGTCCCAATGTCAGACCCCTGACCCAACATACCACCGTCTGAACCCTTACCCAATGTCCAACTCTCAGACCCCTGACCCAACACCCCACTGTCAGACCCCTGACCCAATGTCCCACTCTCTGACCCCTGACCCAACATCCCACTGTCAGACCCCTGACCCAATACCCCACTGTCAGACCGCTGACCCAATGTCCAACTCTCAGACCCCTGACCCAACACCCCACTGTCAGACCCCTGACCCAAGGTCCCAATGTCAGACCCCTGACCCAACATCACTCTGTCATACCCCGACCCAATGTCCCACTGTCAGCCCCCTGACCCAACACCCCACTGTCAGACCCCTGACCCAACACCCCACTGTCAGACCCCTGACCCAACATCCCACTGTCAGCCCCCTGACCCAACGCCCCACGGTCAAACTCCTGACCCAACATCCCACTGTCAGACCCCTGACCCAACATCCCAATGTCAGACCCCTGACCCAACATCCCACTGTCAGATACCTGACCCAATGTCCTACTGTCAGACCCAGTCCCGACATCCCACTGTCAGACCTCTGGCCCAATGTCGCACTGTCAGACCCCTGACCCAACGTCCCACTGTCAGATCCCAGACCCAATGCCCATTGTCGAATCCCTGACCCAACGCCCGACTGTCAGACCCCTGACCCAATGCCCCACTGTCAGACCCCTGACCCAACATCCCACTGTCAGACCCCTGACCCAACATCCCACTGTCAGACCACTAACCCAATGTCCCACTGTCAGACCCCTGACCCAATGTCCCACTGTCAGATCCCAGACCCAATGCCCATTGTCGAACCCCTGACCCAATGCCCCACTGTCAGACCCCTGACCCAACATCCCACTGTCAGACCCCTGACCCAACACCCCACTGTCAGACCGCTAGCACAATGTCCAACTCTCAGACCCCTGACCCAACACCCCACTGTCAGACACCTGACCCAATGTCCCAATGTCAGACCCCTGACCCAACATCCCACTGTCATACCCCGACGCAATGTCCCATTGTCAGACCCCTGACCCAATGTCCCATTGTCAGACCCCAAACCCAACGTCCCACTGTCAGACCCCAGACCTAACATCCTACTGTCAGACCACTGACCCAATGTCCAACTCTCAGACCCCTGACCCAATACCCCACAAACAGACCCCTGACCCAATGTCCCGCTGTCAGACCCCAGACCTAAAGTCTCACTCTCAGACCCCTGACCCAATGTCCGACTGTCAGACCCCTGACCCAATGTCCCAATGTCAGACCCCTGACCCAACATACCACCGTCTGAACCCTTACCCAATGTCCAACTCTCAGACCCCTGACCCAACACCCCACTGTCAGACCCCTGACCCAATGTCCCACTCTCTGACCCCTGACCCAACATTCCACTGTCAGACCCCTGACCCAATACCCCACTGTCAGACCGCTGACCCAATGTCCAACTCTCAGACCCCTGACCCAACACCCCACTGTCAGACCCCTGACCCAAGTTCCCAATGTCAGACCCCTGACCCAACATCACTCTGTCATACCCCGACCCAATGTCACATTGTCAGACCCCAAACACAATGTCCCACTGTCAGTCCCCTGACCCAACATCCCACTGTCAGATCCCAGACCCAACACCCCACTCTCAGACCCCTGACCCAACACCGCACTGTCAGACCCCTGACCCAATACCCGACTGTCAGACCCCGACCCAATGTCCCATTGTCAGACCCGTAACCCAATGCCCCACTGTCTGACCCCTGACCCAATGTCCCACTGTCAGACCCCTGACCCAACACCCCACTGTCAGACCCCTGACCCAACACCCCACTGTCAGACCTCTGACCGAACATCCCACTCTCAGACCCCTGACCCAACACCGCACTGTCAGACCCCTGACCCAATTCCCTACTGTCAGACCCCGCCCCAATGTCCCATTGTCAGACCCGTAACCCAATGCCCCACTGTCTGACCCCTAACCCAACATCGAACTGTCAGACCCCTGACCCAATACACCACTGAAAGACCGCTGACCCAATGTCCAACTCTCAGACCCCTGACCCAACACCCCACTGTCAGACCCCTGACCCAATGTCCCAATGTCAGACTCTTGACCCAACAACCCACTGTCAGACCCCGACCCAATGTCCCATTGTCAGACACCTGACCCAATGCCCCACTGTCAGACCCCTAACCCAATGCCCCACTGTCTGACCCCTGACCCAATGTCCCACTGTCAGACCCCAGACCCAATGCCCACTGTCAGACCCCTGACCCAACATCCCACTGTCAGACCACTGACCCAACACCCCACTGTCAGACCTCTGACCGAACATCCCACTGTCAGACCCCTGACTCAACATCCCACTGTCAGACCCAGTCCCAACATCCCACTGTCAGACCCCTAATTCAACATCCCACTGTCAGACCCCTGACTCAAGATCCCACTGTCAGACCCAGTCCCAACACCCCACTGTCAGACCCCTGACCCAACACCCCACTGTCAGACCCCTGACCCAACATCCCACTGTCAGCCCCCTGTCCCAACGCCCCACGGTCAAACTCCTGACCCAACATCCCACTGTCAGACCCCTGACCCAACATCCCAATGTCAGACCCCTGACCCAACATCCCACTGTCAGATACCTGACCCAATGTCCTACTGTCAGACCCAGTCCCGACATCCCACTGTCAGACCTCTGGCCCAATGTCGCACTGTCAGACCCCTGACCCAATGTCCCACTGTCAGATCCCAGACCCAATGCCCATTGTCGAACCCCTGACCCAACGCCCGACTGTCAGACCCCTGACCCAATGCCCCACTGTCAGACCCCTGACCCAACATCCCACTGTCAGACCCCTGACCCAACATCCCACTGTCAGACCACTGACCCAATGTCCCACTGTCAGACCCCTGACCCAATGTCCCACTGTCAGATCCCAGACCCAATGCCCATTGTCGAACCCCTGACCCAATGCCCCACTGTCAGACCCCTGACCCAACACCCCACTGTCAGACCGCTGGCACAATGTCCAACTCTCAGACCCCTGACCCAACACCCCACTGTCAGACCCCTGACCCAATGTCCCAATGTCAGACCCCTGACCCAACATCCCACTGTCATACCCCGACGCAATGTCCCATTGTCAGACCCCTGACCCAATGTCCCAATGTCAGACCGCTGACCCAATGTCCAACTCTCAGACCCCTGATCCAACACCCGGCAGTTAGACCCCTGACCCAATGTCCCAATGTCAGACCCCAGACCTAAAGTCTCACTCTCAGACCCCTGACCCAATGCCCGACTGTCAGACCCCTGACCCAATGTCCCAATGTCAGATCCCTGACCCAACATACCACTGTCTGACCCCTTACCCAATGTCCAACTCTCAGGCATCTGACCCTACACCCCACTGTCAGACCCCTGACCCAATGTCCCACTCTCAGACCCCAGACCCAACGTCCCACTGTCAGTCCCCTGACCCAACATCCCACTGTCAGACCCCTGACCCAACATCCCACTGTCAGACCCCTGACCCAATGTCCCACTGTCAGACCCGAGACCCAACATCCCACTGTCAGACCCCGGACCCAATGGCCCACTGTCAGACCCCGACCCAATGTCCCATTGTCAGACCCCGGACCCAATGTCCCACTGTCTGACCCATTACCCAATGTTTCACTGTCAGACCCCAGACCAAACATCCCACTGTCAGACCCCTGATCCAATGCCCCACTGTCAGACCGCTGACCCAAAGTCCAACTCTCAGGCCCCTGACCCAACACCCCACTGTCAGACCTCTGGCCCAATACCCCACTGTCAGACCCCGACCCAATGTCCCACTGTCAGACCCCAGACCCAATGCCCACTGTTAGACCCCTGACCCAACACCCCACTGTCAGACCCCTGACCCAACACCCCACTGTCAGACCCCGACCCAATGTCCCACTGCCCGACCCTGACCCAATGTCCCACTGTCAGACCCCAGACCCAATGACCCACTGTCAGACCCCTGACCCAATGCCGCACTCTCTGACCCCTGACTCAATGTCCCACTGTTAGACCCCTTTCCCAATGTCCCACTGTCGGTCCTCTGACCCTACACCCCACTGTCAGACCCCTGACCCAACATCCCACTGTCAGACCCCTGACACAACACCCTCCTGTCAGTCCACTGACCCAACACCCTCCTGTCAGACCCGTGACCTAATGTCCCGCTGTCAGACCCCTGACTCAAAATCCCACTGTCAGACCCAGTCCCAACATTCCAATGTCAGACCCCCGACCCAACGTCCCACTATCAGACCCAGTCCCAACAATCCACTGTCAGGCCCCCGACCCAACGTCCCAATGTCAGACCCCTGACCCAACATCCCACTGTCATACCCCGACCCAATGTCCCATTGTCAGACCCCAAACCCAACGTCCCACTGTCAGACCCCAGACCCAACATCCTACTGTCAGACCACTGACCCAATGTCCAACTCTCAGACCCCTGACCCAATACCCCACAGTCAGACCCCTGACCCAATGTCCCGCTGTCAGACCCCAGACCGAAAGTCTCACTCTCAGACCCCTGACCCAATGTCCGACCGTCAGACCCCTGACCCAATGTCCCAATGTCAGACCCCTGACCCAACATACCACCGTCTGAACCCTTACCCAATGTCCAACTCTAAAACCCCTGACCCAACACCCCCCTGTCAGACCCGTGACCCAATGTCCCACTCTCTGACCCCTGACCCAACATCCCACTGTCAGACCCCTGACCCAATACCCCACTGTCAGACCGCTGACCCAATGTCCAACTCTCAGACCCCTGACCCAACACCCCACTGTCAGACCCCTGACCCAAGGTCCCAATGTCAGACCCCTGACCCAACATCCCTCTGTCATACCCCGACCCAATGTCACATTGTCAGTCCCCAAACCCAACGTCCCACTGTCAGATCCCAGACCCAACACCCCACGCTCAGACCCCTGACCCAACACCGCACTGTCAGACCCATGACCCAATACCCGACTGTCAGACCCCGACCCAATGTCCCATTGTCAGACCCGTAACCCAATGTCCCACTGTCAGACCCCTGACCCAACACCCCACTGTCAGACCCCTGACCCAACACCCCACTGTCAGACCTCTGACCGAACATCCCACTCTCAGACCCCTGACCCGACACCGCACTGTCAGACCCCTGACCCAATACCCTACTGTCAGACCCCTGACCCAACACCCCACTGTCAGACCCCGACCCAATGTCCCACTGCCCGACCCCTGACCCAATGTCCCACTGTCAGACCCCAGACCCAAGGACCCACTGTCAGACCCCTGACCCAATGCCGCACTGTCTGACCCCTGACCCAATGCCTCACTGTTAGACCCCTTTCCCAATGTCCCACTATCGGTCCCCTGACCCTACACCCCACTGTCAGACCCCTGACCCAACATACCACTGTCAGACCCCGATCCAACACCCCACTGTCAGACCCCTGACCCAACATCCCACTGTCAGACTCCTGACCCAACATCCCACTGTCAGACCCCTGACCCAACACCCTCCTGTCAGTCCACTGACCCAACACCCTTCTGTCAGACCCGTGACCTAATGTCCCGCTGTCAGACCCCTGACTCAAAATCCCACTGTCAGACCCAGTCCCAACATTCCACTGTCAGACACCCGACCCAACGTCCCACTGTCAGACCCCTGACCCAATGTCCCAATGTCAGACCCCTGACCCAATGTCCAACTCTCAGACCCCTGACCCAACACCCGACAGTTAGACACCTGACCCAATGTCCCGCTGTCAGACCCCAGACCTAAAGTCTCACTCTCAGACCCCTGACCCAATGTCCGACTGTCAGACCCCTGACCCAATGTCCCAATGTCAGACCCCTGACCCAACATACAACTGTCTGACCCCTTACCCAATGTCCAACTCTCAGACGTCTGACCCAACACCCCACTGTCAGACCCCTGACCCAATGTCCCACTCTCTGACCCCTGACCCAACATCCCACTGTCAGACCCTTGACCCAATGTCCCAATGTCAGACTCCTGACCCAACATCCCACTGTCATACCCCTACCCAATGTCACATTGTCAGACCCCAAACCCAACGTCCCACTGTCAGTCCCCTGACCCAACATCCCACTGTCAGACCCCGGACCCAACGTCCCACTGTCAGACCCCAGACCCAACATCCCAATGTCAGACCCCGGACCCAATGTCCCACTGTCAGACCCCGACCAAATGTCCCATTGTCAGACCCCAGATCCAATGTCCCACTGTCTGACCCCTTACCCAATGTCCCACTGTCAGACCCCAGACCCAACATCCCACTGTCAGACCCTTGATCCAATGCCCCACTGTCAGACCGCTGACCCAAAGTCCAACTCTCAGACCCCTGACCCAACACCCGACAGTTAGACCCCTGACCCAATGTCCTGATGTCAGACCCCAGACCTAAAGTCTCACTCTCAGACCCCTGACCCAATGTCCGACTGTCAGACCGCTGACCCAATGTCCAACTCTCAGACCCCTGACCCAACACCCGGCAGTTAGACCCCTGACCCAATGTCCCGCTGTCAGACCCCAGACCTAAAGTCTCACTCTCAGACCCCTGACCCAATGTCCGACTGTCAGACCCCTGACCCAATGTCCCAATGTCAGACCCCTGACTCAACATACCACTGTCTGACCCCTTACCCAATGTCCAACTCTCAGACGTCTGACCCAACACCCCACTGTCAGACCCCTGACCCAATGTCCCACTCTCAGACCCCAGACCCAACCTCCCACTGTCAGTCCCCTGACCCAACATCCCACTGTCAGACCCCGGACCCAATGTCCCACTGTCAGACCCCAGACCCAACGTCCCACTGTCAGTCCCCTGACCAAACATCCCACTGTCAGACCCCTGACCCAATGTCCCACTGTCAGACCCCAGACCCAACATCCCACTGTCAGACCCCTGACACAATGTCCCACTGTCAGACCCCAGACCCAACATCCCACTGTCAGACCCCGGACCCAATGTGCCACTGTCAGACGCCGACCCAATGTCCCATTGTCAGACCCCAGACCCAATGTCCCACTGTCTGACCCCTTACCCAATGTCCCACTGTCAGACCCCAGACCCAACATCCCACTGTCAGACCCCAGACCCAATGCCCACTGTTAGACCCCTGACCCAACACCCCACTGTCAGACCCCTGACCCAACACCCCACTGTCAGACCTCTGACCGAACATCCCACTGTCAGACCCCAGACCCAATGCCCACTGTCAGACCCCTGACCCAACACCCCACTGTCAGACCCCTGACCCAACACCACACTGTCAGACCCCGACCCAATGTCCCACTGCACAACCCCTGACCCAATGTCCCACTGTCAGACCCCAGACCCAATGACCCACTGTCAGACCCCTGACCCAATGCCGCACTGTCTGACCCCTGACCCAATGTCCCACTGTTAGACCCCTTTCCCAATGTCCCACTGTCGGTCCCCTGACCCTCCACCCCACTGTCAGACCCCTGACCCAACATACCACTGTCAGACCCCTGACCCAATACCCCACTGTCAGACCGCTGACCCAATGTCCAACTCTCAGACCCCTGACCCAATACCCCACAGTCAGACCCCTGACCCAATGTCCCGCTGTCAGACCCCAGACCTAAAGTCTCACTCTCTGACCCCTTTCCGAATGTCCCACTATCGGTCCCCTGACCCTACACCCCACTGTCAGACCCCTGACCCAACATACCACTGTCAGACCCCGATCCAACATCCCACTGTCAGACCCCTGACCCAACATCCCACTGTCAGACCCCTGACCCAACACCCTCCTGTCAGTCCACTGACCCAACACCCTTCTGTCAGACCCGTGAACTAATGTCCCGCTGTCAGACCCCTGACTCAAAATCCCACTGTCAGACCCAGTCCCAACATTCCACTGTCAGACCCCCGACTCAACGTCCCACTGTCAGACCCACTCCCAACATTCCACTGTCAGACCCCCGACCCAACGTCCCAATGTCAGTCCCCTGACTCAACATCCCACTGTCAGACCCAGTCCCAACATCCCACTGTCAGACCTAGTCCCAACACCCCAATGTCAGACCCCTGACCCAACATCCCACTGTCAGACCCCTGACCCAACATCCCACTGTCAGACCCCTGACCCAATGTCCCACTGTCAGACCCCTGACTCAACATCCCACTGTCAGACCCAGTCCCAACATCCCACTGTCAGACCCCCGACCCAATGTGCCACTGTCAGACCCAGTCCCAACACCCCAATGTCAGACCCCTGACCCAACATCCCACTGTCAGACCCCTGACCCAATGTCCCACTGTCAGACCCCTAACTCAACATCCCACTGTCAGACCCAGTCCCAACACCCCAATGTCAGACCCCTGACCCAACATCCCACTGTCAGACCCCTGACCCAACATCCCACTGTCAGACCCCTGACCCAACGTCCCACTGTCAGACCCCTGACTCAACATCCCACTGTCAGACCCCTGACTCAACATCCCACTGTCAGACCCAGTCCCAACATCCCACTGTCAGACCCCCGACCCAATGTCCCACTGTCAGACCCCTGACTCAACATCCCACTGTCAGACCCCTGACCCAACATCCCACTGTCAGACCCCTGACCCAATGTCTCACTGTCAGACCCCTGACCCAACATCCCACTGTCAGACCCCTGACTCAACATCCCACTGTCAGACCCAAGTCCCAACATCCCACTGTCAGACCCCCGACCCAATGTCCCACTGTCAGACCCCTGACTCAACATCCCACTGTCAGACCCCTGACCCAACATCCCACTGTCAGACCCCTGACCCAATGTCTCACTGTCAGACCCCTGACCCAACATCCCACTGTCAGACCCCTGACTCAACATCCCACTGTCAGACCCAGTCCCAACATCCCACTGTCAGACCCCCGACCCAATGTCCCACTGTCAGACCCCTGACTCAACATCCCACTGTCAGACCCAGTCCCAACACCCCAATGTCAGACCCCTGACCCAACATCCCACTGTCAGACCCCTGACCCAACATCCCACTGTCAGACCCCTGACCCAATGTCCCACTGTCAGACCCCTGACCCAACATCCCACTGTCAGACCCCTGACCCAACATCCCACTGTCAGACCCAGTCCCAACATACCACTGTCAGACCCCTGACCCAATGTCCCACTCTCAGACCCCAGACCCAACGTCCCACTGTCAGTCCCCTGACCCAACATCCCACTGTCAGACCCCGGACCCAATGTCCCACTGTCAGTCCCCTGACCCAACATCCCACTGTCAGACCCCTGACCCAATGTCTCACTGTCAGACCCCAGACCCCACATCCCACTGTCAGACCCCGGACCCAATGTCCCACTGTCAGACCCCGACCCAATGTCCCATTGTCAGACCCCAGACCCAATGTCCCACTGTCTGACCCATTACCCAATGTCCCACTGTCAGACCCCAGACCCAACATCCCACTGTCAGACCCCTGATCCAATGCCCCAGTGTCAGACCGCTGACCCAAAGTCCAACTCTCAGGCCCCTGACCCAGCACACCACTGTCAGACCCCTGGCCCAATACCCCACTGTCAGACCCCGACCCAATGTCCCACTGTCAGACCCCAGACCCAATGCCCACTGTTAGACCCCTGACTCAACACCCCACTGTCAGACCCCTGACCCAACACCCCACTGTCAGACCTCTGACCGAACATCCCACTGTCAGACCCCAGACCCAATGCCCACTGTCAGACCCCTGACCCAACACCCCACTGTCAGACCCCGACCCAATGTCCCACTGCCCGACCCCTGACCCAATGTCCCACTGTCAGACCCCAGACCCAATGACCCACTGTCAGACCCCTGACCCAATGCTGCACTGTCTGACCCCTGACCCAATGTCCCACTGTTAGACCCCTTTCCCAATGTCCCACTGTCGGACCCCTGACCCTACACCCCACTGTCAGACCCCTGACCCAACATCCCACTGTCAGACCCCTGACCCAACATCCCACTGTCAGACCCCTGACCCAACACCCTCCTGTCAGTCCACTGACCCAACACCGTTCTGTCAGACCCGTGACCTAATGTCCCGCTGTCAGACCCCTGACTCAAAATCCCACTGTCAGACCCAGTCCCAACATTCCACTGTCAGACACCCGACCCAACGTCCCACTGTCAGACCCAGTCCCAACATTCCACTGTTAGACCCCCGACCCAACGTCCCAATGTCAGACCCCTGACCCAACATCCCACTGTCATACCCCGATCAAATGTCGCATTGTCAGACCCCAAACCCAACGTCCCACTGTCAGACCCCAGACCCAATATCCTACTGTCAGACCACTGACCCAATGTGCAACTCTCAGACCCCTGACCCAATACCCCACAGTCAGACCCCTGACCCAATGTCCCGCTGTCAGACCCCAGACCTAAAGTCTCACTCTCAGACCCCTGACCCAATGTCCGACTGTCAGACCCCTGACCCAATGTCCCAATGTCAGACCACTAACCCAACATCCCACTGTCAGACCCCCGACCCAATGTCCCACTGTCAGACCCCTGACTCAACATCCCACTGTCAGACCCCTGACTCAACATCCCACTGTCAGACCCAGTCCCAACACCCCAGTGTCAGACCCCTGACCCAACATCCCACTGTAAGACCCCTGACTCAACATCCCACTGTCAGACCCAGTCCCAACATCCCACTGTCAGACCCCCGACCCAATGTCCCACTGTCAGACCCCTGTCTCAACATCCCACTGTCAGACCCCTGACTCAACATCCCACTGGCAGACCCAGTCCCAACACCCCAATGTCAGACCCCTGACCCAACATCCCACTGTCAGACCCCTGACCCAACATCCCACTGTCAGACCCCTGACCCGATGTCCCACTGTCAGACCCCTGACTCAACATCCCACTGTCAGACCCCTGACTCAACATCCCACTGTCAGACCCAGTCCCAACACCCCAATGTCAGACCCCTGACCCAATGTCCCACTGTCAGACCCCTGACTCAACATCCCACTGTCAGACCCCTGACCCAACATCCCACTGTCAGACCCCTAATTCAACATCCCACTGTCAGACCCCTGACTCAAGATCCCACTGTCAGACCCAGTCCCAACATCCCACTGTCAGACCCCTGGCCCAATGTCCCACTGTCAGACATCTGACCCAACATACCACTGTCAGACCCCGATCCAACACCCCACTGTCAGACCCCTGACCCAACATCCCACTGTCAGACCCCTGACCCAACATACCACTGTCAGACCCCGATCCAACACCCCACTGTCAGACCCCTGACCCAACATCCCACTGTCAGACCCCTGACCCAACATCCCACTGTCAGACCCCTGACCCAACATCCCACTGTCAGACCCGTGACCCAACATCACACTGTCAGACCTAGTCCCAACATACCACTGTCAGACCCCTGACCCATTGTCCCACTCTCAGACCCCAGACCCAACGTCCCACTGTCAGTCCCCTGACCCAACATCCCACTGTCAGACCCCGGACCCAATGTCCCACTGTCAGTCCCCTGACCCAACATCCCACTGTCAGACCCCTGACCCAATGTCTCACTGCCAGACCCCAGACCCCACATCCCACTGTCAGACCCCGGACCCAATGTGCCACTGTCAGACCCCGACCCAATGTCCCATTGTCAGACCCCAGACCCAACATCCCACTGTCAGACCCCTGATCCAATGCCCCAGTGTCAGACCGCTGACCCAAAGTCCAACTCTCAGGCCCCTGACCCAACACCCCACTGTCAGACCCCTGGCCCAATACCCCACTGTCAGACCCCGACCCAATGTCCCAATGTCAGACCCCAGACCCAATGCCCACTGTTAGACCCCTTCCTCAACACCCCACTGTCAGACCCCTGACCCAACACCCCACTGTCAGACCTCTGACCGAACATCCCACTGTCAGACCCCAGACCCAATGCCCACTGTCAGACCCCTGACCCAACACCCCACTGTCAGACCCCTGACCCAACACCCCACTGTCAGACCCCGACCCAATGTCCCACTGCCCGACCCCTGACCCAATGTCCCACTGTCAGACCCCAGACCCAATGACCCACTGTCAGACCCCTGACCCAATGCCGCACTGTCTGACCCCTGACCC
This sequence comes from Chiloscyllium punctatum, assembly GCF_047496795.1. Classification (NCBI taxonomy): domain Eukaryota; kingdom Metazoa; phylum Chordata; class Chondrichthyes; order Orectolobiformes; family Hemiscylliidae; genus Chiloscyllium; species Chiloscyllium punctatum. Next base: position 20,614,665 of record NC_092760.1, read on the forward strand.
AATGTCCCACTGTTAGACCCCTTTCCCAATGTCCCACAGTCGGTCCCCTGACCCTACACCCCACTGTCAGACCCCTGACCCAACATACCACTGTCAGGCCCCGATCCAACACCCCACTGTCAGACCCCTGACCCAACATCCCACTGTCAGACCCCTGACCCAACATCCCACTGTCAGACCCCTGACCCAACACCCTCCTGTCAGTCCACTGACCCAACACCCTTCTGTCAGACCCGTGACCTAATGTCCCGCTGTCAGACCCCTGACTCAAAATCCCACTGTCAGACCCAGTCCCAACATTCCACTGTCAGACACCCGACCCAACGTCCCACTGTCAGACCCAGTCCCAACATTCCACTGTCAGACCCCGACCCAATGTCCCATTGTCAGACCCCGGACCCAACATCCCACTGTCAGACCCCTGACCCAATACCGCACTGTCAGACCCCTGACCCAATGTCCCACTGTCAGACTCCTGAACCAACATCCCACTGTTATACCCCGACCCAATGTCACATTGTCAGACCCCTGAGCCAACATCCCACTGTCAGACCCCGCACCCAATGTCCCACTGTCAGACCCCAGACCCAACATCCCACTGTCAGACCCCATACCCAACACCCCACTGTCAGACCCCTGGCCCAATACCCCACTGTCAGACCTCGACCCAATCTCCCACTGTCAGACCCCAGACCCAATGCCCACTGTTAGACCCCTGACCCAACACCCCACTGTCAGACCCCTGACCCAACATACCACTGTCAGACCCCGATCCAACACCCCACTGTCAGACCCCTGACCCAACATCCCACTGTCAGACCCCTGACCCAACATCCCACTGTCAGACCCCTGACCCAACACCCTCCTGTCAGTCCACTGACCCAACACCCTTCTGTCAGACCCGTGACCTAATGTCCCGCTGTCAGACCCCTGACTCAAAATCCCACTGTCAGACCCAGTCCCAACATTCCACTGTCAGACACCCGACCCAACGTCCCACTGTCAGACCCAGTCCCAACATTCCACTGTCAGACCCCGACCCAATGTCCCATTGTCAGACCCCAGACCCAATGTCCCACTGTCTGACCCATTACCCAATGTCCCACTGTCAGACCCCAGACCCAACATCCCACTGTCAGACCCCATACCCAACACCCCACTGTCAGACCCCTGGCCCAATACCCCACTGTCAGACTTCGACCCAATCTCCCACTGTCAGACCCCAGACCCAATGCCCACTGTTAGACCCCTGACCCAACACCCCACTGTCAGACCCCTGACCCAACATACCACTGTCAGACCCCTGACCCAATACCCCACTGTCAGACCGCTGACCCAATGTCCAACTCTCAGACCCCTGACCCAACACCCCACTGTCAGACCCCTGACCCAATGTCCCGCTGTCAGACCCCAGACCTAAAGTCTCACTCTCAGACCCCTGACCCAATGTCCGACTGTCAGACCCCTGACCCAACATACCACCGTCTGAACCCTTACCCAATGTCCAACTCGCAGCCCCCTGACCCAACACCCCACTGTCAGACCCCTGACCCAATGTCCCACTCTCTGACCCCTGACCCAACATCCCACTGTCAGACCCCTGACCCAATACCCCACTGTCAGACCGCTGACCCAATGTCCAACTCTCAGAACCCTGACCAATACCCCACAGTCAGACCCCTGACCCAATGTCCCGCTGTCAGACCCCAGACCTAAATTCTCACTCTCAGACCCCTGACTCAATGTCCCAATGTCAGACCCCTGACCCAACATACCACCGTCTGAACCCTTACCCAATGTCCAAATCTCAGACCCCTGACCCAACACCTCACTGTCAGACGCTGACCCAATGTCCCACTCTCTGACCCCTGACCCAACATCCCACTGTCAGACCCCTGACCCAATACCCCACTGTCAGACCGCTGACCCAATGTCCCAATGTCAGACCCCTGACCCAACATCCCACTGTCATACCCCGACGCAATGTTCCATTGTCAGACACTAAACCCAACGTCCCACTGTCAGACCCCTGACCCAATGTCCCAATGTCAGACCCCTGACCCAATGTCCCACTGTCAGACCCCTGACCCAACACCCCACTGTCAGACCCCTGACCCAACATCCCACTGTCAGACCCCTGACCCAATACCCCACTGTCAGACCGCTGACCCAATGTCCAACTCTCAGACCCCTGACTCAACATCCCACTATCAGACCCCTGACTCAACATCCCACTGTCAGACCCCTGACCCAACATCCCACTGTCAGACCCCTGACCCAACATCCCACTGTCAGACCCCTGACTCAAGATCCCACTGTCAGACCCAGTCCCAACATCCCACTGTCAGACCCCCGACCCAATGTCCCACTGTCAGACCCCTGACTTAACATCCCACTGTCAGACCCCTGACTCAAGATCCCACTGTCAGACCCAGTCCCAACACCCCAATGTCACACCCCTGACCCAACATCCCAATGTCAGACCCCTGACCCAACATCCCACTGTCAGACCCCTGACCCAATGTCCCACTGTCAGACCCCTGACTCAACATCCCACTGTCAGACCCCTGACTCAACATCCCACTGTCAGACCCAGTCCCAACACCCCAATGTCAGACCCCTGACACAACATCCCACTGTCACACCCCTGACCCAATGTCCCACTGTCAGACCCCTGACTCAACATCCCACTGTCAGACCCCTGACTCAACATCCCACTGTCAGACCCCTAATTCAACATCCCAGTGTCAGACCCCTGACTCAAGATCCCACTGTCAGACCCAGTCCCAACATCCCACTGTCAGACCCCTGGCCCAGTGTCCCACTGTCAGACCTCTGACCCAATGTCCCACTGTCAGACCCCTGACCCAACACCCCACTGTCAGACCCCTGACCCAACACCCCACTGTCAGACCCCTGACCCTACACCCCACTGTCAGACCCCTGACCCAACATCCCAATGTCAGACCCCTGACCCAACGCCCCACGGTCAAACTCCTGACCCAATGTCCCAATGTCAGACCCCTGACCCAACATCCCACTGTCAGACCCCTGACCCAACATCCCAATGTCAGACCCCTGACCCAACATCCCACTGTCAGATACCTGACCCAATGTCCTACTGTCAAACGCAGTCCCGACATCCCACTGTCAGACCCCTGAATCAACATCCCACTGTCAGACCCAGTCCCAACACCCCAATGTCAGACCCCTGACACAACATCCCACTGTCAGACCCCTGACCCAATGTCCCACTGTCAGACCCCTGACTCAACATCCCACTGTCAGACCCCTAATGCAACATCCCACTGTCAGACCCCTGACTCAAGATCCCACTGTCAGACCCATTCCCAACATCCCACTGTCAGACCCCTGGCCCAATGTCCCACTGTCAGACCCCTGACCCAACACCCCACTGTCAGACCCCTGACCCAACACCCCACTGTCAGGCCCCTGACCCAACATCCCACTGTCAGCCCCCTGACCCAACGCCCCACGGTCAAACCCCTGACCCAATCTCCCAATGTCAGACCCCTGACCCAACATCCCACTGTCAGACCCCTGACCCAACATCCCAATGTCAGACCCCTGACCCAACATCCCACTATCAGATACCTGACCCAATGTCCTACTGTCAGACCCAGTCCCGACATCCCACTGTCAGACCTCTGGCCCAATGTCGCACTGTCAGACCCCTGACCCAATGTCCCACTGTCAGACACCTGACCCTACACCCCACTGTCAGACCCGTGACCCAACATACCACTGTCAGACCCCGATCCAACACCCCACTGTCAGACCCCTGACCCAACATCCCACTGTCAGACCTCTGACCCAACATCCCACTGTCAGACCCCTGACCCAACACCCTCCTGTCAGTCCACTGACCCAACACCCTCCTGTCAGACCCGTGACCTAATGTCCCGCTGTCAAACCCCTGACTCAAAATCCCACTGTCAGACCCAGTCCCAACATTCCACTGTCAGACCCCCGACCCAACGTCCCACTATCAGACCCAGTCCCAACAATCCACTGTCAGACCCCCGACCCAACGTCCCAATGTCAGACCCCTGACCCAACATCCCACTGTCATACCCCGACCCAATGTCCCATTGTCAGACCCCAAACCCAACGTCCCACTGTCAGACCCCAGAACCAACATCCTACTGTCAGACCACAGACCCAATGTCCAACTCTCAGACCCCTGACCCAATACCCCACAGTCAGACCCCTGACCCAATGTCCCGCTGTCAGACCCCAGACCTAAAGTCTCACTCTCAGACCCCTGACCCAATGTCCGACTGTCAGACCCCTGACCCAATATCCCAATGTCAGACCCCTGACCCAACATACCACCGTCTGAACCCTTACCCAATGTCCAACTCTCAGACCCCTGACCCAACACCCCACTGTCAGACCCCTGACCCAATGTCCCACTCTCTGACCCCTGACCCAACATCCCACTGTCAGACCCCTGACCCAATACCCCACTGTCAGACCGCTGACCCAATGTCCAACTCTCAGACCCCTGACCCAACACCCCACTGTCAGACCCCTGACCCAAGGTCCCACTGACAGACCCCTGACCCAACACCCCACTGTCAGACCCCTGACCCAACATCCCACTGTCAGCCCCCTGACCCAACGCCCCACGGTCAAACTCCTGACCCAACATCCCACTGTCAGACCCCTGACCCAACATCCCAATGTCAGACCCCTGACCCAACATCCCACTGTCAGATACCTGACCCAATGTCCTACTGTCAGACCCAGTCCCGACATCCCACTGTCAGACCTCTGGCCCAATGTCGCACTGTCAGACCCCTGACCCAACGTCCCACTGTCAGATCCCAGACCCAATGCCCATTGTCGAACCCCTGACCCAACGCCCGACTGTCAGACCCCTGACCCAATGCCCCACTGTCAGACCCCTGACCCAACATCCCACTGTCAGACCCCTGACCCAACATCCCACTGTCAGACCACTAACCCAATGTCCCACTGTCAGACCCCTGACCCAATGTCCCACTGTCAGATCCCAGACCCAATGCCCATTGTCGAACCCCTGACCCAATGCCCCACTGTCAGACCCCTGACCCAACATCCCACTGTCAGACCCCTGACCCAACACCCCACTGTCAGACCGCTGGCACAATGTCCAACTCTCAGACCCCTGACCCAACACCCCACTGTCAGACCCCTGACCCAATGTCCCAATGTCAGACCCCTGACCCAACATCCCACTGTCATACCCCGACGCAATGTCCCATTGTCAGACCCCTGACCCAATGTCCCATTGTCAGACCCCAAACCCAACGTCCCACTGTCAGACCCCAGACCTAACATCCTACTGTCAGACCACTGACCCAATGTCCAACTCTCAGACCCCTGACCCAATACCCCACAGTCAGACCCCTGACCCAATGTCCCGCTGTCAGACCCCAGACCTAAAGTCTCACTCTCAGACCCCTGACCCAATGTCCGACTGTCAGACCCCTGACCCAATGTCCCAATGTCAGACCCCTGACCCAACATACCACCGTCTGAACCCTTACCCAATGTCCAACTCTCAGACCCCTGACCCAACACCCCACTGTCAGACCCCTGACCCAATGTCCCACTCTCTGACCCCTGACCCAACATTCCACTGTCAGACCCCTGACCCAATACCCCACTGTCAGACCGCTGACCCAATGTCCAACTCTCAGACCCCTGACCCAACACCCCACTGTCAGACCCCTGACCCAAGTTCCCAATGTCAGACCCCTGACCCAACATCACTCTGTCATACCCCGACCCAATGTCACATTGTCAGACCCCAAACACAATGTCCCACTGTCAGTCCCCTGACCCAACATCCCACTGTCAGACCCCTGACCCAACATCCCACTATCAGATACCTGACCCAATGTCCTACTGTCAGACCCAGTCCCGACATCCCACTGTCAGACCTCTGGCCCAATGTCGCACTGTCAGACCCCTGACCCAATGTCCCACTGTCAGACACCTGACCCTACACCCCACTGTCAGACCCGTGACCCAACATACCACTGTCAGACCCCGATCCAACACCCCACTGTCAGACCCCTGACCCAACATCCCACTGTCAGACCTCTGACCCAACATCCCACTGTCAGACCCCTGACCCAACACCCTCCTGTCAGTCCACTGACCCAACACCCTCCTGTCAGACCCGTGACCTAATGTCCCGCTGTCAAACCCCTGACTCAAAATCCCACTGTCAGACCCAGTCCCAACATTCCACTGTCAGACCCCCGACCCAACGTCCCACTATCAGACCCAGTCCCAACAATCCACTGTCAGACCCCCGACCCAACGTCCCAATGTCAGACCCCTGACCCAACATCCCACTGTCATACCCCGACCCAATGTCCCATTGTCAGACCCCAAACCCAACGTCCCACTGTCAGACCCCAGAACCAACATCCTACTGTCAGACCACAGACCCAATGTCCAACTCTCAGACCCCTGACCCAATACCCCACAGTCAGACCCCTGACCCAATGTCCCGCTGTCAGACCCCAGACCTAAAGTCTCACTCTCAGACCCCTGACCCAATGTCCGACTGTCAGACCCCTGACCCAATATCCCAATGTCAGACCCCTGACCCAACATACCACCGTCTGAACCCTTACCCAATGTCCAACTCTCAGACCCCTGACCCAACACCCCACTGTCAGACCCCTGACCCAATGTCCCACTCTCTGACCCCTGACCCAACATCCCACTGTCAGACCCCTGACCCAATACCCCACTGTCAGACCGCTGACCCAATGTCCAACTCTCAGACCCCTGACCCAACACCCCACTGTCAGACCCCTGACCCAAGGTCCCAATGTCAGACCCCTGACCCAACATCACTCTGTCATACCCCGACCCAATGTCCCACTGTCAGCCCCCTGACCCAACGCCCCACGGTCAAACTCCTTACCCAACACCCCACTGACAGACCCCTGACCCAACACCCCACTGTCAGACCCCTGACCCAACATCCCACTGTCAGCCCCCTGACCCAACGCCCCACGGTCAAACTCCTGACCCAACATCCCACTGTCAGACCCCTGACCCAACATCCCAATGTCAGACCCCTGACCCAACATCCCACTGTCAGATACCTGACCCAATGTCCTACTGTCAGACCCAGTCCCGACATCCCACTGTCAGACCTCTGGCCCAATGTCGCACTGTCAGACCCCTGACCCAACGTCCCACTGTCAGATCCCAGACCCAATGCCCATTGTCGAACCCCTGACCCAACGCCCGACTGTCAGACCCCTGACCCAATGCCCCACTGTCAGACCCCTGACCCAACATCCCACTGTCAGACCCCTGACCCAACATCCCACTGTCAGACCACTAACCCAATGTCCCACTGTCAGACCCCTGACCCAATGTCCCACTGTCAGATCCCAGACCCAATGCCCATTGTCGAACCCCTGACCCAATGCCCCACTGTCAGACCCCTGACCCAACATCCCACTGTCAGACCCCTGACCCAACATCCCACTGTCAGACCCCTGACCCAACACCCCACTGTCAGACCGCTGGCACAATGTCCAACTCTCAGACCCCTGACCCAACACCCCACTGTCAGACCCCTGACCCAATGTCCCAATGTCAGACCCCTGACCCAACATCCCACTGTCATACCCCGACGCAATGTCCCATTGTCAGACCCCTGACCCAATGTCCCATTGTCAGACCCCAAACCCAACGTCCCACTGTCAGACCCCAGACCTAACATCCTACTGTCAGACCACTGACCCAATGTCCAACTCTCAGACCCCTGACCCAATACCCCACAGTCAGACCCCTGACCCAATGTCCCGCTGTCAGACCCCAGACCTAAAGTCTCACTCTCAGACCCCTGACCCAATGTCCGACTGTCAGACCCCTGACCCAATGTCCCAATGTCAGACCCCTGACCCAACATACCACCGTCTGAACCCTTACCCAATGTCCAACTCTCAGACCCCTGACCCAACACCCCACTGTCAGACCCCTGACCCAATGTCCCACTCTCTGACCCCTGACCCAACATTCCACTGTCAGACCCCTGACCCAATACCCCACTGTCAGACCGCTGACCCAATGTCCAACTCTCAGACCCCTGACCCAACACCCCACTGTCAGACCCCTGACCCAAGTTCCCAATGTCAGACCCCTGACCCAACATCACTCTGTCATACCCCGACCCAATGTCACATTGTCAGACCCCAAACACAATGTCCCACTGTCAGTCCCCTGACCCAACATCCCACTGTCAGATCCCAGACCCAACACCCCACTCTCAGACCCCTGACCCAATACCCCACAGTCAGACCCCTGACCCAATGTCCCGCTGTCAGACCCCAGACCTAAAGTCTCACTCTCAGACCCCTGACCCAATGTCCGACTGTCAGACCCCTGACCCAATGTCCCAATGTCAGACCCCTGACCCAACATACCACCGTCTGAACCCTTACCCAATGTCCAACTCTCAGACCCCTGACCCAACACCCCACTGTCAGACCCCTGACCCAATGTCCCACTCTCTGACCCCTGACCCAACATTCCACTGTCAGACCCCTGACCCAATACCCCACTGTCAGACCGCTGACCCAATGTCCAACTCTCAGACCCCTGACCCAACACCCCACTGTCAGACCCCTGACCCAAGTTCCCAATGTCAGACCCCTGACCCAACATCACTCTGTCATACCCCGACCCAATGTCACATTGTCAGACCCCAAACACAATGTCCCACTGTCAGTCCCCTGACCCAACATCCCACTGTCAGATCCCAGACCCAACACCCCACTCTCAGACCCCTGACCCAACACCGCACTGTCAGACCCCTGACCCAATACCCGACTGTCAGACCCCGACCCAATGTCCCATTGTCAGACCCGTAACCCAATGCCCCACTGTCTGACCCCTGACCCAATGTCCCACTGTCAGACCCCTGACCCAACACCCCACTGTCAGACCCCTGACCCAACACCCCACTGTCAGACCTCTGACCGAACATCCCACTCTCAGACCCCTGACCCAACACCGCACTGTCAGACCCCTGACCCAATTCCCTACTGTCAGACCCCGACCCAATGTCCCATTGTCAGACCCGTAACCCAATGCCCCACTGTCTGACCCCTAACCCAACATCGAACTGTCAGACCCCTGACCCAACATCCCACTGTCATACCCCGACCCAATGTCCCATTGTCAGAACCCAAACCCAACGTCCCACTGTCAGACCCCAGAACCAACATCCTACTGTCAGACCACAGACCCAATGTCCAACTCTCAGACCCCTGACCCAATACCCCACAATCAGACCCCTGACCCAATGTCCCGCTGTCAGACCCCAGACCTAAAGTCTCACTCTCAGACCCCTGACCCAATGTCCGACTGTCAGACCCCTGACCCAATGTCCCAATGTCAGACCCCTGACCCAACATACCACCGTCTGAACCCTTACCCAATGTCCAACTCTCAGACCCCTGACCCAACACCCCACTGTCAGACCCCTGACCCAATGTCCCACTCTCTGACCCCTGACCCAACATCCCACTGTCAGACCCCTGACCCAATACCCCACTGTCAGACCGCTGACCCAATGTCCAACTCTCAGACCCCTGACCCAACACCCCACTGTCAGACCCCTGACCCAAGGTCCCAATGTCAGACCCCTGACCCAACATCACTCTGTCATACCCCGACCCAATGTCCCACTGTCAGCCCCCTGACCCAACACCCCACTGTCAGACCCCTGACCCAACACCCCACTGTCAGACCCCTGACCCAACATCCCACTGTCAGCCCCCTGACCCAACGCCCCACGGTCAAACTCCTGACCCAACATCCCACTGTCAGACCCCTGACCCAACATCCCAATGTCAGACCCCTGACCCAACATCCCACTGTCAGATACCTGACCCAATGTCCTACTGTCAGACCCAGTCCCGACATCCCACTGTCAGACCTCTGGCCCAATGTCGCACTGTCAGACCCCTGACCCAACGTCCCACTGTCAGATCCCAGACCCAATGCCCATTGTCGAATCCCTGACCCAACGCCCGACTGTCAGACCCCTGACCCAATGCCCCACTGTCAGACCCCTGACCCAACATCCCACTGTCAGACCCCTGACCCAACATCCCACTGTCAGACCACTAACCCAATGTCCCACTGTCAGACCCCTGACCCAATGTCCCACTGTCAGATCCCAGACCCAATGCCCATTGTCGAACCCCTGACCCAATGCCCCACTGTCAGACCCCTGACCCAACACCCCACTGTCAGACCCCTGACCCAACACCCCACTGTCAGACCGCTGGCACAATGTCCAACTCTCAGACCCCTGACCCAACACCCCACTGTCAGACACCTGACCCAATGTCCCAATGTCAGACCCCTGACCCAACATCCCACTGTCATACCCTGACGCAATGTCCCATTGTCAGACCCCTGACCCAATGTCCCATTGTCAGACCCCAAACCCAACGTCCCACTGTCAGACCCCAGACCTAACATCCTACTGTCAGACCACTGACCCAATGTCCAACTCTCAGACCCCTGACCCAATACCCCACAGTCAGACCCCTGACCCAATGTCCCGCTGTCAGACCCCAGACCTAAAGTCTCACTCTCAGACCCCTGACCCAATGTCCGACTGTCAGACCCCTGACCCAATGTCCCAATGTCAGACCCCTGACCCAACATACCACCGTCTGAACCCTTACCCAATGTCCAACTCTCAGACCCCTGACCCAACACCCCACTGTCAGACCCCTGACCCAATGTCCCACTCTCTGACCCCTGACCCAACATTCCACTGTCAGACCCCTGACCCAATACCCCACTGTCAGACCGCTGACCCAATGTCCAACTCTCAGACCCCTGACCCAACACCCCACTGTCAGACCCCTGACCCAAGTTCCCAATGTCAGACCCCTGACCCAACATCACTCTGTCATACCCCGACCCAATGTCACATTGTCAGACCCCAAACACAATGTCCCACTGTCAGTCCCCTGACCCAACATCCCACTGTCAGATCCCAGACCCAACACCCCACTCTCAGACCCCTGACCCAACACCGCACTGTCAGACCCCTGACCCAATACCCGACTGTCAGACCCCGACCCAATGTCCCATTGTCAGACCCGTAACCCAATGCCCCACTGTCTGACCCCTGACCCAATGTCCCACTGTCAGACCCCTGACCCAACACCCCACTGTCAGACCCCTGACCCAACACCCCACTGTCAGACCTCTGACCGAACATCCCACTCTCAGACCCCTGACCCAACACCGCACTGTCAGACCCCTGACCCAATTCCCTACTGTCAGACCCCGACCCAATGTCCCATTGTCAGACCCGTAACCCAATGCCCCACTGTCTGACCCCTAACCCAACATCGAACTGTCAGACCCCTGACCCAATACACCACTGAAAGACCGCTGACCCAATGTCCAACTCTCAGACCCCTGACCCAACACCCCACTGTCAGACCCCTGACCCAATGTCCCAATGTCAGACTCTTGACCCAACAACCCACTGTCAGACCCCGACCCAATGTCCCATTGTCAGACACCTGACCCAATGCCCCACTGTCAGACCCCTAACCCAATGCCCCACTGTCTGACCCCTGACCCAATGTCCCACTGTCAGACCCCAGACCCAATGCCCACTGTCAGACCCCTGACCCAACATCCCACTGTCAGACCACTGACCCAACACCCCACTGTCAGACCTCTGACCGAACATCCCACTGTCAGACTCCTGACTCAACATCCCACTGTCAGACCCAGTCCCAACATCCCACTGTCAGACCCCTAATTCAACATCCCACTGTCAGACCCCTGACTCAAGATCCCACTGTCAGACCCAGTCCCAACACCCCACTGTCAGACCCCTGACCCAACACCCCACTGTCAGACCCCTGACCCAACATCCCACTGTCAGCCCCCTGTCCCAACGCCCCACGGTCAAACTCCTGACCCAACATCCCACTGTCAGACCCCTGACCCAACATCCCAATGTCAGACCCCTGACCCAACATCCCACTGTCAGATACCTGACCCAATGTCCTACTGTCAGACCCAGTCCCGACATCCCACTGTCAGACCTCTGGCCCAATGTCGCACTGTCAGACCCCTGACCCAATGTCCCACTGTCAGATCCCAGACCCAATGCCCATTGTCGAACCCCTGACCCAACGCCCGACTGTCAGACCCCTGACCCAATGCCCCACTGTCAGACCCCTGACCCAACATCCCACTGTCAGACCCCTGACCCAACATCCCACTGTCAGACCACTGACCCAATGTCCCACTGTCAGACCCCTGACCCAATGTCCCACTGTCAGATCCCAGACCCAATGCCCATTGTCGAACCCCTGACCCAATGCCCCACTGTCAGACCCCTGACCCAACACCCCACTGTCAGACCGCTGGCACAATGTCCAACTCTCAGACCCCTGACCCAACACCCCACTGTCAGACCCCTGACCCAATGTCCCAATGTCAGACCCCTGACCCAACATCCCACTGTCATACCCCGACGCAATGTCCCATTGTCAGACCCCTGACCCAATGTCCCAATGTCAGACCGCTGACCCAATGTCCAACTCTCAGACCCCTGATCCAACACCCGGCAGTTAGACCCCTGACCCAATGTCCCAATGTCAGACCCCAGACCTAAAGTCTCACTCTCAGACCCCTGACCCAATGCCCGACTGTCAGACCCCTGACCCAATGTCCCAATGTCAGATCCCTGACCCAACATACCACTGTCTGACCCCTTACCCAATGTCCAACTCTCAGGCATCTGACCCTACACCCCACTGTCAGACCCCTGACCCAATGTCCCACTCTCAGACCCCAGACCCAACGTCCCACTGTCAGTCCCCTGACCCAACATCCCACTGTCAGACCCCTGACCCAACATCCCACTGTCAGACCCCTGACCCAATGTCCCACTGTCAGACCCGAGACCCAACATCCCACTGTCAGACCCCGGACCCAATGGCCCACTGTCAGACCCCGACCCAATGTCCCATTGTCAGACCCCGGACCCAATGTCCCACTGTCTGACCCATTACCCAATGTTTCACTGTCAGACCCCAGACCAAACATCCCACTGTCAGACCCCTGATCCAATGCCCCACTGTCAGACCGCTGACCCAAAGTCCAACTCTCAGGCCCCTGACCCAACACCCCACTGTCAGACCTCTGGCCCAATACCCCACTGTCAGACCCCGACCCAATGTCCCACTGTCAGACCCCAGACCCAATGCCCACTGTTAGACCCCTGACCCAACACCCCACTGTCAGACCCCTGACCCAACACCCCACTGTCAGACCCCTGACCCAACACCCCACTGTCAGACCCCGACCCAATGTCCCACTGCCCGACCCTGACCCAATGTCCCACTGTCAGACCCCAGACCCAATGACCCACTGTCAGACCCCTGACCCAATGCCGCACTCTCTGACCCCTGACTCAATGTCCCACTGTTAGACCCCTTTCCCAATGTCCCACTGTCGGTCCTCTGACCCTACACCCCACTGTCAGACCCCTGACCCAACATCCCACTGTCAGACCCCTGACCCAACACCCTCCTGTCAGTCCACTGACCCAACACCCTCCTGTCAGACCCGTGACCTAATGTCCCGCTGTCAGACCCCTGACTCAAAATCCCACTGTCAGACCCAGTCCCAACATTCCAATGTCAGACCCCCGACCCAACGTCCCACTATCAGACCCAGTCCCAACAATCCACTGTCAGGCCCCCGACCCAACGTCCCAATGTCAGACCCCTGACCCAACATCCCACTGTCATACCCCGACCCAATGTCCCATTGTCAGACCCCAAACCCAACGTCCCACTGTCAGACCCCAGACCCAACATCCTACTGTCAGACCACTGACCCAATGTCCAACTCTCAGACCCCTGACCCAATACCCCACAGTCAGACCCCTGACCCAATGTCCCGCTGTCAGACCCCAGACCGAAAGTCTCACTCTCAGACCCCTGACCCAATGTCCGACCGTCAGACCCCTGACCCAATGTCCCAATGTCAGACCCCTGACCCAACATACCACCGTCTGAACCCTTACCCAATGTCCAACTCTAAAACCCCTGACCCAACACCCCCCTGTCAGACCCGTGACCCAATGTCCCACTCTCTGACCCCTGACCCAACATCCCACTGTCAGACCCCTGACCCAATACCCCACTGTCAGACCGCTGACCCAATGTCCAACTCTCAGACCCCTGACCCAACATCCCTCTGTCATACCCCGACCCAATGTCACATTGTCAGTCCCCAAACCCAACGTCCCACTGTCAGATCCCAGACCCAACACCCCACGCTCAGACCCCTGACCCAACACCGCACTGTCAGACCCATGACCCAATACCCGACTGTCAGACCCCGACCCAATGTCCCATTGTCAGACCCGTAACCCAATGTCCCACTGTCAGACCCCTGACCCAACACCCCACTGTCAGACCCCTGACCCAACACCCCACTGTCAGACCTCTGACCGAACATCCCACTCTCAGACCCCTGACCCAACACCGCACTGTCAGACCCCTGACCCAATACCCTACTGTCAGACCCCTGACCCAACACCCCACTGTCAGACCCCGACCCAATGTCCCACTGCCCGACCCCTGACCCAATGTCCCACTGTCAGACCCCAGACCCAAGGACCCACTGTCAGACCCCTGACCCAATGCCGCACTGTCTGACCCCTGACCCAATGCCTCACTGTTAGACCCCTTTCCCAATGTCCCACTATCGGTCCCCTGACCCTACACCCCACTGTCAGACCCCTGACCCAACATACCACTGTCAGACCCCGATCCAACACCCCACTGTCAGACCCCTGACCCAACATCCCACTGTCAGACTCCTGACCCAACATCCCACTGTCAGACCCCTGACCCAACACCCTCCTGTCAGTCCACTGACCCAACACCCTTCTGTCAGACCCGTGACCTAATGTCCCGCTGTCAGACCCCTGACTCAAAATCCCACTGTCAGACCCAGTCCCAACATTCCACTGTCAGACACCCGACCCAACGTCCCACTGTCAGACCCCTGACCCAATGTCCCAATGTCAGACCCCTGACCCAATGTCCAACTCTCAGACCCCTGACCCAACACCCGACAGTTAGACACCTGACCCAATGTCCCGCTGTCAGACCCCAGACCTAAAGTCTCACTCTCAGACCCCTGACCCAATGTCCGACTGTCAGACCCCTGACCCAATGTCCCAATGTCAGACCCCTGACCCAACATACAACTGTCTGACCCCTTACCCAATGTCCAACTCTCAGACGTCTGACCCAACACCCCACTGTCAGACCCCTGACCCAATGTCCCACTCTCTGACCCCTGACCCAACATCCCACTGTCAGACCCCTGACCCAATGTCCCAATGTCAGACTCCTGACCCAACATCCCACTGTCATACCCCTACCCAATGTCACATTGTCAGACCCCAAACCCAACGTCCCACTGTCAGTCCCCTGACCCAACATCCCACTGTCAGACCCCGGACCCAACGTCCCACTGTCAGACCCCAGACCCAACATCCCAATGTCAGACCCCGGACCCAATGTCCCACTGTCAGACCCCGACCCAATGTCCCATTGTCAGACCCCAGATCCAATGTCCCACTGTCTGACCCCTTACCCAATGTCCCACTGTCAGACCCCAGACCCAACATCCCACTGTCAGACCCTTGATCCAATGCCCCACTGTCAGACCGCTGACCCAAAGTCCAACTCTCAGACCCCTGACCCAACACCCCACTGTCAGACCCCTGGCCCAATACCCCACTGTCAGACCCCGACCCAATGTCCCACTGTCAGACCCCCGACCCAACGTCCCACTGTCAGACCCAGTCCCAACATTCCACTGTCAGACCCCCGACACAACGTCCCAATGTCAGACCCCTGACCCAACATCCCACTGTCATACCCCGACCCAGTGTCCCATTGTCAGACCCCAACCCAACCTCCCACTGTCAGACCCCAGACCCAACATCCTACTGTCAGACCCCTGACCCAATGCCGCACTGTCTGACCCCTGACCCAATGTCCCACTGTTAGACCCCTTTCCCAATGTCCCACTGTCGGTCCCCTGACCCTACACCCCACTGTCAGACCCCTGACCCAACATACCACTGTCAGACCCCGATCCAACACCCCACTGTCAGACCCCTGACCCAACATCCCACTGTCAGACCCCTGACCCAACATCCCACTGTCAGACCCCTGACCCAACACCCTCCTGTCAGTCCACTGTCCCAACACCCTTCTGTCAGACCTGTGACCTAATGTCCCGCTGTCAGACCCCTGACTCAAAATCCCACTGTCAGACCCACTCCCAACATTCCACTGTCAGACACCCGACCCAACGTCCCACTGTCAGACCCAGTCCCAACGTTCCACTGTCAGACCCCCGACCCAATGTCCCATTGTCACACCCCAAACCCAACGTCCCACTGTCAGACCCCTGACCCAAGGTCCCAATGTCAGACCCCTGACCCAACATCCCTCTGTCATACCCCGACCCAATGTCACATTGTCAGTCCCCAAACCCAACGTCCCACTGTCAGTCCCCTGACCCAACATCCCACTGTCAGATCCCAGACCCAACACCCCACTCTCAGACCCCTGACCCAACACCGCACTGTCAGACCCATGACCCAATACCCGACTGTCAGACCCCGACCCAATGTCCCATTGTCAGACCCGTAACCCAATGTCCCACTGTCAGACCCCTGACCCAACACCCCACTGTCAGACCCCTGACCCAACACCCCACTGTCAGACCTCTGACCGAACATCCCACTGTCAGACCCCTGACCCAACATCCCACTGTCAGACCCCTGACCCAATACCCTACTGTCAGACCCCTGACCCAACACCCCACTGTCAGACCCCGACCCAATGTCCCACTGCCCGACCCCTGACCCAATGTCCCATTGTCAGACCCCAGACCCAAGGACCCACTGTCAGACCCCTGACCCAATGCCGCACTATCTGACCCCTGACCCAATGCCTCACTGTTAGACCCCTTTCCCAATGTCCCACTGTCGGTCCCCTGACCCTACACCCCACTGTCAGACCCCTGACCCAACATACCACTGTCAGACCCCGATCCAACACCCCACTGTCAGACCCCTGACCCAACATCCCACTGTCAGACTCCTGACCCAACATCCCACTGTCAGACCCCTGACCCAACACCCTCCTGTCAGTCCACTGACCCAACACCCTTCTGTCAGACCCGTGACCTAATGTCCCGCTGTCAGACCCCTGACTCAAAATCCCACTGTCAGACCCAGTCCCAACATTCCACTGTCAGACACCCGACCCAACGTCCCACTGTCAGACCCCTGACCCAATGTCCCAATGTCAGACCCCTGACCCAATGTCCAACTCTCAGACCCCTGACCCAACACCCGACAGTTAGACACCTGACCCAATGTCCCGCTGTCAGACCCCAGACCTAAAGTCTCACTCTCAGACCCCTGACCCAATGTCCGACTGTCAGACCCCTGACCCAATGTCCCAATGTCAGACCCCTGACCCAACATACAACTGTCTGACCCCTTACCCAATGTCCAACTCTCAGACGTCTGACCCAACACCCCACTGTCAGACCCCTGACCCAATGTCCCACTCTCTGACCCCTGACCCAACATCCCACTGTCAGACCCCTGACCCAATGTCCCAATGTCAGACTCCTGACCCAACATCCCACTGTCATACCCCTACCCAATGTCACATTGTCAGACCCCAAACCCAACGTCCCACTGTCAGTCCCCTGACCCAACATCCCACTGTCAGACCCCGGACCCAACGTCCCACTGTCAGACCCCAGACCCAACATCCCAATGTCAGACCCCGGACCCAATGTCCCACTGTCAGACCCCGACCCAATGTCCCATTGTCAGACCCCAGATCCAATGTCCCACTGTCTGACCCCTTACCCAATGTCCCACTGTCAGACCCCAGACCCAACATCCCACTGTCAGACCCTTGATCCAATGCCCCACTGTCAGACCGCTGACCCAAAGTCCAACTCTCAGACCCCTGACCCAACACCCCACTGTCAGACCCCTGGCCCAATACCCCACTGTCAGACCCCGACCCAATGTCCCACTGTCAGACCCCCGACCCAACGTCCCACTGTCAGACCCAGTCCCAACATTCCACTGTCAGACCCCCGACACAACGTCCCAATGTCAGACCCCTGACCCAACATCCCACTGTCATACCCCGACCCAGTGTCCCATTGTCAGACCCCAACCCAACCTCGCACTGTCAGACCCCAGACCCAACATCCTACTGTCAGACCCCTGACCCAATGTCCAACTCTCAGACCCCTGACCCAATACCCCACAGTCAGACCCCTGACCCAACACCCGACAGTTAGACCCCGACACAATATCCCGCTGTCAGACCCCAGACCTAAAGTCTCACTCTCAGACCCCTGACCCAATGTCCGACTGTCAGACCTCTGACCCAATGTCCCAATGTCAGACCCCTGACCCAACATACCACTGTCTGACCCCTTACCCAATGTCCAACTCTCAGACGTCTGACCCAACACCCCACTGTCAGACCCCTGGCCCAATACCCCACTGTCAGACCCCGACCCAATGTCCCACTGTCAGACCCCCGACCCAACGTCCCACTGTCAGACCCAGTCCCAACATTCCACTGTCAGACCCCCGACACAACGTCCCAATGTCAGACCCCTGACCCAACATCCCACTGTCATACCCCGACCCAGTGTCCCATTGTCAGACCCCAACCCAACCTCCCACTGTCAGACCCCAGACCCAACATCCTACTGTCAGACCCCTGACCCAATGTCCAACTCTCAGACCCCTGACCCAATACCCCACAGTCAGACCCCTGACCCAACACCCGACAGTTAGACCCCGACCCAATATCCCGCTGTCAGACCCCAGACCTAAAGTCTCACTCTCAGACCCCTGACCCAATGTCCGACTGTCAGACCTCTGACCCAATGTCCCAATGTCAGACCCCTGACCCAACATACCACTGTCTGACCCCTTACCCAATGTCCAACTCTCAGACGTCTGACCCAACACCCCACTGTCAGACCCCTGACCCAATGTCCCACTCTCAGACCCCTGACCCAACATCCCACTGTCAGACCCCTGACCCAATACCGCACTGTCAGACCCCTGACCCAATGTCCCAATGTCAGACTCCTGACCCAACATCCCACTGTCATACCCCGACCCAATGTCACATTGTCAGACCCCTGAGCCAACATCCCACTGTCAGACCCCGGACCCAATGTCCCACTGTCAGACCCCAGACCCAACATCCCACTGTCAGACCCCGGACCCAATGTCCCACTGTCAGACCCCGACCCAATGTCCCATTGTCAGACCCCCGACCCAATGTCCCACTGTCTGACCCCTTACCCAATGTCCCACTCTCAGACGTCTGACCCAACACCCCACTGTCAGACCCCTGACCCAATGTCCCACTCTCAGACCCCAGACCCAACGTCCCACTGTCAGTCCCCTGACCCAACATCCCACTGTCAGACCTCGGACGCAACATCCCACTGTCAGACCCCGGACCCAATGGCCCACTGTCAGACCCCAGACCCAACATCCCACTGTCAGACCCCGGACCCAACGTCCCACTGTCAGTCCCCTGACCCAACATCCCACTGTCAGACCCCGGACCCAATGTCCCACTGTCAGACCCCGACCCAATGTCCCATTGTCAGACCCCAGACCCAATGTCCCACTGTCAGACCCCTGATCCAATGCCCCACTGTCAGACCCTGACCCAATGTCCCACTCTCTGACCCCTGACCCAACACCCCACTGTCAGACCGCTGACCCAAAGTCCAACTCTCAGGCCCCTGACCCAACACCCCACTGTCAGACACCTGGCCCAATACCCCACTGTCAGACCCCGACCCAATGTCCCACTGTCAGACCCCAGACCCAACGTCCCACTGTCAGACCCAGTCCCAACATTCCACTGTCAGACCCCCGACCCAACGTCCCAATGTCAGACCCCTGACCCAACACCCCACTGTCATACCCCGACCCAATGTCCCATTGTCAGACCCCAAACCAATGTCCCACTGTCAGACCCCAGACCCAATGTCCCAATGTCAGACCCCTGACCCAACACCCCACTGTCAGACCCCGACCCAATGTCCCACTGCCCGACCCCTGACCCAATGTCCCATTGTCAGACCCCAGACCCAAGGACCCACTGTCAGACCCCTGACCCAATGCCGCACTATCTGACCCCTGACCCAATGCCTCACTGTTAGACCCCTTTCCCAATGTCCCACTGTCGGTCCCCTGACCCTACACCCCACTGTCAGACCCCTGACCCAACATACCACTGTCAGACCCCGATCCAACACCCCACTGTCAGACCCCTGACCCAACATCCCACTGTCAGACTCCTGACCCAACATCCCACTGTCAGACCCCTGACCCAACACCCTCCTGTCAGTCCACTGACCCAACACCCTTCTGTCAGACCCGTGACCTAATGTCCCGCTGTCAGACCCCTGACTCAAAATCCCACTGTCAGACCCAGTCCCAACATTCCACTGTCAGACACCCGACCCAACGTCCCACTGTCAGACCCCTGACCCAATGTCCCAATGTCAGACCCCTGACCCAATGTCCAACTCTCAGACCCCTGACCCAACACCCGACAGTTAGACACCTGACCCAATGTCCCGCTGTCAGACCCCTGACTCAAAAACCCCCTGTCAGACCCAGTCCCAACATTCCACTCTCAGACCCCTGACCCAATGTCCGACTGTCAGACCCCTGACCCAATGTCCCAATGTCAGACCCCTGACCCAACATACAACTGTCTGACCCCTTACCCAATGTCCAACTCTCAGACGTCTGACCCAACACCCCACTGTCAGACCCCTGACCCAATGTCCCACTCTCTGACCCCTGACCCAACATCCCACTGTCAGACCCCTGACCCAATACCCCACTGTCAGACCCCTGACCCAATGTCCCAATGTCAGACTCCTGACCCAACATCCCACTGTCATACCCCTACCCAATGTCACATTGTCAGACCCCAAACCCAACGTCCCACTGTCAGTCCCCTCACCCAACATCCCACTGTCAGACCCCGGACCCAACGTCCCACTGTCAGACCCCAGACCCAACATCCCAATGTCAGACCCCGGACCCAATGTCCCACTGTCAGACCCCGACCCAATGTCCCATTGTCAGACCCCAGATCCAATGTCCCACTGTCTGACCCCTTACCCAATGTCCCACTGTCAGACCCCAGACCCAACATCCCACTGTCAGACCCCTGATCCAATGCCCCACTGTCAGACCGCTGACCCAAAGTCCAACTCTCAGACCCCTGACCCAACACCCCACTGTCAGACTCCTGGCCCAATACCCCACTGTCAGACCCCGACCCAATGTCCCACTGTCAGACCCCCGACCCAACGTCCCACTGTCAGACCCAGTCCCAACATTCCACTGTCAGACCCCCGACACAACGTCCCAATGTCAGACCCCT
The DNA here is from genome assembly GCF_047496795.1 of Chiloscyllium punctatum. Taxonomy (NCBI): domain Eukaryota; kingdom Metazoa; phylum Chordata; class Chondrichthyes; order Orectolobiformes; family Hemiscylliidae; genus Chiloscyllium; species Chiloscyllium punctatum. Next base: position 20,636,276 of record NC_092760.1, read on the forward strand.
GACCCAACATCCCACTGTCATACCCCGACCCAGTGTCCCATTGTCAGACCCCAACCCAACCTCCCACTGTCAGACCCCAGACCCAACCTCCTACTGTCAGACCCCTGGCCCAATGTCCCACTGTCAGACCCCTGACTCAACATCCCACTGTCAGCCCCCGACCCAATGCCCACTGTCAGACCCCTGACCCAACACCCCACTGTCATACCCTTGACCCAATGCCCCACTGTCTGACCCCGACCCAATGTCCCACTGTCAGAGCCCTGACCCAATGTTCCACTATCAGACCCCTGACCCAACATCCCACTGTCAGACCCCTGACCCAACATCCCACTGTCAGACCCCTGACCCAACATCCCACTGTCAGACCCCTGACCCAACACCCTCCTGTCAGTCCACTGACCCAACACCCCACTGTCAGACCCCTGACCCAACACCCCACTGTCAGACCCCTGACCCAACACCCCACTGTCAGACCCCTGACCCAACACCCTCCTGTCAGTCCACTGACCCAACACCCTCCTGTCAGACCCGTGATCCAATTTCCCACTGTCAGACCCCTGACTCAAAATCCCACTGTCAGACCCCTGACTCAACATCCCACTGTCACACCCCGATCCAACACCCCACTGTCAGACCCCTGACCCAACATCCCACTGTCAGACCCCTGACCCAACAGCCCACTGTCAGACCCCAGACCCACGGCCCACTGTCAGACCCTTGACCCAACACCCTCCTGTCAGTCCACTGACCCAACACCCTCCTGTCAGACCCGTGACCCAATGCCCCACTGTCTGACCCCTGACCCAATGTCCCACTGTCAGAGCCCTGACCCAATGTTCCACTATCAGACCCCTGACCCAACATCCCACTGTCAGACCCCTGACCCAACATCCCACTGTCAGACCCCTGACCCAACACCCTCCTGTCAGTCCACTGACCCAACACCCTCCTGTCAGACCCGTGATCCAATTTCCCACTGTCAGACCCCTGACTCAAAATCCCACTGTCAGACCCCTGACTCAACATCCCACTGTCACACCCCGATCCAACACGCCACTGTCAGACCCCTGACCCAACATCCCACTGTCAGACCCCTGGCCCAATGTCCCACTGTCAGACCCCTGACTCAACATCCCACTGTCAGCCCCCGACCCAATGTCCCACTGTCAGACCCCTGACTCAACATCCCACTGTCAGACCCCTGACCCAACACCCCACTGTCAGACCCCTGACCCAACACCCCACTGTCAGACCCCTGACCCAACACCCCACTGTCAGACCTCTGACCGAACATCCCACTGTCAGACCCCAGACCCAATGCCCACTGTCAGACCCCTGACCCAACACCCCACTGTCAGACCTCTGACCGAACACCCCACTGTCAGACCCCAGACCCAATGCCCACTGTCAGACCCCTGACCCAATGTCCCACTGTCAGACCCCAGCCCCAATGTCCCACTGTCAGACCCCTGACCCAATGCCCCACGGTCAGGCCCCAGACCCAACATCCCACTGTCAGACCCCTGACCCAACATCCCACTGTCAGAACCCTGACCCAACATCCCACTGTCAGACCCCTGACCCAACGCCCCACGGTCAGGCCCCAGACCCAACATCCCACTGTCAGACCCCAGACCCAATGCCCACTGTCAGACCCCTGACCCAACACCCCACTGTCAGACCTCTGACCGAACATCCCACTGTCAGACCCCAGACCCACGGCCCACTGTCAGACCCCTGACCCAACACCCCACTGTCAGACCCCTGACCCAACACCCCACTGTCAGACCCCTGACCCAATGTCCCACTCTCAGACCCCAGACCCAATGTCCCACTGTCAGACCCCAGACCCAATGACCCACTGTCATACCCCTGACCCAATGCCCCACTGTCTGACCCCTGACCCAATGTCCCACTGTCAGAGCCCTGACCCAATGTTCCACTATCAGACCCCTGACCCAACACCCTCCTGTCAGACCCCTGACCCAACATCCCACTGTCAGACCCCTGACCCAACACCCTCCTGTCAGACCCGTGACCCAATTTCCCACTGTCAGACCCCTGACTCAACATCCCACTGTCAGACCCCTGACCCAACATCCCACTGTCAGACCCCTGGACCAATGTCCCACTGTCAGACCCCTGACTCAACATCCCACTGTCAGACCCCTGACCCAACATCCCACTGTCAGACCCCTGACTGAAGATCCCACTGTCAGACCCAGTCCCAACATCCCACTGTCAGACCCCTGACCGAACATCCCACTGTCAGACCCCTGACTCAACATCCCACTGTCAGACCCCTGACCCAACACCCCACTGTCAGACCCCTGACCCAACACCCCACTGTCAGACCCCTGACCCAACACCCCACTGTCAGACCCCTGACCCAATGTCCCAATGTCAGACCCCAGACCCAACATCCCACTGTCAGACCCCTGACCCAACATCCCACTGTCAGACCCCTGACCCAACACCCCACTGTCTGACCGCTGACACAATGTCCAACTCTCAGACCCCTGACCCAACACCCCATGTCAGACCCCTGACCCAATGTCCCAATGTCAGACCCCTGACCCAATGTCCCACTGTCAGACCGCTGACCCAATGTCCAACTCTCAGACGCCTGACCCAACACCCCACAGTCAGACCCCCGACCCAATGTCCCATTGTCAGACCCCGACCCAATGTCCCATTGTCAGACCCCTGACCGAATGTCCCACGGTCAGGCCCCAGACCCAACATCCCACTGTCAGACCCCTGACCCAACATCCCACTGTCAGACCCCTGACCCAATGTCCCACTGTCAGACCCCAGACCCAACATCCCACTGTCAGACCCCTGATCCAATGTCCAACTCTCAGACCCCTGACCCAACACCCCACTGTCAGACCCCTGACCCAATGTCCCACTGTCAGAAACCAACCCAATGTCCCATTGTCAGGCCCCAGACCCAATGCCCAATGTCAGACCCCTGACCCAATGTCCCACTGTCAGACCCCAGACCCAATGCCCACTGTCAGACCTCTGACCGAACATCCCACTGTCAGACCCCAGACCCAATGCCCACTGTCAGACCCCTGACCCAACACCCCACTGTCAGACCCCTGACCCAACACCCCACTGTCAGACCCCTGACCCAACACCCCACTGTCAGACCCCAGATCCAACACCCCACTGTCAGACCCCGACCCAATGTCCCACTGCCCGACCCCTGACCCAATGTCCCACTGTCAGACCCCAGACCCAATGCCCACTGTCAGACCCCTGACCCAATGCCCTACTGTGAGCCACCTGACCCAACGCCCCACGGTCAGACCCCAGACCCAACATCCCACTGTCAGACCCCTGACCCAACATACCACTGTCTGACCCCTTACCCAATGTCCCACTGTCAGACCCCAGACCCAACATCCCACTGTCAGACCCCTGACCCAACATACCACTGTCTGACCCCTGACCCAATGTCCCACTGTCAGACCCCAAACCCAACGTCCCACTGTCAGACCCCAGACCCAACATCCCACTGTATGACCCCTGACCAAACATCCCACTGTCAGTCCCCTGACCCGTCCCCCTGTCAGACCCCTGACCCAACGTCCCACTGTCCGACCCCAGACCCAACACCCCACAGGGTTGGTCTGTCAGTGGTACATGGTGGTCTCTGGGCCCAGTGGGTTGGTCTGTCAGTGGTACATGGTGGTCTCTAGGCCCAGTGGGTTGGTCTGTCAGTGGTACATGGTGGTCTCTGGGCCCAGAGGTTGGTCTGTCAGTGGTACATGGTGGTATCTGGGCCCAGAGGTTGGTCTGTCAGTGGTACATGATGATCTCTGGGCCCAGCGGGTTGGTCTGTCAGTGGTACATGGTGGTATCTGGGCCCAGAGGTTGGTCTGTCAGTGGTACATGGTGGTATCTGGGCCCAGAGGTTGGTCTGTCAGTGGTACATGGTGGTATCTGGGCCCAGAGGTTGGTCTGTCAGTGGTACATGGTGGTATCTGGGCCCAGAGGTTGGTCTGTCAGTGGTACATGGTGGTCTGTAGGCCCAGTGGGTTGGTCTGTCAGTGGTACATGGTGGTATCTGGGCCCAGAGGTTGGTCTGTCAGTGGTACATGGTGGTATCTGGGCCCAGAGGGTTGGTCTGTCAGTGGTACATGGTGGTCTCTAGGCCCAGAGGTTGGTCTGTCAGTGGTACATGGTGGTCTGTAGGCCCAGTGGGTTGGTCTGTCAGTGGTACATGGTGGTCTCTGGGCCCAGAGGTTGGTCTGTCAGTGGTACATGGTGGTCTCTAGGCCCAGAGGTTGGTCTGTCAGTGGTACATGGTGGTCTCTAGGCCCAGAGGTTGGTCTGTCAGTGGTACATGGTGGTCTGTAGGCCCAGTGGGTTGGTCTGTCAGTGGTACATGGTGGTCTCTGGGCCCAGAGGGTTGGTCTGTCAGTGGTACATGGTGGTCTCTAGGCCCAGAGGTTGGTCTGTCAGTGGTACATGGTGGTCTCTGGGCCCAGCGGGTTGGTCTGTCAGTGGTACATGGTGGTCTCTAGGCCCAGAGGTTGGTCTGTCAGTGGTACATGGTGGTCTCTGGGCCCAGAGGGTTGGTCTGTCAGTGGTACATGGTGGTCTGTAGGCCCAGAGGTTGGTCTGTCAGTGGTACATGGTGGTCTCTGGGCCCAGAGGTTGGTCTGTCAGTGGTACATGGTGGTCTCTAGGCCCAGCGGGTTGGTCTGTCAGTGGTACATGGTGGTCTCTAGGCCCAGAGGTTGGTCTGTCAGTGGTACATGGTGGTCTCTAGGCCCAGAGGTTGGTCTGTCAGTGGTACATGGTGGTCTCTGGGCCCAGCGGGTTGGTCTGTCAGTGGTACATGGTGGTCTCTAGGCCCAGAGGTTGGTCTGTCAGTGGTACATGGTGGTCTCTAGGCCCAGAGGTTGGTCTGTCAGTGGTACATGGTGGTATCTGGGCCCAGCGGGTTGGTCTGTCAGTGGTACATGGTGGTCTGTAGGCCCAGAGGGTTGGTCTGTCAGTGGTACATGGTGGTCTCTAGGCCCAGAGGTTGGTCTGTCAGTGGTACATGGTGGTCTCTAGGCCCAGCGGGTTGGTCTGTCAGTGGTACATGGTGGTCTCTAGGCCCAGAGGTTGGTCTGTCAGTGGTACATGGTGGTCTCTGGGCCCAGCGGGTTGGTCTGTTAGTGGTACATGGTGATCTCTGGGCCCAGTGGGTTGGTCTGTCAGTGGTATGTGGTGGTGTCTGGGCCCTGCGGGTTGGTCTGTCAGTGGTATGTGGTGATCTCTGGGCCCAGTGGGTTGGTCTGTCAGTGGTATGTGGTGGTATCTGGGCCCAGAGGGTTGGTCTGTCAGTGGTATGTGGTGGTGTCTGGGCCCTGCGGGTTGGTCTGTCAGTGGTATGTGGTGGTATCTGGGCCCAGCGGGTTGGTCTGTCAGTGGTATGTGGTGGTATCTGGGCCCAGCGGGTTGGTCTGTCAGTGGTATGTGGTGATCTCTGGGCCCAGTGGGTTGGTCTGTCAGTGGGATGTGGTGGTGTCTGGGCCCAGAGGGTTGGTCTGTCAGTGGGATGTGGTGGTGTCTGGGCCCAGAGGGTTGGTCTGTCAGTGGGATGTGGTGGTGCCCATACTTGGCATCCCCTCATCGTGGATATCTGGTGTTGAGCTGATTCCTCCAGCTGCAGACCAATGCCTCAGTAGTGAAAGAAATTCATGTGGATCGTCAAACACAAGAAAGAGTCTAATTTTCTAATTAAAACTATGCAGGTCTGCAATGTGTATCGTTGAACCTTATTTTGTCTTTTTACACAGTACTGTAATTACTGCAATGTTTAATTTTTAACTTTATTATTTCTTTCTTCCTTGTTTTTAAGTTTCTGTACCTCGGGGCTTGTCTCTAAGATGGTGGTTTGTGTGTTGGCATTCTACACTCCTCACTGCACTCCTGTACTTGACAACAAAATGTGAAACCAAATCGAAACATCAAAATCACAATTTATTGCAATCACTTTCACCCACTCACTTGACTTTTGAAAGTGTATAAAAGAACATCCCGTTTACTTGCTTTCCAGACACAGATCAACAGAAAGAATGTCTTTAAGTACAATTACTCTTTACTACAAGGAATAGTCTCCACTCCAGGTAAACTGTGATAAATCACTGACAGGTAACCCTCCTGGTTAAAACCCTCAGCCCCTTATGGACTCCCTTTATACACACACAGACACACAGACACACAGACACACACACACACAGACAGACACACACACACACAGACAGACACACACACAGACACAGACACACACACACACACACACACACACACACACACACACACAGACACACACACACACACACACACACACAGACACACACACAGACAGACACACACACAGACACACACACACACAGACACACACAGAGAGACACACACACACAGACACTCACACACAGACACACAGACACGTGCACACACAGACACGTGCACACACAGCCATACACACACAGCCATGCACACATTCACACTTGCACAGCCACATACACACACACAGACACACACACAGCCACACATACACACGCACAGCCACATACACACACACAGACACACACACAGCCACACATACACACGCACAGCCACATACACACACACAGACATGCGCACACACAGCCACACACACACACACACACACACAGCCACATACACACATACACACACAGACACACACACAGCCACATACACACATACACACACACAAACACAGGCACACACACACATCTACACACACAGCCACACACACGTACACACAGACAGCCACATACACACTTACATAAACACACAGCCACGCACACACATACACACACACAGCCACATACACACACACACAGAGACACACACAGCCACATACACACATACACACACAGACACGCGCACACACAGCCACACACACATACACATAGCTACATACACACACACATACACACATACACACACAGACACGCACACACACATCCACAAACCCACACAGACACATACACACGCACATACACACACACACAGCCACACACACATACATACACACGGCCACATACGCATACACAGACAGACAGGCACACACAGCCACATACACACATACACACACACACACATACACATGGACACGCACACACACAGCCACACACACAGACACGCGCACACACAGCCACACACACAGACACGCGCACACACAGACACGCACACACACAGCCATACACACATACACACACACAGACACATACACACACAGGCACACATACATAGCCCCACACACACACACACACACACACAGCCACATACACACATACACACACAGACACACACACAGACACACACACAGCCACACACACAGGCACACACACACATGCACAGACACACACACACACACAGCCACATACACACACAGACACACACACATACACACACACAGGCACACACACACATGCACAGACACACACACATACACACACAGCCACATACACACACAGACACACACACAGACATGCACACACACAGACACACACACACACACACGCACACAGACACACACAGACACACACACACACACGCACACAGACACACACACAGAGACACACACAGACATGCACACACACAGACACATACACACAGACATGCACACACACAGTCACACACACAGACACACAGAGACATGCACACATACAGACACACACACACACACACACAGATGGGCACAGCATGACAGACACAAAATATGGCCGTTATGGGCTGAGGGAGAGACTGGGTAAGCCATTCAGTGGTTCCTGTTCACAGAGTTTACTGAGATGGTCCTTGTGTTAATCAGAATGCAGCTTTTTGATCATTCTCCTCCAGATACTTTGGCAGGTTTCCAGCAGACACAGAAACCTTCATAAGTGTGAACCAGTCACTCTGAGTTATGGCAAATGGAAAGAGGAAATAAACGGGCCGTGCTTCTCATTGTAGACAAAAGGGAAGCCTGTTCGATATCAGAGGGCTGAGGGCTGAGGGCTTCTGATCAAACCTTCACACCCACAGCTACCTGGGAGCCAATGCCAGGGTTGCTTGTTGGCAGACTGGTGACTCGTCTGCAGAACACTTGTTGCCAGTTACAGAACAGGCCCACCCAGCCTGTTCTGCCATTCAATAAGATCAGGGCTGACCTTTTCATGGCCTCAGTTTCACCTCCCCGCCCGCTCACCGTAACCCTTCATTCCTTCACTAATCAAAAATCAATCTTTGCCATAAAAGCAGTCAATGAGCCAGCCTGAACTGCTTCACTGGGCAGGGAATTCCACAGATTCCCAACCCTCTGGGGGAAGACATTCCCGCTAACTCAGTCCGAAATCTGCTCCCCCTTATTTGGAGGCTACGCCCCCAGTTCTAGTTTCACCCCCCATCCTTCCTGCTTCTATCCTATCTACAACTTGGCTTCTCCCACCACATGACTGAGCAGCTGTGCAAACAGCGCTCACAATGGAGGCCAAGTTACCAGCTTTTTTTAATGTACAACAATCCTAGACTTAAAAGAAAACAATTAGTTTCCCACTTCAAAGTTAAAAATCAGAAACACCACGTTAGAGTCTGTGAGAGGTAATTTCGGTTTAAACTTTAAGATGTGCCTGGACCACAGACTGATCTATAATAAAAGACAAAACTTTTGTTTCTTTTCTAAAACATTTTGTATACTCAAAAGTAGAATAGTTTAAATTGTGCAGAATGCTGACAATTTGTGAGCAGAGTAAAAACAAACAGGCCCTTGATTGATGAAACCATTAACACAGGCAGGGAAGGATGAGTCCTTGACTGATAATACTGCAGGGTGAGAGAAACAACTTTGGAGACTCTGAAGACTTTGTGATAAGGGTGCAAATCAAAGAATAATGATGTTTTTAAGAATGTGAACCTCATGGCTCGTTAGAGCCAGGGAGGGGAGGGTCTGGAGGCATTTGTTGCAGACTTTGTGATAAGGGTGTAAATCGAAGAACAATGATGTTTTTAAGAATGTGAACCTCATGGCTTGTTAGAGCCAAGGAGGGGAGGGATTTGTACTGTATATAATGAGAAACTTTGTAAGCCTCAGCGCGCCTTTTACTCAGAAGGCTGCCCGACTCTGCAGACTTGCTAATAAAACTTTGTTTTCCTGAATTTGTCTAGAGCGATTATTAAGAAGCGATTGTCGTTTCTAACAGAGTCCAACTGGTTTATTTGGGATTCTAACTTTCAGAACACTGCTCCTTCATTAGGTAATTGTAGAGCAAGATCATAAGACACAGAATTTATAGCAAAAGATCATAGTGTCATGCAACTGATGTGATGTATGGGACAAACCTGGATTGCTGTTAAATCTTGCATCTTTCAGAATGACTTGCAGGTTTCGGTTCATTAGTATGTAAATCCCAGAACTTCTTTCAAGTCACATTCTTGAGATAACTTCAGGTTTTATATTTTAAAAATGACATCTCAGCTCAGACAATGTATTAAAGGTATGAGGTTAGAGTCTCTCTGTATTTCAACCTTGAGTCAGACTGGTTCTGTTTCCAAAGTAGGAATTGATAAAATGTCACATGGACCGACTGCCTGCAGGTTGGGTGCTTTTTGAACAAAATGAAATGTATCTGTAAAAGAGCCGGGTCAGTCTCCTGTCATCTCCAGGTGAACCTATTTTCCCAGAGACTGCAGTGCAAATCCTCCTTTGTCAGCCACAACCCACCCTACTCAGGCTGAACATACAACCTTCAGAAAGGGCGGGGGCACGGTGGCTCAGTGGTTAGCACTGCTGCCCCACAGCACCAGGGTCCCAGGTTCGATGCCAGCTTCGGGCGACTGTCCGTGTGGAGTTTGCACATTCTCCCCGTGTCTGCGTGGGTTTCCTCCCACAATCCAAAGATGTGCAGGCCAGGTGAATTGGCCATGCTAAATTGCCCGTAGTGTTAGGTGCATTAGTCAGAGGGAAATAGGTCTGGGTGGGTTACTCTTCGGAGGGTCGGTGTGGACTTGTTGAGCTGAAGGGCCTGTTTCCACACTGTAGCGAATCTAATCTAGTCAGTGAGTGATTCAGCCCCTCAAACCATTCACTGAGAACATGGCTGTTCTGATGGCTGCCTCAACTCTCCTTCATATGTCAAGTCACCCTCAGAGCCCCTGCAGATTAAACATTTATCTCATTCAGCCTCAATGCCAAAGTCAGACAATGACAGCAGCAAGCCAGAGTCTTGGAAATGTACAACATGGAAACAGACCCTTTGCTCCAACCCATCCATGAAGATCACTAAAATTAATCTACTCCCATTTGCCAGCACCCGGCCCATATCCCTCCAAACCCTTCCTATTCATACACCCATCCAGACACCTTTTAAATGCTGTAATTGTACCAGCCTCCACCACTTCCTCTGGCAGCTCATTCCATACATGTTACCCCTTAGGTCTCTTTTATTCATGCCTCTCTAAGGTCACCCCCTCAGCCGTCCGACCCTCCAGGGAAAACAGCCCCAACCTGTTCAGCTTCTCCTTAAGTCATTGATGATTAATCTTCAGTCTGGTCTCTAAAAGTGAGGTTCCTGATACAGCATTAGGAATGCTCCATCCTGAAAAAAATCACAGCGCAATTGATCAAAGTCTTCCTTCCAATCCTTATCTCAGCAACAGGGTCAGGTGGGGATCTGGAGAGTGACACTTCACTGTTTCCTATGTAAACAGAGCCGGAGTTTAAGTTTAATTGGATAGCACCATTTGATTTGTGCATACACACAGACTCAGAGACACACACATACACACAGACACACACACACAGACTCAGAGACAGACACATACACACAGACACAGACTCAGAGACACACATACTCAGAGACATACACATACACACAGACACAGACTCAGAGACAGACACATACACACAGACTCAGAGACACACACATACACACACACATACACACACACAGACTCAGAGACATACACATACACACAGACTCAGAGACACACATACTCAGAGACATACACATACACACAGACACAGACTCAGAGACAGACACATACACACAGACTCAGAGACACACACATACACACACACAGACTCATACACACAGACTCAGAGACATACACATACACACAGACTCAGAGACACACACATACAGACACACACACTCAGACTCAGAGACATACACATACACACAGACTCAGAGACACACACATACACATAGACACATACACAGACTCAGAGACATACACATACACACAGACACACACAGACTCAGAGACATACACATATACACACACACACACACACACACACACAGACTCAGAGACATACACATACACACATATACACACAGACACACACACAGACTCAGAGACATACACATACACACATGCACACAGACGCACGTACACATACATACACAGACACACCCACACCTACCCACAAAGACACACACACACACACACACACACACACACACACAGACACAGAGCCGGGAGTCCATGCTGATAAGGACTCAGAGACATACACACACACACAGACTCAGAGACATACACACACACACAGACTCAGAGACATACACATACACACAGACTCAGAGACATACACATACACACAGACTCAGAGACATACACATACACACAGACTCAGAGACACACACATACACACACACAGACTCATACACACAGACTCAGAGACATACACATACACACAGACTCAGAGACACGCACATACAGACACACACACTCAGACTCAGAGACATACACATACACACAGACTCAGAGACACACACATACACATAGACACATACACAGACTCAGAGACATACACATACACACAGACACACACAGACTCAGAGACATACACATATACACACACACACACACACACACACACAGACTCAGAGACATACACATACACACATATACACACAGACACACACACAGACTCAGAGACATACACATACACACATGCACACAGACGCACGTACACATACATACACAGACACACCCACACCTACCCACAAAGACACACACACACACACACACACACACACACACACAGACACAGAGCCGGGAGTCCATGCTGATAAGGACTCAGAGACATACACACACACACAGACTCAGAGACATACACACACACACAGACTCAGAGACATACACATACACACAGACTCAGAGACATACACATACACACAGACTCAGAGACATACACACACACACAGACTCAGAGACATACACATACACACAGACTCAGAGACATACACACACACACAGACTCAGAGACATACACATACACACAGACTCAGAGACATACACACACACACAGACTCAGAGACATACACACACACACAGACTCAGAGACATACACATACACACAGACTCAGAGACATACACATACACACAGACTCAGAGACATACACATACACACAGACTCAGAGACATACACACACACACAGACTCAGAGACATACACATACACACAGACTCAGAGACATACACATACACACAGACTCAGAGACATACACATACACACAGACTCAGAGACATACACATACACACAGACTCAGAGACATACACATACACACAGACTCAGAGACACACACATACACACAGACTCAGAGACATACACATACACACAGACTCAGAGACATACACACACACACAGACTCAGAGACATACACATACACACAGACTCAGAGACATACACATACACACAGACTCAGAGACATACACATACACACAGACTCAGAGACATACACACACACACAGACTCAGAGACATACACATACACACAGACTCAGAGACATACACACACATACAGACTCAGAGACATACACATACACACAGACTCAGAGACATACACATACACACACACAGACTCAGAGACATACACATACACACAGACTCAGAGACATACACACACACACAGACTCAGAGACATACACATACACACAGACTCAGAGACATACACATACACACAGACTCAGAGACATACACATACACACAGACTCAGAGACATACACACACACACAGACTCAGAGACATACACATACACACAGACTCAGAGACATACACACACATACAGACTCAGAGACATACACATACACACAGACTCAGAGACATACACACACACACAGACTCAGAGACATACACATACACACAGACTCAGAGACATACACATACACACAGACTCAGAGACATACACATACACACAGACTCAGAGACATACACACACACACAGACTCAGAGACATACACATACACACAGACTCAGAGACATACACATACACACACACAGACTCAGAGACATACACATACACACAGACTCAGAGACATACACACACACACAGACTCAGAGACATACACATACACACAGACTCAGAGACACACACATACACACAGACTCAGAGACATACACACACACACAGACTCAGAGACATACACATACACACACACAGACTCAGAGACATACACATACACACACACAGACTCAGAGACATACACATACACACAGACTCAGAGACATACACATACACACAGACTCAGAGACATACACACACACACAGACTCAGAGACATACACATACACACAGACTCAGAGACATACACATACACACAGACTCAGAGACATACACATACACACACACAGACTCAGAGACATACACATACACACAGACTCAGAGACATACACACACACACAGACTCAGAGACATACACATACATACACACAGACTCAGAGACATACACATACACACAGACTCAGAGACATACACATACACACAGACTCAGAGACATACACACACACACAGACTCAGAGACATACACATACACACAGACTCAGAGACACACACATACACACAGACTCAGAGACACACACATACACACACACAGACTCATACACACAGACTCAGAGACATACACATACACACAGACTCAGAGACACACAGACTCAGAGACATACACACACACACAGACTCAGAGACACACACACACACACAGACTCAGAGACATACACATACACACAGACTCAGAGACATACACATACACACAGACTCAGAGACACACACACACACAGACTCAGAGACATACACATACACACAGACTCAGAGACACACACACACACACAGACTCAGAGACATACACACACACACAGACTCAGAGACACACACACACACACAGACTCAGAGACATACACATACACACAGACTCAGAGACATACACACACACACAGACTCAGAGACATACACATACACACAGACTCAGAGACATACACACACACACAGACTCAGAGACATACACATACACACAGACTCAGAGACATACACACACACACAGACTCAGAGACACACACACACACACAGACTCAGAGACATACACACACACACACACAGACTCAGAGACATACACATACACACACACAGACTCAGAGACATACACATACACACAGACTCAGAGACACACAGACTCAGAGACAGACACATACACACAGACTCAGAGACACACAGACTCAGAGACATACACACACACACAGACTCAGAGACATACACACACACACAGACTCAGAGACACACACACACACACAGACTCAGAGACATACACACACACACAGACTCAGAGACATACACATACACACAGACTCAGAGACACACAGACTCAGAGACATACACATACACACAGACTCAGAGACATACACATACACACAGACTCAGAGACATACACACACACACAGACTCAGAGACATACACATACACACAGACTCAGAGACACACACATACACACAGACTCAGAGACACACACATACACACACACAGACTCATACACACAGACTCAGAGACATACACATACACACAGACTCAGAGACACACAGACTCAGAGACATACACACACACACAGACTCAGAGACACACACACACACACAGACTCAGAGACATACACATACACACAGACTCAGAGACATACACATACACACAGACTCAGAGACACACACACACACAGACTCAGAGACATACACATACACACAGACTCAGAGACACACACACACACACAGACTCAGAGACATACACACACACACAGACTCAGAGACACACACACACACACAGACTCAGAGACATACACATACACACAGACTCAGAGACATACACACACACACAGACTCAGAGACATACACATACACACAGACTCAGAGACATACACACACACACAGACTCAGAGACATACACATACACACAGACTCAGAGACATACACACACACACAGACTCAGAGACACACACACACACACAGACTCAGAGACATACACACACACACACACAGACTCAGAGACATACACATACACACACACAGACTCAGAGACATACACATACACACAGACTCAGAGACACACAGACTCAGAGACAGACACATACACACAGACTCAGAGACACACAGACTCAGAGACATACACACACACACAGACTCAGAGACATACACACACACACAGACTCAGAGACACACACACACACACAGACTCAGAGACATACACACACACACAGACTCAGAGACATACACATACACACAGACTCAGAGACATACACATACACACAGACTCAGAGACATACACATACACACAGACTCAGAGACATACACACACACACAGACTCAGAGACATACACATACACACAGACTCAGAGACATACACACACACACAGACTCAGAGACACACACACACACACAGACTCAGAGACATACACATACATACAGACTCAGAGACATACACACACACACAGACTCAGAGACACACACACACACACAGACTCAGAGACATACACATACATACAGACTCAGAGACATACACACACACACAGACTCAGAGACATACACATACACACAGACTCAGAGACATACACATACACACAGACTCAGAGACATACACATACACACAGACTCAGAGACATACACATACACACAGACTCAGAGACATACACATACACACAGACTCAGAGACATACACATACACACAGACTCAGAGACATACACATACACACAGACTCAGAGACATACACATACACACAGACTCAGAGACATACTTGCTGCCTTCAGTTTACTGTATCTCCAGACCCTGCTGTGTTGTCTCCTACCACAACGAGAGGGAATTTGAACTGACTGTTATGAATTTAATCAATTCTCTGTGTACGCTCCAAATGGTGAATGTAGAAAGATAAGACAAGGCAAGAGAATGGTGGTGGCTTCTCCTGAAGTGAGCTTTGAAGAGTCGATTAACTGCCTCTCAGATTCCAGTACCTTTCAGACCGGTAAACCCAATCACAAATTTAAAGTTCTTTTGATACTGTGTGAATGGTGTTGTGGCTCAGAATGATGGATATACAAAAATGGACAATAAATGAGGCATGCTGGGGAACTGAGACAAGCCGTGACCAAAGTGACTTGTCTGGATCCTGCAGCATGTTTATTCGCTCAGACTGCAGCTACAGACAGACAGGATGTAATCGACTCAGCAGCTGCAGACAGTACAATATACAACCTGAACGCCTTCCACAGGACAATCAGAAACATCGAGTTGTTTGCCAGACAGAGGGGGCGCCTCACACCCTTATTTGGAGAGGGCTACCCTATGTGCGCCCAACACCTCCAGAAATGGATGCTTAAGGATCACCCAGGTAAAAACAAGGACTGCAGATGCTGGAAACCAGACTCTAGATTAAAGTGGTGCTGGAAAAGCACAGAAGTTCAGGCAGCATCCGAGGAGCAGGAAAATCAACGTTTCAGGCAAAAGCCCTTCACCAGGAACACAGGCAGAGAGCCTGAAGGGTGGAGAGATAAATGAGAGGAGGATGGGGGTGGGGAGAAAGTAGCATAGAGTACAATGGGTGAATGGGGGAGGGGATGAAGGTGATAGGTCAAGGAGGAGGGTGGAGTGGATAGCTGGAAAAGAAGATAGGCAGGTAGGACAAGTCATGGGGACAATGCCGAGCTGGAAGGTTGGAGCTGAGGTGAGGTGGGGGAAGGGGAAATGAGGAAACTGTTGAAGTCCACATTGATGCCCTGGGGTTGAAGTGTTCCGAGGCGGAAGATGAGGCGTTCTTCCTCCAGGCGTCTGGTGGTGAGGGAGCGGCGGTGAAGGAGGCCCAGGACCTCCATGTCCTCAGCAGAGTGGGAGGGGGAGTTGAAATGTTGGGCCACGGGGCGGTTTGGTTGATTGGTGCGGGTGTCCCGGAGATGTTCCCTAAAGCGCTCTGCTAGGAGGCGCCCAGTCTCCCCAATGTAGAGGAGACCACATCGGGAGCAACGGATACAATAAATTATATTAGTGGATGTGCAAGTAAAACTTTGATGGATGTGGAAGGCTCCTTTAGGGCCTTGGATAGAGGTGAGGGAGGAGGTGTGGGGTCAGGTTTTACACTTCCTGCGGTGGCAGGGGAAAGTGCCAGGTTTGGAGGGTGGGTTGTAGGGGGGTGTGGACCTGACCAGGTAGTCACAGGGGGAACGGTCTTTGCGGAAGGCAGAAAGGGGTGGGGGGGAAATATATCCCTGGTGGTGGGGTCTGTTTGGAGGTGGCGGAAATGTCGGCGGATGATTTGGTTTATGCGAAGGTTGGTAGGGTGGAAGGTGAGCACCAGGGACGTTCTGTCCTTGTTACGGTTGGAGGGGTGGGGTCTGAGGCCGGAGGTGTGGGATGTGGATGAGATGCGTTAGAGGGCATCTTTAACCACGTGGGAAGGGAAATTGCGGTCTCTAAAGAAGGAGGCCATCTGGTGTACTCATCGAAATGTCAGCGCCTGGTTGGTCACAATGACCCTGATCGATCTATTGGAGGACACTAAAGACCCTCCCAAAAGGGTTGGAACAACTATTAAGTATAAGAATTGTTGCAACACCATCCTCAGGCAGAGTAACGGGGGACGAACCACCATGAAGACACCCTGGGACAACCAGGAGGAGACAGCCAGCCTATCATTGGATAATCAGATACTCAGCCTTCATCCAAGGGGCAGATTGTAAATTGTTCGTTCACAGTATATTTTGTTGTTACAGTATTAATTGTATTAAAGAATAAACGATCATATCCATTTGTTATTGAGTCGTCTCGCAGTTTCTTTGCTCGATACGAGAGTGGCAGGTACCACAGTGTCAATATCCCTTATCGGTGAGTGATAGGGACTAAAGGACAGGGCTGCCCCAGGGACAGTGTCATTCTCATCTCGAGGTCAGTGGTGTTACCTCAGCCGCCTGTTACACACTGAGCCTGGGATTCAGTTGCTCTGCATTCAACAATTGAACCAGCAGGCCCCATGTTTCTTAGATTCTCATTCCCGTACGGATCCTTAAACAGACCCTAGTGTTTGTCATGCTCCCTATTGTCTGTCAGACGTTCACACTTCAGTACAACGCCTTCGGGGTGACAAAGGGGTGAGTAACATTCACGAATGGCATAACCATCACTGAACTGGCGTTAACACCATCATCAGGGCTCCCATTGACCAGCCGCACAAATACTGTAACAAACACAGAGAGAGTACTGGAGAAACTCAACATGGCTGCGGAGAGAGAGAGAGAAACACAGTCAACGTTTCAGATCCAGAATCACTCCATTTCAGCCTCATATTGAACAAGTCACACTGTTACTTGAAATGCTGTTGAGTTAGGTCCAGCATCTGCAATTATTAGCCAGTTTGGAGAATAACAAACACATCGAGTCAGACTCCACTTACCACCCCCTGAGAAAAAGAACAGGAAATGACATCACCACCGGAAATGATGTCACCGCCGGGAATGACGTCACCAACCCAAACATATAACTAGGAAGCAGGATTCATCAGAGGTGCTTCACCCAGAGGCCCACTGAAGATATTACCTTGTAGGGTGACGAAACGTCTGGAAATGGACCTTCCAGCTCAGAGAGCAAACCAACTGCAGATCTGGATGTAATGTTGCTTTTATTCGGCAGACCATGACTGTGACTGGCGAGAGGCTGGAAGCTCTGGGCTGAGTTAAGCAGATTGAGGAGCTGGTGTAGAGAGCCACTGATGGTGCCTACAAGGTGAGGCTGCTTCTGTGAAGGAATGTACACAAGGCCCTGAACTGAGAAGGTCTTTCCAAAAATCAGCAGGATATTATTAAACTGGTGAGGGTTCAGAAGGGATTGACCAGGGTGCTCCCGGAAATGGAGTGTTTGAGTAAGAAAGCGAGGCCGGGACGTTTCTCACTGGAGCGTCGGACGTTGGAGGGTGACCTTATAGAGATTTATAAAATCATGAGGGCTATAGAGAAGGTGAAGGGGAGGTGTCTTTTCCCTAGGCTGGGGGGATTTCAAGACTAGGGGGCATTTTTTTAAGGTGAAAGGAGAAAGACATGGGGCAATTTTTTTTAAACAGTGTCCATGTGTGGAATGAACTTCCTGAGGAAGTTATGGACGTAGACACAGTTACATTAACAATACACCGAGATAAGCACATGAATGGGAAAGGGTTGGATGGGCAGTGGGTAGGTGGGACTAGTTTTGTTTGGGATTATGGTCAGTAGGCACTGGTTGGGCCGAAGGGTCTGTTTCCATGCTGGATGTCTGTAAAAGATCACAGGGCCCCAGTTGGGGAAATGTTGGGGCTGGGGAACTCCACTGCATAGGCTTTATCGGCCTTGGAGACTTGTCTCTACTCCTGTCCTCACTGCCAGCAAAACACCGGAAAACTCGGAATCGAGTCTTTGATCATGGGAACTGCCTTCTCAGAACTGATCACCTGCTCCAGGCGAGGAGGAGGGGTCAGTGTGGACTCAATGGGCTGAATGGCCTGCACTGTAGGGATTGTATGATTCTAAGATGGGAATCTCAATCTCGGAGCTGATCCAACATGGCTTTCTGTGACTTTCCAGGATTCCTCGTTATCCGTCCACCTCCTGGGATCAATGCCATGATCACAATCTGACAGCAGTGTCTCTCTCTCTCTCTGTCTCATTCTCCCCCCCCGACTTTGCCTACTGAGGTTCTGGGTAAGGCTGTTTACCTGTCTGTAGGAGTACGTTGTGCAATGGTTAACCATGCCCTGGGTTCAGTTAAGAGCTGACAGTGTTCGTGATGGAGGAAGGGACAGAGCCTGAAGGGACAATAGCTGCTCCCAGTGGAGGTGATGGCAACACTTCATGCTTTTAGTGATGTCTGTGGGAGATGGGCGAGGAGAGACAGATACCACAAGAATTGTCAGAGTAAAGATCAAAGTGACTTGGTCATCGCAGGAGACCGGGGAGGGTGCAGTTGGGGATAATGTATGTCATGGACTGAAAGCTCAAAGCTGAAGCAGAGAGAGGTGCTGGTAGAGTTCTGTTGAAACCAGATATTGGGTATAACCAACACTGGGATTAAATATAATCAGAGGACAACTGGCACTTCCCGAATCGATAGAATTGACTGCATTGTCATGAAGCAGGCTTCAAAACAGAGTAAAAAATTCAGGTTTGACATGGATATCGATCAGAATCTATTACCATAAACGGAGAAACTCAGCTGAAGACAAGAAATCAAAACCCACGGGAGATGAGAATATGTAAACCTCCACGGGAACCATGTCTTCTGACAGCATGGAGAAAAATAACAGCTCAGAAAATAATTGCCGAGGTAGGGTCAGCCTAGTGCTGTTATCACTAGACTATTAATCCAGAGAGCCAGGATTGTTCTCGGGGCCAGGGTTCAAATGAATTAACTAACTAACTATTAATTCAGAGAGCCAGGATTGTTTTATCTTTATTTCTTTTCATTGTTTCCTAACCCCCCCACACTACTGCCTAACTGCTGTACTGCTTATTTTTTTCCCCAGCACCCATATTGTGTGCGTGTGTGCAGGTGTGGGATATAGTGAAAGACACAAGGTGCACAAATCTTTATTTATATTCCACCACAAGGAAGAAAGGAAACACCCGAGTGGCCAGTGACAAGCAGTGCCCTTTTTAAAAGACAATGCTGTATGGTCCAACATTGAAGGGGAGAGCAGGGATTAAATCAAAATAGAGTTGGAGGGGGAAATAATACTCTACTCCCTGCGGTGCCCACCTTTCCCTGAAAATCTCGAGTGTGTTGGGGGACACTGCGTGCTCTTTCTCCAGAGACACCCAGGCTTTGACATAACCGCAGGAGAGGGGCAGAAAATCGACCCTAACGACCCCGTCCATGGCCTGCTGCAGCCAGTATTGTTTTGGGGACCTGGGTTCAAATCCCACATTGCCAGATGGTGAAATTTGAATTCAAATAATAATCCGGGATTAAGCGTCTAATGATAACCATAAACCATTGTTGTCAGGTAAGACCAATCTGGGAGGGAAATGGCCATCTTTACCTGGTGGGGCCTACATGTGACTCGAGACCCACAGCCATGGGGTTGACTCAAAACTGCTCTCCGGGCAATTAGGGATGGACAATAAATGCCGGTCCAACCAGTGACACTCTCATCCTGGGACTGAATTAAAATAAAGGTGAGTGGGATAAATTTAAAGTGCATCTCTTAAGAAAGTGTGGAAGCCAATCTCGGGATGGGCTTCAGGGAAATGCTGCAGGAATAGGTGACAGAAGGAAGTGGAGGTGCAAAATCACCAGAAGAAAAGGTACTATCTAAAACTAAAGCACTCGGCTAAGAGAGGGACGATAATGCTAAGAGTGCAGGGGATCAGAATACAGTGAGAAGGTAAACCAGTCTCCCTCTGAGAAAGGAAACAAACTGAAGGCAGACGGAGCTGAAGTGAATACAAAGAGGTTCTGAGGGCACGGCTGGCAAACAGACAGTTTACAGAACTACAGGATGTGAACAATTGGTGGCAAACATTGAGGAAGTAACAGAGCTTGAACCGCAAGAAGGTGCCGATTTCCAGGATGGACTGGGATCTGATCTCCTCCAGGGTGGAACCTTTCGAATTCTAAAGGAACTGAAAGCAGGAAAGGCTGATGGAGAGCAAAGATTCCCAGGTTGGGGTGTAACCCAGAGAGGTCAGTGAGGAGTTATCAGGCACTAACTTTCAAACTCTCTCTGGCCAAAGGGTGAGGTACCAGAGGACTGGAGATGTGCTGATGTTATACTTTTATTAAAAAGGAGAGGGAAGGATAGGAAACTACGGGCCGATCGGTCTAACCTCAGTGCTGGGGAAATCATTGGAAAGAATTTCAAAGGATAGAACATATCTGCCCTTGCGGGAGAGACCGATTAATCGGATATAGCCAACACACGAAGTGATTAAGGGAAGGCAATCTTTGAATTTTTTTGAGGATGTAACCAGGAGTGTTGGTGAGGGGGGGGGAATTGGAGGTAGTCCTTCATGGAAGGTTGGACAAGGAAGTATGAACTGACGGGTTCCATGACAAATTGGCTGAGAGGCAGGAAGCAGAGGGTGGTGGGGCCAGGGATGTTTGTGTGTCTGGAAATCTATGGCTGGTAGGGTAGCACAGGGCTCAGTGTTACGGCCCCTTGCTGTTGGTAGTGTCCACAAATGAAATGGACTCAAATATAGTGGGTACAATCAAAAGCTTCATGGATGAGATGAAATTCGGTCAGGTGGTAAACAGTGAGGAAGGTGAGCTGTGAGGTGCAGGAGAATATCAACAGACTGGTCAGCACAGAGACAAACGTTAAGTCAACCCAGTAATGCACGATCCTAGAATCCCTACAGTATGGAAGCAGGCCATTCGGTCCATTAAGCCTACACCAACCCTCCAAAGAGCATGAAGAGTGTTGAAGAAAAATTGGATAGATTTCCCTGGAGCAGCAGGATCGACAGGCGATTTGATTGAGGGGTATAAGGTCACAGGAGTCAACCGTAGGGTGGTTCGGGAGGTATTTAGTTTCTATTAGTAGAGGGGCCGATAACCTGGGGCCGTAGGTTTAAGTGGGAGTGGGAGCAGCGGCCGAGGAAAAACGAACCCGGGAGACTACAGCTAAGGTAAGACAGTTTGTTTCAAAATTACTTACCTGTAGCGGGCAGCGGAAGTGAGGTTGGAGCGCATAGCTGGGCGGGAAGGCAAGTGATTAGTATTTGAGTGGGTGTGTTCTAGGCCCCAGGTCCTACTTTCGTAGGGCCTCCCTCCCACCCTCCTCCTCTAACCTAACTTTAAAGTCCACAGGTTATTGACTCAGTGTTCTTGTTTTTGGAGACAGTGTACAGTCATGGCAGCACAGGCGGTGGAATGTTCCTCCTGCAGGATGTTTGAGGTAGGGGTGACCACCGATACTCCTGCCGACTTCGTGTGCAGGAAATGCAGTCAGATCCTGATCCTCACCGAACGAGTTAGGGAACTGGAACTGGAGCTGGATGAGCTGAGGATTATTCGAGAGGCTGAGAGGGTGATTGATAGAAGCTACAGGGACATAGTTACACCAGAGAACAGAGGTAGCTGGGTAACAGTTAGAGGTGGGAAGGGGAAGGAACAGGCAGTGCAGGGTTCCCCTGTGGTCGTTCCCCTAAAAAATAAGTATACAGCTTTGGAAACTGTTGGGGGGGACAGCCTTGCAGGTGTAAGCTGCAGTGAAGGTGTCTGTGGCTCTGAGATTTAGAAGGGAAAGGGGGAGAAGAGGAGAGCGCTAGTTATAGGGGACTCTCTAGTTAGAGGGACGGACAGGCGGTTCTGTGGACATGGGCGAGACTCTCGGATGGTTTGTTGCCTCCCGGGTGCTAGGGTCCGAGACGTCTCGGACCGTGTCTTCAGAATCCTTAAGGGGGAGGGTGTGCAGCCAGAAGTCGTGGTACACATTGGCACCAACGACATAGGTAGGAAGAGGGGTGGGGAGGTCATTCAAGAGCTCAGGGAGTTAGGCTGGAAGCTAAAAGCTAGGACAGACAGAGTCGTCATCTCTGGGTTGTTGCCGGTGCCACGTGACAGAGAGGCAAAGAATAGGGAGAGAGTACAGTTGAACACGTGGCTGCAAGGATGGTGTAGGAGGGAGGGCTTCAGATATTTGGACAATTGGACTGCATTCTGGGGAAGGTGGGACCTGTACAAACAGGACGGATTGCACCTGAACCAGAAGGGCACCAATATCCTGGGGGGTAGGTTTGCTAGCACTCTTCGGGGGGGTTTAAACTAATTTGGCAGGGGGATGGGATCCGGACTTGTAGTCCAGCAAGTAAGCTAGCTGTGTGTCAGGATGCCCAAGACTGTAGGGAGGCTGTGGAGAAGGTAGCACTGACAGGGACTACTTGCGGACACAGAGATGGGCTCAAGTGCGTATACTTCAACGCAAGGAGTATCAGAAATAAGGTGGGTGAACTTAAGGCGTGGATCGGTACCTGGGACTACGATGTTGTGGCCATCACGGAAACATGGATAGATGAGGGACAGGAATGGCTGTTGGAGGTTCCTGGTTACAGATGTTTCAGTAAGATTAGGGAGGGTGGTAAAAAAGGAGGGGGTGTGGCATTGCTAATTAGAAATGGTATAACGGCTGCAGAAAGGAAGTTTGAGGGGGATCTGCCTCTGGAGGTAGTATGGGCTGAAGTCAGAAATAGGAAAGGTGCAGTCACCTTGTTGGGTGTTTATTATAGGCCCCCCAATAGCAGCAGAGATGTGGAGAAACAGATTGGGAAACAGATTTTGGAAAGGTGCAGAAGCCACAGGGTCGTAGTCATGGGCGACTTCAACTTCCCAAATATTGATTGGAAGCTCTTTAGATCAAGTAGATTGGATGGGGCGGTGTTTGTGCAGTGTGTCCAGGAAGCTTTTCTAACGCAGTATGTAGATTGTCCAACCAGAGGGGAGGCCATATTGGATTTGGTACTCGGTAACGAACCGGGACAAGTGGTGGGCTTGTTAGTGGGTGAACATTTTGGTGATGGTGACCACAATTCTGTGACTTTCACCTTGGTTATGGAGAGAGATAGGTGCGCACAACAAGGAAGTTTTTACAATTGGGGGAAGGGGAATTACGATGCTGTAAGACAGGATTTGAGGAGCATACGTTGGGAGCATAGGCTGTTAGGGAAGGATGTGGTGGAAATGTGGGACTTTTTCAAGGAGCAGATACGACGTGTCCTTGATATGTATGTACCGATCAGGCAGGAAAGAAATGGTCGTGTGAGGGAGCCTTGGTTGACGAGGGAGGTTGAATGTCTAGTAAAGAGGAAGAAGGAGGCTTACATAAGGTTGAGGAAACAGGGTTCAGACAGAGCAGTGGAGGGACACAGGATAGCCAGAAGGGGCCTGAAGAAAGGGATTAGGAGAGCTAAGAGAGGGCATGAAAAATCCTTGGCGGATAGGATCAAGGATAACCCCAAGACATTCTATGCGTATGTGAGAAACCTGAGAATGACGAGAACGAGGGTAGGTCCGATCAAGGACAGTGGTGGGAGACTGTGTATTGAGTCGGAAGAGATAGGAGAGGTCTTGAACAAGTACTTCTCTTCAGTATTTACGAACGAAAGGGACCGTATTGTTGAAGAGGAGAGTGTGAAACGGACTGATAAGCTAGAAGAGATACCTGTTCGGAAGGAAGATGTGTTGGACATTTTGAACAACTTGAGGATAGACAAGTCCCCCGGGCCTGACGGGATATATCCTAGGATTATGTGGGAAGCAAGAGAGGAAATTGCAGTACCGTTGGCAATGATCTTCTCGTCTTCACTGGCAACTGGGGTGGTACCAGGGGACTGGAGAGTAGCGAATGTTGTGCCCCTGTTCAAAAAAGGGAATAGGGATAACCCCGGGAATTACAGGCCAGTTAGTCTTACTTCTGTGGTAGGCAAAGTAATGGAAAGGGTACTGAGGGATAGGATTTATGAGTATCTGGAAAGACACTGCTTGATTAGGGACAGCCAGCACGGATTTGTGAAGGGTAGGTCTTGCCTTACAAGTCTTATTGAATTCTTCGAGGAGGTGACCAAGCATGTGGATGAGGGTAGAGCAGTGGATGTAGTGTACATGGATTTTAGTAAGGCATTTGATAAGGTTCCCCATGGTAGGCTTATGCGGAAAGTCAGGAGGCATGGGATAGAGGGAAATTTGGCCAATTGGATAGAAAACTGGCTAACCGGTCGAAGTCAGAGAGTGGTGGTAGATGGTAAATATTCAGCCTGGAGCCCAGTTACAAGTGAGGTTCTGCAGGGATCAGTTCTGGGTCCTCTGCTGTTTGTAATTTTTATTAATGACTTAGAGGAGGGAGTCGAAGGGTGGGTCAGTAAATTTGCAGATGATACAAAGATAGGTGGAGTTGTGGACAGTGAGGAGGGCTGTTGTCGGCTGCAGAGGGACTTAGATATGATGCAGAGCTGGGCTGAGGAGTGGCAGATGGAGTTCAACCCTGTCAAGTGTGAGGTTGTCCATTTTGGAAGAACAAATAAGAATGCGGAATACAGGGTTAATGGTAGGGTTCTTGGTCAGGTGGAGGAACAGAGGGATCTTGGGGTCTATGTACATAGATCTTTGAAGGTTGCCACTCAGGTGGATAGAGTTTGTAAGAAGGCCTATGGAGTATTATCGTTCATTAGCAGAGGGATTGAATTCAAGAGTCGTGAGGTGATGTTGCAGCTGTACAGGACTTTGGTTAGGCCACATTTGGAGTACTGTGTGCAGTTCTGGTCGCCTCACTTTAGGAAAGATGTGGAAGCTTTGGAGAGGGTGCAGAGAAGATTTACCAGGATGTTGCCTGGAATGGAGAGTAGGTCGTACGGGGATAGGTTGAGAGTTCTCGGCCTTTTCTCGTTGGAACGGCGAAGGATGAGGGGTGACTTGATCGAGGTTTATAAGATGATCAGAGGAATAGATAGAGTAGACAGTCAGAAACTTTTTCCCCGGGTACAACAGAGTGTTACAAGGGGACATAAATTTAAGGTGAAGGGTGGAAGGTATAGGGGAGATGTCAGGGGTGGGTTCTTTACCCAGAGAGTGGTGGGGGCATGGAATGCGCTGCCCGAGGGAGTGGTAGAGTCAGATTCATTAGCGACCTTTAAGCGGCATTTGGATAGGTACATGGATGGGTGCTTAATCTAGGATAGAAGTTCGGCACAACATCGTGGGCCGAAGGGCCTGTTCTGTGCTGTATTGTTCTATGTTCTATGTAAGAGGCAGCAGACTAAGAGCTCAACAGGATTTGTTTCACTCCGAGGATGATGAGGCTGGAACTCACTGTTTAAAAGGGTGGTCGAGTCCAAAACTCTGGTGAAGGTAGCATTTAAATATTCATCTGTACTGCCAGAGACTGGTAGATCTCTGGGGTGGCCACTACCAGATCTTTGTTAATCAGCACAGACACACTGGGACAAATGGCTTCAGTCTGTGCTGTAGACTGCTTGGCTTACAGAGATGAGGAGAGGACCTGGAGAGAAGGGAACATGAGGACTAACCTGCTTAAGGAGATCAACATGGTGTCAGAATAGCCAAAAGAATGTTATAGTGAAGAGCACCACACGGTAAGTTTGATGACACAATGCACCCCAAGATAATTATCTGGAGAGGGAAATGAATAGGTCGGGTTTAGAAGGACACGGGCCAAATACTGGCAAATGGGAATAGGTTAACGTCGAATATCTGGTTGGCATGGACAAGTTGGACCGAAGGGTCTGCTTCGTTGCTGTACATCTCTAGAAGATACACTAATGTCAAAGATCTCAGCACAGACGGAGATGTTGGAAGTGCTGGAGACCATCATACATGCAAAAGGAGGACTGTACATACTCTTACAGTCAGCTCACTGACTGGTTAAACTGTACTTAGTGTAATCAGGAATGGGCTGAGACAAGACTGGTAACTCTCAGCACTGCTGTTTAACAGCTATGGAGAAATCAGGGTGAAAGCTACTCAGGATGGCCTGAGGAGGGACAGCTGGAGGTTAATTTAGAGAAATGAGAACTGTTGTAGTTTGGGAAGGCAAACCAGGGCAGGACTTCTACAATGAATGGTAGGCTCCTGGGGAGTGTTGACAAACTAGTGCAGGTTCATAGCTCCTTGAAAGTGGAGTCACAGGTAGATAGGATAGTGAAGAAGGTGTTTGGTATGCTTTCCTTTATTGGTCAGAGTATTGAGTACAGGAGTTGGGAGGTCATGTTGCGGCTGTACAGGACATTGGTTAGGCAACTGTTGGAATATTGTGTACAATTCTGGTCTCCTTCCTATCGGAAAGATGTTGTAAAACTTGAAAGGGTTCAGAAAAGATTTCCAAGGATGTTGCCAGGGTTGGAGGATCTGAGCTACAGGGAGAGGCTGAACAGGCTGGGGCTGTTCTCCCTGGAGCGTCGGAGGCTGAGGGGTGACCTTATAGAGGTTTACATAATTATGAGGGGCAGAGATAGGATAAATAGGCAAAGTCGTTTCCCTGGGGTTGGGGAGTCCAGAACTAAACGGCATGGGTTTAGAGTGAGAGGGGAAAGATATAAAAGAGACCTAAGGGGCAACTTTTTCCCCCAGAGGGTGGTACGTGTATGGAATGAGCTGCCAGAGGATGTGGTGGAGGCTGGTACAATTGCAACATTTAAGAGGCATTTGGATGGGTATATGAATAGGAAGGGTTTGGAGGGATATGGGCCGGGTGCTGGCAGGTGGGACTAGATTAATTAGGATATCTGCTTGGAATCTATGAGTTGGACCAATGGAGCTTATTTCTATGTTGTTCACCTCTATAACTCTGGGAGATAACACAAAGTCTGATCATAGAGTCATGGAGATGTACAACGTGGAGACGGACCCTTTGGTCAATATGGACGAGTTGGACCAGGTGTCACAGAATCATAGATTCCCTACAGCGTGGAAACAGGCCTTTCGGCCTAACAAGTCCAAACTGACCCTCCGAAGAGTATCCCACCCTGACCCATTCCTGTGCACTATTACACTACATTTACCTCTGACTAATGTGCCCCACCTATAGACCCCTGGACACGATGGGCAATTTAGCATGGCCAATTCACCTGACCTGCAGAGTTTTGGACTGTGGGAGGAAACCCACGCAGACACGGGGAGAATGTGCAAACTCCACACAGACAGTTGCCCGAGGCTGGAATTGAACCCGGGTCCCTGGTGCTGTGAGGCAGCAGTGCTAACCACTGAGCCACTGTGCCGCCCCTTAACTAATCTAGTCCCATTCGCCAGCACTTGGCCCATATCCCTCCAAACCCTTCCTAATCACACACCCATCCAAATGCCTTTTAAATGTTGCAATTGTACCAGCCTCCTCTGGCAGCTCATTCCATACACGTACCACCCTCTGTGTGAAAACGTTGCCCCTTAGGTCTCGTTTATATCTTTCCCCTCTCACCCTAAACCTATGCCCTCTAGTTCTAGACTCCACGACCCCAGGGAAAAGACTTTGTCTATTTATCCTATTCATGCCCCTCATAATTTTGTAAACCTCTATAAGGTCACCCCTCAGCCTCCGACGCTCCAGGGAAAGCAGCCCCAGCCTGTTCAGCCTCTCCCTGTAGCTCAAACCCTCCAACTCTGGCAACATCCTTGTAAATCTTTTCTGAACCCTTTCAACAACATCCTTCCTACACAGCAGGGAGACCAGAACTGAATGCAGTATTGCAAAAATGGCCTAACCAACGTCCTGTACGGCGACAACATGACCTCCCAACTTCAGAAAGAAAACAATTAATAAAATGGAGGGGAACAACACCGCCACCTGCTCACCAAAACCTTTATTTAAAACGTGGCTTTAGGAATGTGAAGAGCCGCAGTGTGGTTCAATCTCGGAATTCTTCCCAGAACTCAGCTGGAGAAACCATTCCCTTCAGGGGACACGCACGGGAGCTGCGCACAGAAACTCCGAGATCTTCCTTCGGGCACTTTGGAAACAAAACAGTTGATGGAGTGTCCCGGTGGGAGTCAGCCACCCACTCAAAGCAGGTCGTAGAAATAGTCCAGGCCCTGTCCCAGTTCCCAGATAGAGATCCCAGTACCCAACTCTTTCGCCAGTTCCAACCGGGCTTGGATAGACTGGAAAAGAAGAGCTCAATGGATTAGTGTCCACACAGCTGAGGGGATTTAGCCAACTTTATCCAAGTGAAAGCTGGGAAATATCCAAACTGTGCTGCAGACTCTTTTAAAAATCTTGTCTCCTCTTCTGGTTGTTGTTCGTGGATAGCTTAAAGGACAGAGAAACATCTCCGAGGATAGGACAAAAAGGTTCAGAATATTATACAAGCCCTACAGTGTGGAAGCAGGCCATTCAGCCAAGCGAGACTATACTGACCCTCCGAAGAGTGTCCCAGTCAGACCCACACCTGTAACCCTGCATTACCTTGGCTAATCCCCCACCCTAACCCACACAGTTTTGTGCTGGGGGAGGAAACTCACCCACGTCACAGGGAGAATGTGCAAACTCCACACACAGTCGCCTGTGGGCAGAATCAAACCCCGACCCCTGGCGGTCTGAGGCACCGTGCCAGCCCACTGGTCATGGGGTCAGTGTCAATGGTACAGGGCACCAAAGGACCCAACTAGCTATGATTGCACTGAGTGGTGGGGCAGAATCGATGGCTGGGATGACCCATTCCTGATCTGATAGCAGCAGACTCGGCATTTGGAGGATATGCAACAGTAAACTTTGGACTGAGCAGTGGGCTTTATGCAAAGTACAGGTCCCTGTTCAGAGCTGTTTCCTCCCAGGAGTTTCCTCAGAAAGGTACTCTTGCCTCAGTGTGGGTGCAGCTCTCTTGCAACACAACGCGCAGCATAAGAGGCAAAACTTTGGGTGTATTTTGCCAGTCCCTGCAATAAGGTTCATTGACAGGATCAGGCTCACCTGCGATGCCTCTCACAGCCGAGCAGCTGGCTCAAACAGAGCTGCAGTGCATGGGGTTGCTAGCAGTATGAAGTGGGAGGGGGCAGCGGTAGGGGAAAGGAGTGGGATGAGGAAGAAAGCAGCTGATTGAGCGGAGGACAGTGTTGACCAGGTTAGGTCAACCCCCTCAAAGCTGGGACCTCTCATTCAACCAGGACAGGTTCCTGGCAGGGTTCCACTGAGGAGTTTACAGCAGGATTGTTGAGGGAATTCCCAACCCCAAGTATGGCCTCGATACTGCCCCAGTCACAGAGCTAACACATTCCGGATTCCTGATACAAAACGGGGTCCCAATTGCTTTTACACAGCACACAGCACCTGAAGCTGCATCGCAAGGATTTGGAGAACAGCAAACATAACCCAGCAAAAAGCTCATCCTTCAAATTACTGGGTTATCGCAATCCCCGCGATGTCGACATGAGCAGTCCTATGGGAGACTGAGAAGGCTCGGGAAAACAGGCAGAGTTTATCTGATTTGTGTTTCGACGCCCTGCCTCAGTTAGGGTGTGTTTTTATACTGATGATGTGGACATCTTAATTAACACCAATATTTAATCAGTTGGCACACGGGGAGTTGCCAAGCTGCTGGTTAATAAAGCGTTAGCTGTATTGCCTGAAACCTGGTCATACGCATAGTCAAACCCACAGGCAAACCCACTGCTCACAAACACGCATCCGAGGAGCTGGAGGATGGACGCTCCGGGTATAAACTGTTCATCAGGAATGAGGCTCATGGGCTGGGGAGCTGAGAGATAAGTGGGTGGGTGGGGGGGGGTGGGGAGGAGGGGAGGGGGGAGGCCACATTCTCAGCTATCTTCCCCCCCCACCACCCCCAACCCACAAGCCTCGTTCCTGATGAACGGCTTATGCCCAAACATCGATTCGCCTGCTCCTCGGGTGTTGCCTGACCCGCGGTGCTTCCTCAGCACCACAGAGAAAGTGGGGGGGGGAAAGAAGGAGAGAGTGGGATGGGGAGGGAGGGAGAGAGTGTGAGAGAGAGAGTGTGGGATGGTGGGGGGGGGGATGGTGGGGCGAGAGAGGGGGGGGATGGTGGGGCGAGAGAGGGGGGGGATGGTGGGGCGAGAGAGGGGGGGGGATGGTGGGGCGAGAGAGGGGGGGGATGGTGGGGGGAGAGGGGGGGGGGGATGGTGGGGAGAGAGAGGGGGGGGGATGGTGGGGAGAGAGAGGGGGGGGGATGGTGGGGAGAGAGAGGGGGGGGGATGGTGGGGAGAGAGAGGGGGGGGATGGTGGGGAGAGAGAGGGGGGGGATGGTGGGGAGAGAGAGGGGGGGGATGGTGGGGAGAGAGAGGGGGGGGTATGGTGGGGAGAGAGAGGGGGGGGGTATGGTGGGGAGAGAGAGGGGGGGGATGGTGGGGAGAGAGAGGGGGGGGATGGTGGGGAGAGAGGGGGGGGGGATGGTGGGGAGAGAGAGGGGGGGGATGGTGGGGAGAGAGGGGGGGGGGATGGTGGGGAGAGAGAGGGGGGGGAGAGGGAGAGTGGGGGGGAGGGAGAGAGTGGGGGGGAGAGAGAGAGTGGGGGGGGGAAAGAGAGAGTGGGGAGGGGAGAGAGAGAGTGGGGGGGAGAGAGAGTGGGGGGGGGAGAGAGAGAGTGGGGGGGGAGAGAGAGAGTGGGGGGGGGAGAGAGAGAGTGGGGGGGGGAGAGAGAGAGTGGGGGGGGGAGAGAGAGAGTGGGGGGGGGAGAGAGAGAGTGGGGGGGGGGAGAGAGAGAGTGGGGGGGGGAGAGAGAGAGTGGGGGGGGAGAGAGAGAGTGGGGGGGGGAGAGAGAGAGTGGGGGGGAGAGAGAGAGAGAGTGGGGGGGGAGAGGGAGAGAGTGGGGGGGAGGGAGAGTGGGGGGGAGGGAGAGAGTGGGGGGGGAGGGAGAGAGTGGGGGGGAGGAGAGAGTGGGGGGGGAGGGAGAGAGTGGGGGGGGAGGGAGAGAGTGGGGGGGGAGGAGAGAGTGGGGGGGAGGGAGAGAGAGGGGGGGAGGGAGAGAGTGGGGGGGGAGGGAGAGAGTGGGGGGGAGGGAGAGAGTGGGGGGGGCGGGGGAGAGAGTGGGGGGGGCGGGGGAGAGAGTGGGGGGGGCGGGGAGAGAGTGGGGGGGGGCGGGGAGAGAGTGGGGGGGGGCGGGGGAGAGTGGGGGGGGGGCGGGGGAGAGAGTGGGGGGGGGCGGGGGAGAGAGTGGGGGGGGGGGCGGGGGAGAGAGTGGGGGGGGGGCGGGGGAGAGAGTGGGGGGGGCGGGGGAGAGAGTGGGGGGGGGGGGGCGGGGGAGAGAGTGGGGGGGGGCGGGGGAGAGAGTGGGGGGGGGCGGGGGAGAGAGTGGGGGGGGGCGGGGGAGAGAGTGGGGGGGGGCGGGGGAGAGAGTGGGGGGGGGGCGGGGGAGAGAGTGGGGGGGGGGGGGAGAGAGTGGGGGGGGGCGGGGGAGAGAGTGGGGGGGGGCGGGGGAGAGAGTGGGGGGGGGCGGGGGGAGAGAGTGGGGGGGGGGGCGGGGGAGAGAGTGGGGGGGGGGGCGGGGGAGAGAGTGGGGGGGGGGCGGGGGAGAGAGTGGGGGGGGGGCGGGGGAGAGAGTGGGGGGGGGCGGGGGAGAGAGTGGGGGGGGCGGGGGAGAGAGTGGGGGGGGGGCGGGGGAGAGAGTGGGGGGGGGCGGGGGAGAGAGTGGGGGGGGGCGGGGGAGAGAGTGGGGGGGGGCGGGGGAGAGAGTGGGGGGGGGCGGGGGGAGAGAGTGGGGGGGGGCGGGGGAGAGAGTGGGGGGGGGGCGGGGGAGAGAGTGGGGGGGGGGCGGGGGAGAGAGTGGGGGGGGGGCGGGGGAGAGAGTGGGGGGGGGGGCGGGGGAGAGAGTGGGGGGGGGCGGGGGAGAGAGTGGGGGGGGGGCGGGGGAGAGTGGGGGGGGGGCGGGGGAGAGAGTGGGGGGGGCGGGGGAGAGAGTGGGGGGGGGGCGGGGGAGAGAGTGGGGGGGGGCGGGGGAGAGAGTGGGAGAATGGGGGGGCGCGGGGGGGGAGGAGAGGGGGGGGGCGGGGGGGGCGGGGGGGAGAGTGGGGGGGGCGGGGGGGGCGGGGGGGGAGAGTGGGGGGGAGACGGGGGGGGCGGGGGAGAACGGGGGGGGGCGGGGGAGAACGGGGGGGGCGGGGGGAGAACGGGGGGGGCGGGGGGAGAACGGGGGGGGGGGGCGGGAGGGAGAACGGGGGGAGAACGGGGGGGCGGGGGGAGAACAGGGAGGGGAGAGGGAGGGGAGAGGGAGGGGAGAGGGAGGGGAGAGGGAGGGGAGAGGGAGGGGAGAGGGAGGGGAGAGGGAGGGGAGAGGGAGGGGAGAGGGAGGGGAGGGAGGGAGAGGGGAGGGAGGGGGTGGGAGAGAGGGGAGGGAGGGGGTGGGAGGGAGGGGAGGGAGGGGGTGGGAGGGAGGGGGAGGGAGGGGGTGGGAGGGAGGGAAGGGAGGGAGGGAGGGGGGGGAGGGAGGGGGGGAGGGGAGGTGGGGAGGGAGGGAGGGGAGGGGAGGGGAAGGAGGGGCAGGGAGTGGGAGGGAGGGGGAGGGAGGGAGGGGGGGAGGGAGGGGGGGAGGGAGGGGGAGGGAGGGAGGGAGGGAGAGAGGGGGAGGGAGGGAGGGGGAGGGAGAGGGAGGGAGGGGGAGCGAGGGGGGGAGGGAGGGAGGGGGAGCGAGGGGGGGAGGGAGGGAGGGGGAGCGAGGGGGGGGAGGGAGGGGAGAGCGAGGGAGGGAGGGAGAGCGAGGGAGGGAGTGGGAGCGAGGGTGGGAGGGGGGGGAGGGGGGAGGGAGGGGAGGGAGGGAGGGGAGGGGAGGGGAGGGGGAGGGAGGGGGAGGGAGGGGGAGGGAGGGGGAGGGGAGGGAGGGGGAGCAGGGTCGGGGGGGAAGGGGAGCAGGGTCGGGTGGGGAGGGGAGGGGAGGGAGCGAGGGGAGGGGAGGGAGCGAGGGGAGGGGAGGGAGCGAGGGGAGGGGAGGCAGGGAGGGGGAGCAGGGTGAGAGAGGGAGGGAGGGGGGAGCAGGGTCAGGGAGGGAGGGGGAGCAGGGTCAGGGAGGGGAGGGGAGGGGGAGGGAGCGAGGGGAGGGGAGGGAGGGAGGGGGAGCAGGGTGAGGGAGGGAGGGAGGGGGAGCAGGGGGAGGGAGGGAGGGGGAGCAGGGTGAGGGAGGGAGGGGGAGCAGGGTGAGGGAGGGAGGGGGAGCAGGGTGAGGGAGGGAGGGGGAGCAGGGTGAGGGAGGGAGGGGGAGCAGGGTCAGGGAGGGAGGGAGGGAGGGGGGAGCAGGGTGAGGGAGGGAGGGAGGGGGAGCAGGGGGAGGGAGGGAGGGAGGGGGAGCAGGGTGAGGGAGGGAGGGAGGGGGAGCAGGGTGAGGGAGGGAGGGGGAGCAGGGTGAGGGAGGGAGGGAGGGAGGGGGAGCAGGGTCAGGGAGGGAGGGGGAGCAGGGTCAGGGAGGGAGGGGGAGCAGGGTCAGGGAGGGAGGGAGGGGGAGCAGGGTCAGGGAGGGAGGGAGAGCAGGGTCAGGGAGGGAGGGAGGGGGAGCAGGGTCAGGGAGGGAGGGGGAGGGGAGAGGGAGGGAGAGGGAGGGAGAGGGAGGGAGAGGGAGGGAGAGGGAGGGAGGGAGGGAGGGAGAGGGAGGGAGGGAGGGAGCGAGGGAGGGAGGGAGGGGGAGCGAGGGGGGGAGGGAGGGGGAGCGAGGGAGGGGGAGCGAGGGAGGGGGAGCGAGGGGGGGAGGGAGGGAGGGGGAGCGAGGGGGGGAGGGAGGGAGGGGGAGCGAGGGAGGGGGAGCGAGGGGGGGAGGGAGGGAGGGGGAGCGAGGGAGGGAGGGAGGGAGGGAGGGAGAGCGAGGGAGGGAGGGAGGGAGGGGGAGGGAGGGAGGGAGGGAGGGAGGGGGAGCGAGGGAGGGGGAGCGAGGGAGGGGGAGCGAGGGAGGGAGGGAGGGGGAGCGAGGGAGGGGGAGCGAGGGAGGGAGGGGGGGGAGGGAGGGAGGGAGGGAGGGAGGGAGGGAGGGGGGGAGGGGGGGAGGGAGGGAGGGGGGGAGGGGGGGAGGGAGGGAGGGAGGGGGGGGAGCGAGGAAGGGAGCGTGTGAGCGAGGGAGAGGGAGGGAGGGGGGAAGGAGGGAGGGAAGGAGGGAGGGAGGGAGGGAGGGAGGGGGGGGAGGGGAGGGGGGGGAGGGGAGGGGGGGGAGGGGAGGGGGGGGAGGGGGGGGAGGGAGGGAGTGAGGGAGGGGAGGGGGGAGAGGGGGGGGAGGGGAGGGGGGGGAAGGGAGGGGGGGGAGGGGAGGGGGGGGAGGGGAGGGGGGGGGAGGGGAGGGGGGGAGTGGAGGGGGGGAGGGGGGGAGGGGGGGGAGGGGGGGGAGGGGGGGGAGGGGAGGGGGGGGAGGGGGGGGAGGGGGGGGAGGGGGGGGGGGGGAGGGAGGGGGGGGAGCAAGGAAGGGAGCGTGTGAGCGAGGGAGAGGGAGGGAGGGGGAG